>NW_017729032.1:68053100-68058032 GCF_001723915.1 Gavialis gangeticus
GTCTGGAACCAGCTTCCAAGTGAGGTGGTGCAGGCTCCCACCCTGGGGGTTTTTAAGAGGAGGTTGGATGACCACCTTACTGGGGTCGTTTGACCCCAGTACTCTTTCCTGCCATGGCAGGGGGTCAGACTAGATGATCTGCTCAGGTCCCTTCCAACCCTAGAAACTATGAAACTATAATCAGGTGATTTCAATTACCAGCCACAAAAGCAGTGCTGAGCCAAATCAAATTAGAGCAATCAATAGAAAGTACCTATACTGGACAAATTAATGAATTTTTGTAAAGCAATAAAGCAACTAAGGAAAATAAACTGCTTGTGCTTCTCTTCTCCCCCAAATCTTTTCTTACCGCAGTCAGTTTGCCACTTGGAACACAGCACCCAACCAGCGACTGTAACTTCCATCAGCTTCTATAAATGCCACTTCCTTTGCCGTTATGATCCTGATCTTTAAATCCACCAGTGGGTCAGTCTGGACACTGATGCTTTACTGACAGCTTTTCAATCCACAGACTACAAAGCCATCTGCACTCATCTGGGTCAATGCAGCCCAGAAAGTTCAGAACAGAGCACATGGGCATATAAAGCATTCTCACCTGCAGGGACCAAGCTGTGGAACAAAACTCTGCTGAAGATTATTCTATTCTAGAATCTGCTTTCCCTCTCTGGCAAAGCCTTTCTTCCAAGATTGACGTGACAGCAATGTCAGTAATACATCAACATTATTCTCATTAATCCAGTCTCCTTTAACTGGGATGGGATGGGAAAAAGAGTAGTCTCCAAGAAGTTCACTACACATTTTCCATGTTGATCAACTGCTACCAGAAGGACACAGAATTACTACCATGATGAACTTCTAAAAATAAAGACAGACTGATACAGAAACAAAAGGTTGTTTACATGTGCAGTTGTTAAATAATTGGAAAAAAACCCTATCAGAGTCTAATAATCCTATGCCCTCACCCTTTGTAAAGTAATTTCCATCTGGGAGAGTAATAAGATGCTACCCAATTAAAGTGTCATTTACATGTGCATTGCATAGTTTTCAATAACTACGCCAGAAGCAAGGCAATAGAGAATCTGACATATTATCTCAAAGCAGCTTTGCAGCACAAATGCAGCATGTTTCAGGTAGAAACAGGTCAGAACTCATGAAAACAGGGCTGATCTAGCATTGCTTGTGAACTCAAAACACCCACTGATTCAAAACACAATGGTAGGGAAAGAAAGGCTGGCAGCATTAGATTCTGTCTGGTGAACACTTCACAGACTGTAGCAGAAACAAACTTTGATTTTTCTGAGTGCCTTTTTAGCACCCCAAACCTGCTGCAAAGCAGTCAGCAACCTGGGCACTGCCAGTAACATCTTAGGAGCTAGGAGTAACTGCCAGTGTTTACAATTTTTATAAACAGCACATATGAAAATGTGGAACTAAATCTGTTTTTCCAAGAGCAGCGCTAGAATCTTCCAGTTGGGTATCTACCTACTAAGAACTCGACAGAGCACTTAGTTGTCATATAGTCCAAGCTGCCATCAGACTGCAATGATTTTAAGTGGATGGTCTGACTTCAAATACCAATCAACTTCCCCCTCCATTAACCTCCTCTTGGCTTTACTGCTTTGAAATGCAAAAGATCAATTAGATTTTTCTTATATCATTACTGTTTATAATCCAGTGATTTAGCAGTGTGGGAAATATGACAAAATAAATAATATCAAAGGTTAAGTTTAATCTTGTGGATTAGATTTATATGCCACCCTATCCAAAGAAGCTGATCACTTTATTAAAAAAAAAGATTGCTTTTTTCTTTATCTTCAGCTACTTATAGACTGAGATAATTTAATTATATGCATCTTTTTTGATATTCATGTGATTTTTTTTACCTGAAGTTTTAGAGATGCCAAATTACAACTCTTAAAAAAATTACTTACAATGGTATACTTTACCTGAGAGTTGTAAAAAAAGGAAAGAAAGTATCAACTTTCCTGAAGTCACCTGAAGAGCTAGTTGCAAAGCTGGGGATAGAATATAGGTCTGAAAAGAAAAAGTTTTATATCTACACTATTATCACAGTTAATTCACTATCACTCAATAATTTATATCATTTTATTTGGTACAAATTAAAATGCTATTTTTATTGATAAGTCCAAACATAAAACATGATAACATTTAAAAAAAAAAAACCAATAAAAATACACTTGTTCCTTGCTGCACTTGAAAGGACAGAGGGCAGATTTCCTGCAGCAAAGACAAATTGCAGTGGTCTACCTCCTCTGCCTTAATCTGTATGTGAGAGAACCATTTTTAATGGACTATAACTTATTCCCACAAAGACTTAAATCACCATGAGTGTCATAGCTGTTATTTTTCTTAAAAAGTGCATCCTGAGAGGTGCAGAATGTAATAACTCCCAGTCAGCAGTTATGACCGTTATAGGTCGCAAAATCAGGCCCCTAAAGAATACCGCAGAAGTGGTCATGTTGAGACAGTCCTGCTGGAATGCAAAACATATGGTTATGTCTTCCTCCAAAATACGTTTTGCTTTAAAGTTAGCAATGCTTAAAAAAGCCACAATACTATTAAAAAAAAATCAAAACCCAAACTCAAGAGATTTCTAATAAAGATAAATCTAATACAAGTTTATTCTATAAATATTTTTGTCAAAAACAAACACTTATAGAAACTTCCAAGAAATATTTTCCTTTTTAAAAATGAAGCTAGGGAAATTACAAAGTATCTGGTGTTTTAATATAGCACTGAAGCTGTGCTCAGTTCTATCTGTGTAACTGCAGCGCTCCCTTGGTGCGGTTCCAACTCTCCTGCAGCCTGCTTGTTGCTTTATGAACAGTTCTGTTAATCACTCTTATCTTCTCCTTGATAGTGTCTGTATTCTGGCTTCAGCTCCCATGTGTTTTTGTGGGTCCCCTTAACATTGTAGATGCCTATTTCTCTTAAAATTTCTTTCAAGTATATCTGAAAGGAAAATAAAAATTCAAAATTACAAAGACAGGCAACTGCTATAGTTCTTACATCAAACATGACACACACGGTCTGCCTTAAAATTTAAATTGCTACTAAAATGACAATGAGGTCACGTGATAGCTACTAATAATACTTCTTCACATGGTTTAAAGAAACTAAAATCTGATACTCTGTGCCAGGAGTTGGTAACCTTTCACTACCGTGAGCCACTGCTTGCAACCCAGCCGTAGCTGTGGGCTGTACCCTTGCACCTACTTGGTGATCAGCAAATGCCACAAAAGGAACTGAAAAAGAAGTATGCACTAGGACCCTGGCGATGCTTTCTCTATCACAGCAGAGAAAATAAATTGAATGTAGCAGGCAACAGGGCCTGGGGACACCTCCTCTGACATGGCTGAAGTGTGCTGCTGATTCCTCCATCCAGTCTCTTCAAGACCTGGATCTGTCCCACAGGTGTTGGCTGATGACCTCTGCTATATGTGATTAAGTGTGCAATAATTACTCTGCTTAAGTGGATGCATAAGAAGTTTCAAAGCCTTACACTATAAAACCCATTACAGCAAAAGTCAAGTTAATAATCAAACACAAACGCACATCCCTGGCAACTAAAGGAACAAGTCAATCCCAAATCTAAAAATTCCTGAATTGGCCTGATCACTTACCTTAGAAGTACACCACTAGTGACCTCAGAGTCAGACAGTAGGGCAGCAGGTGTTTGAGCATCAAATCCCATTAACAGCACCCCATCTGATGATCCCTATCTAAATAACTTCAAAATCTACCTGTAAGTTTAACACATTTCATCTGTGCCACGTTTTTTTGTTTAGAATGACATTTTTAAAATTCAGAATCTCATGCAATATCAACTTAAATACTTTACAAAAGTCCTAGTATAATATGGCCACAGTTACCTTTGTCAACAAAACCTGTAGCTTTACTTAAAAAGAGATAAGTTTTGGTTGCAAAACCTATTTTTCATAAATAACATACTAATGGTATTAATTTTGAACATGACCCTGAAGCCTTTCCTTTAATTTGTCTGAAACTGATTCTTGCTCACTTATATATATTTACCTAGATTATCCCATTTCTCTTTTATTTTCCTTCCCCGCTCAGTCTAAGAGAACTTACTTAACCAAAACAGAAATAGTAAGGATCTCTATCAAGGCCTTGGAAAGCTCCACAGCCAATTATGTTGAAATCTTGGGTAAAAGTCACATTACCTGCATATCTGAAAGGATTAACGTTACAAGTAATTTTACATCTGCCTCTATTATCAGGAGAGCTGGAATAAAAATAATTTCATTAACATGGAGGTCAGTATATGATCTTAATTCCTTTTAAGTAACAAGCACAGCCTTTCCTGGATCATTACTTGTAGTTTTACAACACTGTTACGTAACAGTCTGCTATCATTCCAAGAATTTATTTAATTTCATATAGCTATCTATCTATCTTTCTATCTAGGATACTAGTTCATAACAATCAAACTCTGACTCTATAAATATTTAATACTGATATTATTGCAGAGGCCAGTATACTCTTATCAGGATTGTGGCCATATTACACTGACGACGTGAACCAGATGGGGCAACTGACAACTGACACCCAGGAAAAAGCCAACCTATTAAATGGGTACTTTGCATCCGTCTTTCATCAGTCCCATGGGACGCCCGTGCCTGCTACGGGACAGGGAGGTCCAGGTGAGGGAGATCCCCTGCCCTCCACTAATGCTGACCTCGTGAAGGAACACCTTGAGAAGCTGGATACCTTCAAGTCAGCCGGCCCTGACAATCTACACCCTAGGGTACTCAAGGAGCTGGCGAGCATCATAGCCCAGCCCCTGGCATGGATCTTTGAGAACTCCTGGCACTCTGGTGTAGTGCCTGAAGACTGGAAAAAGGCCAATGTGGTGCCTATCTCCAAGAAAGGGAGGAAAGTGGATCTGGC
>NW_017729032.1:68058516-68068292 GCF_001723915.1 Gavialis gangeticus
GCTCGGGTCTGGAACCAACTTCCAAGAGAGGTGGTGCAGGCTCCTACCCTGGGGGTCTTTAAGAGGAGGTTAGATGAACATGTTGCTGGGGTCGTTTGACCCCAGTACTCTTTCCTGCCATGGCAGGGGGTCGGACTAAATGATCTGCTAAGGTCCCTTCCGACCCTAGAAACTATGAAACTATGAAAGGTGCATCGCTGGGGCAGCATGGAGCAAGCAGCCACTTGGAGATCCCCACATGGCCCTGCTGTTCCCAGCCATGCCAGGTCGTGCTTGCGGGGCTACAGCAGCCCCGCAGAAGAGAAGCAGGGAGGGAGCTCAAGCTCACAGCCTGCCCCCCCATAAAGATCTGGGGGCACATGTCCTCCTTGCTCCTTGGGAGTGTGTGTGGCTGCTGGGAGCCAGCTCCGCCCCTGCCCAAGCCAGTAGCAGGCAGGCAGCAGCAGTCAAGGCAGCTCCATGCTCCTGCTGCAGCTGCCTTCTGTTGGGGGCAGGGAGCTGTGGACCTGGGTTCCTGGTCCCATAGCCCTGACAGCTGGGGGCCCCCTCCAGCAGGGCAAGGAGGCAGGGGGGCTGTTGTGGGGGGCAAAGAGGGGCATTAGCAGGACTGGGGAGGCTGTGGTAGGAAGTGAGGGGTACCAACAGGGCCAGGGGGAGCTGCAGGGGGCCTTTAATTTTAATCGCGGATTTTGGGGTTTTTATCAGAGAATTTTCAATTTTTTAATCAAAGAATTTGCAATTTTTTTTATCACCGAAAACCAGAATCCCTGGTCATGAGAGGGGGAAGGGAGGCATTAATTAGCACCTGGTTCCTTTGTGGAGGGAATCTAGAGCAGTGTTACTCAACCTGTGGCTCGCAAGACTATATGACAGGGTCATGAACAAACTTTAAAAACAGATTCTCCTTTAAAGGAGAAAAATGTGGGAAACTGGGTTTTCCCTTGCAGGCTAGCAAAGTTCCAGCCTGTAAGGGGCAGCTTGGGGCCTGCCCATTTCCCATATACTCCCACCCCCTTCCCCACACACTGGGGAGCTATGGTCTGGGGGCAGGAGGCAGCGGGTCAGGAGTGAGGGCACTGCCACGGCCAAGGGGTTGTTTTCTACTTAAACTATTTACTGGGTTTGAACTGGCCATCAACAGTATACAAATGGGTCCTGGTACAAAAAAAGGTCAAGAACCACTGATTTAGAGTACACACACATACTGAGCAGTGCTGAGCTATGGAGTCACCATGGCTTGAAATGCTATCGACTCTGCTCATTTTACAGCCCAATGAACTACATGGTAAATTATAAGCCTTTTGGCTTTGGACTAATATCATGCATAATTTGTGCTATACATAAGCAGGTACAAAAGTGCTGCTTAAAAATGTGTGTATGAAGTACCCATCTAAAACCTGCAGCAGTTTCAAAAAAGGTAAATGCATCAATTCTAGAGAAATTAAGTTTATAGGTAATTCAGTCATTTACCTAAGTGCAAATTACTACAGGCATGTTTATTTCAAAATGTGTTTTTAGTTTTTCCCTTCACTTCCATGTCCTCAAGGACAACAGGGTCTGAAAAGTAGCAGGGGTGGGGAGGAGGAAGGGGCTGCAGGGGAAAGAAATTGGGGATGCAGAGGGCTAAGGGGACACCCGACTCCCAGATTTCCTTTCTCCGCTGTAGTAGTAGGAAGAGGACAAATTCAAGGCAAACTTATGAAAATTAAATTATAATTTTTAATACAAATTTATACATTTTACATGCATAGAATCTAATTACTGGGGGGGGGTCATCTTATATTAGGATTATCTTATTTCTGAAAGGCCAGCTGCAAAGATAAAAATACTAGCATAGGGGCCTCTTATAGATCTGAATAGGGATAACAAAGTTTATTTCTTTCTAAAACAGCTGTTTTTTTTATATTAGACAAAATTAAAGATTTAGGTAGTGTTTACACTGGATTACTACTAAATCCCACTCCACCCACAATGAGAGAAACTCCCTTGTAAGAATGAACACTTGTATACTCCCTTCCTGGGCTGGTTGGGGATGGGATAGACAGAGAGGGGAAGGCAGGCGGGCAGCTGCTCCCACTCCCTGCCTCTTTCCCAAACTGGGAACTTCCACTATTGCCCACACCTTCCCCAGAAGGGAAGGGTGGTTGTAGATTGAATGCCTGTACGCTCCCTCTCTCTCAAAGATTTCTAGTTGTGGAAATTTCTTAGAAATAAATGAAGGCCTGTTCATAGCCAGTGTGACTTTTAAACGCATATGGCATTAGCCCCAGCAGGTGGCAGCAATAGATTAGAGTCTCTAAAAAGCCACATTATTTAATCTAACATCCCCATGCAATATTGTATATCAGATAGACTTTGCAGCTCTCTGAGTTAGCATGCAAATATAATTCTAGGATGTGCAACAATATCTGCATATAATTTTTGCCAAAAGCAGGACTGATACTGCACTGTGTATTTTCAAAAATATGCCCACACTGAGGACACATTAACAGGAACTCTGTTAAAAGTACACTAATGCAAGTGCACTCAGGAATAAACCTCCAGATCATCACTCCTCTGATGGCTAGAAACTTTGTCCTGTTTCTTAGTCTAAGTTTAATTCTGACTAATTTATATCCATCCAATCTTGTATCAGTACTCTCCTTTAACTTAAATAGCTATCCCTGGCATTTACTCCAGCTCCTGCAATGATTTTAGATGAAAATAATCATATTCCCTCTCAATTTTAGCCAAGCAAAGCAAAATGAGTCAACCTCTGAACCTGTTACAGTTTAGTCATCTTTTCTGTACAAAAGTGAGTAGAACTATACACAATATTCTTAGTGAGGTCTCACCAGTGCACCATGTTTTATTTTAATCAAAAGAAACTCTAAATGGAGTAGGGATGCAATACTACCTAAAATGATTTATAAAATCCCAACCTTTCCACTACCTGTAACCTAAATCAAACCTATTTTTAAAAAGTTATTTAATTACACTTCGAAATCCATGTTGAAACAACTTTAAAGACAACATTCAAAATGTAAGTGGATTAAATGGGAAGCATTCTCTCTATCACAGGAAGGTAGCAACTTCTGTGAAGTACGGAAAGAACCACCCACTCCCAAGATAATGCAAGTTTCCACTGGTGTTTAAAACTGCATTTTCAAAGGGTTTTAAAAGGACATATCTAAGCAACATCTCTTACTTGCATACCACATGCATCCTTTCTCCAGAAAATAGCCTTCCAAACTTGGGGTGCATGCCTTAAAGCATGAAAGCAGATTTTTTGCCTAGAACAGAAACAGCCTGCATTCCTTTTCCATCAAAAGTTTAACATCAATTCCCCTGCAGCAGCAATAGTATTTTAATTCAGGGAGCTGAGTGAGTCAGTTTACTTAATGGCTCATTGTTTTTCATTGCACAGAGTGGTTCTTCTTTTTGCTGGTTTTGATGTTCTGCTAATCAAGCTAACCTTTCTCCCTGCAATTTTGTCTGCTGGGTAGTCCTGGTCTCCTTCTTCCTATTTCACAGTCCTGCAAACTGTTTTTAATTATTTTCAGAATGATAGATCTATTAAATGGAGCCCAGTCTTCAGCAGCAGCTACAATTTCAGCTTTTGACTGAGCAGGAAAGGGAAAGTGAATTAATTGAAAATTAGGTTCTGGCTTTGCTCTACATAGCCATGGCTCTGGAAGAATATTTTTTCTTCATTCTGCCTTCCCCAAAACAAGGTGCACATCTTACCTGGGGCATATGGTATGTGGGGAAAGTATAGCAATAGGGCTGTAGGTGATATGAAGGTGGAAAGGAATGCACAGGTTTATTTTATTTCCAGGTTTCAGCAAGTTGTGCATGTTAAGTTCCCTATTTTTCTAAGCAGCATTGGAGGACCACCTCATGCTATGGACTGATGTAACTTTTGGCTCAACCTTTTGTTGGAAAAGTTCTGATCAGCACTACCAAGTACTTATATTGCTGAAGCAATTATCATTAGCAATTATCCTAGCAGAAGTATAGAGGATAAGCAAGGACCTAGAGGACTGGGAAAGGGAAAACAAAATAATCCTCTTAAAAAAAGAAGAAAAAAAAAGAGAAAAAAAAAGGAGGACCTAGGAAATTCTAGGCAGTCAGCCTGTCTTTGATACTGGAAAGATACAAAAATAAGCAATTAATCAATTTATAATAAGCGTTTAGCTGACAAGGTGATAAGAAATAAGCAGGCAGATGTGTCAAGAACAAACCACATCAAACCAATCTAACTGCTTTCTTTGACAGAGTAACTAGCCTAGTAAATATAAAGGAAGTAGCGATACGTCTTAAATTTAGGAAGGCTTCTCATATAGCCCTCCCCATGGCATTCTAAAAAGCAAGGCAAACATGGCCTGCTTTAAATTACCATAAGTTGGGTACACAACTGGCTGATAAGCTATACCTAAAAGAATAGCTGTTAGTAGTTTGCTGTCAAACTAGGATAACATATCAAGGGGGAAGGGTGGCCCTGCAGTGGCTTGGTCTGGGAGCTAACATTATTCAAGACTTTCAATAACATCTTGGACAATGGAAGAAAGAATGTATTTATAACATTTGTGGATGGCAGCAAGCTGGGAAAGGCTGCAAGCACTCTGAAGGATGGGATTACAATTCAAAATGATCTTGTTAAATTGGAGACAAAGTGTGAAATCAGTAAAATAGGATTCAATAAAGACAAATCCAAATACAAAGTATTCATGGAAAACCACAAACACAAAATGGGGAACTGGCTAGGCCGCCACCTATCTGAAAAGGATAGGGGATTTAACACAGATCATAAAGTAAATACAAATCAATAATTTGATGTTATTGCAAAAAGGGCAAATGTTATTCTGGAATATATTAAGAGAGGGACACAGGAGGTAATTATTCTGCTCTTCTTGGTGAGGCCTTAGCTGGAGTCGTGTGGCCATTTTTCAGTAGCATACTTTTAAGAAGAAAGATGTTAAAAACTGAAGAGAATTCAGATGAGAGCAATAATGATAAGAGCTACAGGAAGCATGTCCCATGAAAAAAGGTTGGAAGAACTGAAGCTGTTTAGTTTAGAAAAGAGGAGAGACTATAATATAACAACGTCCTCAAGTACATAAAAGATTTGTGTGAAGATTACAGTGATCATTTATTCATTGTTGTCCATCGAGGTTAGAACAAGAAGTGACTGGTTTAATTTGCAGAAAGAAAGATTTAGGTTAGAGATCAGGTCAAAATTTCTAAATGTAAGGATCTCACACTCTTTTGTGAGACTGTGGTATCTCTATCACTGGGTGTCTTGAAGTAAATATCTGTCATTGATAGGCTGCATATCCTGCCTCAGAACAGAAGGGTGAAGTGGACAATCTCTTGTGGTCCCCCTTCCAGCTCTAGATTTTTATGATTTTGCCTAAGATATCACTGTTCCTGCTGAGACCAAGACCTCCCACATTATCTATATTTCATTGCAACAATTACATTATTAGGTTAGACAAGAGCTTGGACATGCTGCATGCAAATAAGCACAGAAAATACACTAATCTGCACCAAGAACTCCCATATCTTATTATCAGCACAAGTCGCGATTTTGTTGGTTTCTTCAAGGCTTTTTTCCTCTTTTTAGTCTGGAGCAGTTGTGTGTGACCAGAGACTCAAGACAACTTTTACGAGTATTTATTCTTTTTGAAGAGAATGCTTCGAAACTGTTGAAGCTAAAATTAAACATAAGGCTCCATAGCTAGATACTGAACTATTAGAAAGGGTGACAATGAACTCACTGGCACTGCTTCAGCAAGTATAAACTATTCATTTTAAAACTGCTTGAGCAAAAGGAAAGTTCCAACTAGGTAGCAGACAAATGGTGGATGAACATTTTACGCCCACTTAGTCAACTACATCATCTGTCAAAAAGTCCTTCTCCTCTGTACTAGGGATGTGAAAGGTTAAACAATTAATTGTTTAACCAATAAACACAGTAATAACCAGTTAGTCTATGTGTTATACTTTAGCTTGGGGCTGGCACAGTCAGGCAGGGAAGGGAAGCCAGGCGGTGCCCCAGGAAGAAAGGCAGGAAGGAGGGAAGAGCCAGGAGGAGAGGGACAAGGGGGACTAGTACCCATAGGCTAAGAGGTAAACTGCCAGCAGCCTAATGCCTTGTCAGTTAAGCAATTCACAGGTGCTCCCTTCCTCCCATCACAGGGCTTCAGTGGGCTGTGTTGCGTGGCTGGGCTTGTGCCCTCTACATAGTCACAGAGCCCCAGGAACTGGGAGCAGCTCCCAGAAGCAGCTGCATTGGAGCTGCTGTGCTATTGGTTAATCGTTTAACTGATATAATTAGAGAAGGTTAAACAAATATTTTTTAAAACAATATTTACATCCCTAGTCTTACATCCCTAGTCTGTACCCTTTCATTGATGCTAAAACACTTCATTCTTAGAATCTGGTTAGAATTAACAGAGGCTCCCAGTCTCTTCTAATTAAAAGAATAATAGATTTTTTTTCTGCCTGCATATGAGCACTTGTGATTAAAGTAAAAATGTTCAAATAATCTGCTACTGTATTTAAAGTTTTTATTTTTGATTAAAAAAATCCCCAATTTTTGGATAAAAAGTAACCTAAAATCCATATTTTTCTGTGATTAAAATGAAACACCACTAGTATATACACACATGCACACACACATATACACATACACATATACGAATACACACACACACACACACACCAACTGCCCATCAGGAATGATGTGGGGGAGAACGTGTGGGCATGGAGCCCCAGAATGCGGCCTACCACAGTAGCAGGGGAATGGGAGGAGTAGGCTCGGATCCAACAGGGGGCAGGAGAGGGAGTGGGGGAGGAGTGGGACCGGGCCAAGGCGAGGGAGGAGGCCCAAGCCGCAGGAGAAACCAGTCCACTGCAGCAGTTGGGGGGGGCGAGGGGGAAAGCAGTGGGCCCTCCCCAACTCGGCAGCGGCTGGGGGAGGGGAGGAGCAAGCCTCCTCCCCACCCCTTGGGCCCAGCCCACTCCTCCCCTCCCCACACCGCTGTGACATGCCCACTATTCCCCCAACCTGTGTTGGGCCCACTCCTCCCCCCAGCACCACACTGTCCCGCATTGGGCCCTGCAGGCAGCGATGACAGAAGGGGGAAGGGGCAGACCAAGGTCAGAGCTGGTGGCCTCGTTCCCCCATGCAGTATCCCAACCCTGCTCCCCCCCCTGCGCTGCCAGTGCCATCACCTGCAAGGAGTAAGGAGGTGGGGGGGCAAGGACAGCTGTGGTGCCCTGTCCCCACCATCATGGCAGCGCTCCACTGTGCCACCAGCTCCCGTGTGAACGCTTGTTCACACTCTGATTGGCTGTTTCTCAGCCAATCAGAGCACGGATAAAGCATTATGGACAGACAGACAGAAAGACTTAGGCTTTTATAATATTAGAATACACACACACACGCGCGCGCACACACACACAAATGTATAGATTACATCTAGATATATATCTAGATCTATATATACTAGTGGTGTTTCATTTTAAAACACAGAAAAATGTGGATTTCAGGGCTCTTTTTTTTATCTGAAAATTTGGGATTTTTTTTAAATCAGAGAAAATCAGGATCCCTGGTTAATGCTACTATTTTTTTTTGCTTGATTTTGTGGGAAATCACAACCAATGCCAGATATCCTACTGATTGTGGTAATCACAGAAAATGCTGTTTTTCAGTTTCCACAAAATCCAAGAAACCATGATTGAGGTAGCTCCCTAATTATTGTGTCATATGTATGCATTTATATACTTTTAATGAAAATACAAAAAGGCTTCTACCAATATAAAATGGATCTGTATTCAGAAGAGATTGCTTTGTGGTTACAGAGCCTTAGAAGAAACATGAAGGAAACTTTAGAGGCAACTTACCAATTTATTCTTCAACAGTATCAGGAAGATGCTATTTAAAATCTAAAATGAAAACACTAGCATTTATATGCTATTTGATTAACTACAATTTTGATTCTTCTAAGCCAAGTGCATTTTAAAAATTAACACCCAGGAAGGTAGGAATCAATAGATTATTTGTAATACAGCAGAAAGGAGAAACAACAGCCGCAAAACATTTCAGTCAATACTGAAAATAACTACAGCATTTAGAAACCTAGTGGAAAAATTACATGCCAAGAAAATCTTAGAAGCTATTTTAGAAAATCAAGCAGTGAACACTTAGGCAGAGATTAATTAACAGCCAACCTCTTTACAGCAATGGGATAGCCTGCCCACACAACCTGTTGGTTTTTTTTTTTTTTTTTTTTTTTTTTTTTTTTATATAGAATCCAGCTGCTCTGGCAACAATGGAGCAACAGTGTGCATTAGGAACAGATACTATATTTTTGGAAAAAAAATTATGTGTTACACCAGAGATTAAGTTCTACAGGTGCTGGGAAAATTGGCACACGGGAAAAAAATTGGCTAAAAGGCCGGAAACAAAGGATAGCTGCTAATGGAATTGTTTCCATTTAGAAAATGCATACTGGAGAAGAATTTAAAGGAAACTCAGCTGGGAACTTCATATTATAATAGCTATATATATCTATATATGAGAGGCAATGTGTTGAGAGAACATTTTAAAGTTATCGCTACCTTGGATATTGGGTGAACAAAGAAAAAGCAGCAAACTAGAGGCTTTAATCAGCTGTGCACCTTAATACTGGCTTGTAAGGAAATCGCAAGCATATCAACAAGGAAATACGATAAGCATTAATAACAAATTTAAAAAGGAAGAGATAACTACCCTATTATTCTGAATAAAGACTGCAGAATAAACTGGTGGAGAAAGGACTTGACAGGAAAGCTGAGATAAATGTACAGAAACAGCCCAAATGGAAGAGGAAAATGTGGTGCTGAGTTGAAAGACAAATACATTTAAGGAGATTTTTACCATTACTGTAACAGCTGGAAGCAATGATTATAGTTCTGAGACTATGGAAAGTTATCACACACCACACATGTAGGTGCACCTTCCTATGAACTGAATACCATTCCTTTCAGGGGGATACAATGCAAGTGACAAAAAATATTTCATTTGGTACTGAGCCAAAATTGTACTAGATACTTTGCAAACACAGAAGATAACAGTTCCTGCACCAGGAAGAGAAAATATAAAATGAGAGGGAGCAAAAGATGGAAAAAAGGGTACAACATATAAATAACACCACCAGGGTGATAGGTAACACCTTACTGGTAACATCTTCATCTTTTATTTATTTATTTTTTTTAAGTGAACAGCATACAATTCCCATTCCCTCCCCACATCTCAGCCTTCATCTGCCTCCTGCACCAATTCTCAGTTTCAGTGTCCTTACACTTTCGTCTGCCACACAGATGAACAGTTTACTCATAAGATAATGTAATAAAGACAGTGAATGCTTTTGTTAAAAAAATTCTTCTGAGGCACTGCAAAAGAAGTGCTTTTTCAAAAGCCTAGGTAGTAAAATGAGCATGACTTGTGGGGACCTGCTCAGGAAGGACCGTCAATGATTTAACAAGTGAAAGCTTTTAAATTACTGCTTATTCACTGACTTATCTCCACCTCTGACAAATGTGAAGCAATCAAAACTGGTTGGAGTTCACTGGAAGATATAAAGCAGAATGGGGCTGTCATCTAGCTGTGAAAGGGAGAAGAGGAGATTGATGGCAGCAGAGTGTACTGTGGACTATATAATCAGCAGGGATCCTGGTTTTCTCTGATTTAAAAAAAAATAAATCACCAATTTTTGGTTAGAAAAAAGTAACCCCAAATCCACATTTTT
>NW_017729032.1:68068363-68089409 GCF_001723915.1 Gavialis gangeticus
TATATATATATATATATATATATATTAGTATTATATATATATATTAGCACTATATATATATATATATTAGTAGTGCTTCATTTAAATCATAGAAAAATGTGGATTTGTGGGGGTTTTTAAACCAAAAATTGGGGATTTTTTTAAGTCAGAGAAAACTAACATCCCTGATAATCAGACATATAAGGGACCTGGGGCTACCTGTGGGTTATCCCTCAATGAGAGATCTAACTCCACCCCTCCAAATTATTTTCATGTGTATACTTTACAGGCTTTATTTGTATTCTCAAACGTGCTGCTACACAACTGAGGATATAAGAAGTCAGATCCCAAAATATCTCATTTGAAAAGTTTCTAATTTTAAAGCAATCTTCAATGATTTTTCAGCGGTGGGGGGCAGGGTGGTTAAGATTTCTGACTCTTGATGTGGGCCATGGTGAGAACATATATTAAATGTATCAGGATCTGACGCTATTACATATATTATGACATCTATAGTCTTTATAGATAAAGAATAACTTCACTGACTGCACCTTGATGTAGCTTGGTGGTCTCAAGGCCAGTAATGTTGAGTGGGTTGAGCACAAAGCTAGTTATCTAGCCTCATAAAAACCTACTGGTTACAGAAACAGGACTTCACTACTGGTCCAGTAAAGAAAGGGGTATGTGTCAACTTGCATGCATTTAATAAAAACATTCAGAAGGTATGTTTTGAAGCTTATATACAGTAAATAAAAATATATTTGCCATATATGATTAAACACACACGTGTGCACATGCAATACGGCAATTCTGGAAGAAGTATCTGTTAAAAGAGCTATTTTTGTTGGGTACATACCACAGGCTGTTTGGTTATATCCACCAAATCTTTAATGTTGTAATACTGGTGCTTTTCAAATGCTGAAAAAAGCATATCCAACACTTGCTGTTTGTCAGCTCGAGCTCTTTTTCCATCTTCTTTCTTCTTCCTTTCATACTCAATCTATTAATTAAAAAAATAATTTTAAAGAGATGCACATTCAAAAAATTCTGGGCACTTTTAAGCACAGAATCTTAGGATTTAAAGAAAAACCCAACCCCAAACAAACCTCTAAGTAAACACCAAAAAGTAACACAGTGCTTTTCTTTCTTGAGCAATCAAACCCTTTTAAAATGATCATTAACTAATTACTTTCCCTTTAACACTCCTCAACAAATTCACTTTATTGTTGTTACCTGATGCATTCTGGAGATTTATGTTATAATTATTCTGAAAGCCTTTAATCTTTATACTTGAGAAATCTTAAACATAGCAAACTGAACCATGATATGCAGCAGGTTACCCAATATCATTTGATTTGCTAAGACCTACAGTAGAACAGCTGGATTCCACAGAGTGAGAGAAAACTGGGCAGATTTTTATTTTACTTTATATAATAGTATCCTGAAACATTTGTATCCAGTACACTCTGCTGAAAGTCTAACCATCAAAAAACTAGGACCTCTTGCTAATATTGAAGAGTTATTAGGGCTTTCCAACACCTTATAATCCTCTTATACCATACTGTGGCTTCAGTTTTGTTCTAGTTAGTAGTTAGCACTGCTGTCATAGTCTCCCACAGAATTTATTTTAGAAGACAGCAAGCATGATAAAATTAGGCATAATCCTCCAATAAGACTCAGGGCTGTTCAAATCAGGTAAAAAAGAACCAAACACAGATCCTTTAATTTTTTTTTAACTACAGGACAAAATAGGGACCTATTAATACAATAGACACTTGTTACATAGGAAAAACACATAAGGCCAAACAATTTGTCATAAATTTATTCCTTTAACCAGTGTCACGAGCATCAAGAGGGCTCAAAGTTCCCAACACTGAACATTTAACAAACAACCTTCTGACCCGTGCCTGACAGACCCCAGAAGGAAACTGACTATTGTTTGCAGGTTGCAACAGTTTCAGAGGAAAATCTTGCAACTGAGTCCAGATTACACAGCACCATCTGCATTGCTTAGGTGATAAGTAATCATCTTTGTACTACTTGTGCTCATGCTTCATGGGAAAGGTTGGTCTTTTGTTGAATAAAGTGTATGATAAAGAATGCAGGAAAATGCATGATACTGTCTCCTGTTTTTGCTACCAGTATCATGAGCAACACACGCTACTCACTGTCTGATTTAAAGCTTTCACAGTATTTTGGAGTGACTGGACAGCAAAGCAAAGTCAGCAGAGTGTTAAGAATGTGTTAAGAATGATCAGACCTTTAAGTGTCTGAGCGACTAAGTACTGCTGCACACTTCGGAGGTCAGATCCCATCCAGAGGACATACGAGTTTGGGGTGTTTATTTACTAGAACCATGTCTAATTCGTATTTCTTTACAAAGGGCATTTTTGATCTAGAATTTGAGATATTAGAGGAAAAGATCACTGTTCCATAACAGCAATATTGAAAATAAGTAAACAATGAAGCCAAAGTATTTTAGAAGTAGGAGACACTGATCTGATCTGATCTGAATGTTCCTTTACAGGAGCATCTAACTTATTTGGGGCTCTGGGCTGGATCTGGACATGCCAGGTCCAGACTCCTTACAAGCCAGGTCCAGCCCAGGGCATGGGGGCAGCTGCTGTGACCACCATAGCAGTGTCAGTCAAGGATCTGTGGAAGGGGTCTGGGTGCACAGTGATGGTCCAGAGGTGGCAGCAAGCTTGTTGCTAACAGCCACAGCCAGACATGCCAAAGGGCCCCCCAACTTGCAGCAGCTCTATAGTGGCTTGGATAAAGAGGCTGTGACCTGTACATCTTACATCTCTGCTTTACACAGATTTTATTTCCATTTTTGGCAGGCAACTGATGCATATTCGTTCAGTTGGCTTGGTGGCCCTTGTTGCTTCAGAGCACCAATTACTAACTATCACCGATCTTCTGCATTCTGATGGGGATAAAGACCTACTATACATTTCCTTTATCTCTACCTACAAAGTGAAAAGGAAGCATTTAAAAAATACATATATATTCTTTATTAACCAAATTCTGTCCTCAATTAGATCAGTGCAGGTCTGAAATAATAAAACTGGCTCTAGCAGGATTATCCCAGATTTGTTTGAGTTAGAACTTCACCACTATGTATCTAGTAGGACTGCACCAATAAAGATTTTCTTGACAAATACCAGTAGACTATTATTCACCAGGTATATCAGCCAATACCGATCCGATAGCCAATTTACAGGAGCAGCTGGGTGGTGTGAAGAGCAGCTCCCTGCAAGATGTGTGTGGTGGGGGAGGGGGGTCAGATGGAGGCCCCCATGGTAAGGAAGGGAAGGGAGTGGGGCAAGGGCTGGGGGCACTGCCCAGTCTGGGTGGTGAATGGGATCCCAGGGCCAGGGCAGGGAGTGGGATGGAGCCATAGGCAGCTTGTCCAGGGGATCAGAGTCTGGGCGCTTAAAATGGCTGTGAGGGCAATTGAACTGTCCTGGGGCAAAGACAGCAGGGCAGAAAGCCCCAAGTCCACAGCAGGCAACCCATCTCTGCCTTTGCCCTGCACAAAAATATGGAGGGGCACATGCTCCCCCAGAGGTGTGTGCAGTGGCGGGGAACTGCGCCCCCGCACCTCCTGGAGGAGCTCCATGCTGCTCTCAACCCCAGCCCCAGGGTTACATTCACTGCCCTGACTGGGCAGCGCCCTCAGCCCCAGCTCCACTCTCTCTCTCACCATGGGAGCCTCAAATCTGCCCTACCCCTATGCCCCTTTCCCCCCCACACCCTTTCTCCTCCACAGATTGACCTGCAGGGCGCTGCTTTCCACACTGCTCGTGTGCATGCAGTGGCTGCATGCATGCATGTAGCATCCGGGGGCCCCGGCCAGAAGGCATATTTGATTTATCAGTACATTATCAGCTACACTGACCAAAAAAAGCCAATCGTGTTAATTTTCCTTTTATCAGTGTCAGTCAGACATGGCACTGATATACTGATGCACCTCTAGTATCTAGCAATCTCTTTCAGTTGATTCTGAAGTGCCCATTGTTATTGTGGAGCTGTAAAACAAAGTATCATAGAATTGGAAGGGTCTTCAAGGGTCACTTAGTCCAACTCCCTGCACAGATGCAGGAGACTAATCCCTGTATCATCCCAAACAAATGCCTGTCCAGCCTTTTCTTGAAAGTATCTAATGGAGGAGATTTCACAATTTCCTGGGCAGATACTCTAATGATAAATGCTATAGTAATACTTTGTTTAGATAACACCTCCCATCTGGATAGTTCAGAGAGCTCCATAAACATTAATGAACAAAATCTGCCTGATGTAGGGAAGCACCATCCTCATACTCCAGGGGAGAAAAGAGAAATATTCACAAGATAAAGATTAACGGACTTGTCTAAAGTCAAACATAAGTCATAATGCTACCTTGCAATGACAACAAAACATGAGCGAAGAAAATGAAAGACAAATCATATGTCATTTTTAGTTCTCTTTAATAAGGAAGTAAAAATGAGATAGTAGTAACTATCATCTCAACAATATATAATATTGCTATGAAATATAAATGTTAATATTGTTTGTTATGCTCTGTATTGGGAACTGCCATTTCCCAGATTTGTTTCTGCAAGAATCTTTTGCCTATGTTATAATACAGGAAACTGTTTTACTGGAGAGTCTTTAAACAAAGAACCCTGTGAGCAAACCTCCTCTATTCAAGCATAAACTGTCTTTCAGGGTGCACTTTCTGCAAAGGTTCAGTTTCATATTTTTAAGTATGTTTTGAAAACAGGATGTGGAGGAAAAAGTATCACCAAAGAGGATGAATGAGATTTGTTCCCTTGCTAGACAGCACGATTCTTCTCGACAATAAAATAACAACTGAAAATGAGTAGTTTCTCTTACCTGGAAAAGGGTATTTCTCTGATATTAAAGGTCAGCCTTTGGATAGCTAAGCACTGGTGATTAATGATGCCAGAGGGAGCTGAAAATTTGCCAGTGTCATTTGGTCACTTGTGCTTAAATGCAATGGAAAAAAACTAAGCTAATTAGAGACTGACCCTTTCCTATTCACTGGGAGGTTCAGTGGTGGGAAGGTGGACAATGACTATTCACAACAATGTACTGAGGGTGCTATGAAAGTTTGCCAGGGCAATTGATGTAAATATTTTTTTTTATAACTGGCCTGGCAAACATTCATATTACAATTGAACCTACAGGTACCTCAGAACCTGCAAAGTAGCTTGGGAATGTAATTTTTCTGTAGTAGCTGTAAGAGTGGCTGCATATAAGATGAGGGAAGTTTAAAAACTATGATATATTATACAGGGGCTCAAGGATAATACCTTTTTCTCTTAAAAGGCATTTTCTCAGCTGAATTAGACAACACCAAACCAATACTGAGAAAGGTGTCTTGCATTCTTGCCTCTTCAACTGTCACCTTTTTTGGTCTCAGAAGAATTAACAAGGATGCTGAAATGAAATGCGGATGCAGTCCAGATGCAATTGGTTTCTGACAGCAAGATGAAGGAGGGCAGCAGCATTAACTTATTCAGCTCAACGCTTATGAAAAGCACCTCCAGGGATGCAATTCAGTGATGTTCAGCTGTAAACCAAGCAACTCTTCAAATGCAAATGCCTAGACTGGTAAGGTCCACACTGATTCAAATGGGGGGCCAAATCCAAAGCCTTAGTACACATCAAGGCTGGTAGCAGATAATTAAATGTCTTGTCATTTCAGTAGAGTAATCCATTACACATGAAACATCGATAGACAGGACAACAAAACTGAGAACAATGTTGACTTTGACAAGCAGACACACCTGTATTTGAAGTGAGAGCACTTTCTACATTTTGTTAGGAGCAGGAGGGATTATCCAAGCTTTACTACGGTCAGAACAAACACTTCCAATAAGTCACAAACAGAGCGGAGAAAGGAAGTTGCATCTTGCAAGTGTAACTCTTGACTTTGGGTCCTGGAGTCCTACAGACTTTTGAGCTCTCTCTTCAGTGAAAAAAGTCTTTTAACTTTGGCCTGGTTGGTGACTTTTAATAATTCAAAAATGCAATGGTGGAAAGTTTAGCGATGAAAGGTGGCCAGTCAGCTGCTACAAGATTACTACAACAGCAGAATGTGCTTTTTTTCTTCCTAACTTTTCAGGAACGTTAAGCCTCTTTTAAATAAAAGCAAAAACTAACCATCTCTAAGATACAAGGGCAAGCTAATGTGAAGGGGAAAAATAAACATCCATTTTTTTGCAAACCAGAAAAAGAATTCGTGTCGTTCACTCTGTGCAAGACCGAGCATAACTGAAAAGCTACTGGGAGTCTCAAGGCAATCTGTGAGAATGCTCTGCAGCATCATTTGTACTCGTTCAAATGAATTTTCTGGAAATCTGTTTAGTGATTGATCTTGTTCACAGGGAGAGACAAGATGATAATATTAATAATGGCAAAAAAAAGCTTAATTTCCAAAATGAATACTTTCTACATAATGGAAGAAAACAAATGAAAATGTACCATATTATTATGAGATTCTTAAAATTATCTCCATTGCTTTTAGTCTTTTATAGGACTAATATATCAAAGGACTGCAAATCCTGCTATATCTGTATTTTATTTTCCTGCAAAATGTTATGAAAAGGATATATTTTTTTTAGATCTAAAACACCAGTTTCTTATTGATGCCTAAACTGTAATGGTCAACATTCTCATTTTTCTGCTGCATTTTATAGGCTTATTAGTCTTTCACTTAATTAGCTGAATCAAAGAGGAATGTTAGTGCTCTCTACACAAATGAATTTTAGAATACTCTATATGCATAGTCCATTAATCCATATACCACTTCACACAAAAATGACTATCACTACCTAATTCCTAGAAAAAAACCCACAAACTAACTGAACTAGCAATGAACTATCACATACCAAAGAGTATGTTATTTCACTGAATTTGTAATTAACTTCCCATCCTAGGTTAATTAGTAATGTTTTAATATCTCCAGTTTCAAAACAGCTCCTGTTGCTGTCTAGGAGTACTGAAAGCTGTGCAAATGCTGCTACTTTTGGAAACAACATTACTGCTACACTTTCTACACTGTTATGTGAATGCATGAACTTAACATGCTTCACTTTAATTTTTTTCCACAAGCTATCTTGGCTCACAGAACTGAATCAGTTTATGAAAATAATATGATGCAAGACACCCCCAATGTAAATGAAATGGGACCATCTTTATATTTAAAAAGCTAAATTTTTTTTAATCACTAAAATATAGTCTGGCAGCACAGAAGTATAGTTTTACCATGAGTTGTAAGCAAAGTTGTTGGTTTATTCCCTGAAATCCTTTATACAAAATCAATTTTTCTTTGTTTACCTTCACAATATGTTGCTAGGCTTACTCAAAGGTTGCCAAGATTCCTTTTTTTGAAGACATCATTAATACAAAAACATGTATTATACATCTTTGGCAGATGGTTAATACAAAAGTGATAAAAAAAGATGATAGGTGAAACTAAGATGTTTGAAATAAAAGTGCTTGAAAGAATATTTTTAAAGTTCTGTATTCTTTTCAAAAGTTCCTTTAAAAATGAAAATCTATTCTGTACTCAGTGAGCTGCTTCCAACATTATCTTTCCTGCCTGCAGACAAGCAACTCAACTGAATAAATAAAAGCAAGTTAATTTATCTATGATATTCACTGTTCACTCAAAATGGCCTTCTTGGTCTATTTAGTATTCTGAGGATCAGCCAGTCTATTGCTGAAGGGAACTATTACTGCAAGTTGAAGTAATACCTTATGTACATTCATTTTTTCTGAACAATTTTCCACTGTTTCAGCAACAGTATGAGTGCTAACCTACACGGTGCACCCTGCAGCTTCTGATATTTCAACCACTGCGTGCAGTAAGCAGGTCTGAGGTGGCACACTGATAAAAGTATGAGCCCAGTCTACACAGAATGCTTTCTTTCACTGTTAGCATAGTATTGGTGCATCTCCAAGTGGTGCTGAAGGCAAAGACGGGGGGGGGAGAACATCAGAAAATCCTAAATTTAAATGCAAACAAAATGGATCAGTCAAGCTGGAGGAATTTTGTGGGCATATGTAAAGGACATAAGACTAGAAGTGACAAGCTCTGGGCAAGGCAAAGGTGGAAACTGTTCAGCTGGTAAGTGAGGACATCCTATCAAAAGGTCAGAGAAGAGATCTCCAGGGGAGGCAGCAGCAGCAAGAGCAGTCAGAAGGGAAGGGGGGGTGGGTGACTGGCACGGCCTGCAGCTAATTAAAAGAGGAAAAAGTTATCAAAGGGGAGGAACTGACTGGTGAGGGAGAAAGCAGCACCCTAGATCTTGTCATTGTGGGCAAACAGCCATGAACACAGGAAACAAAGTGAAGACAGTATAAATGGAAGCAACAATCTTGGGAAAAATGGTAAAGGACCTCATTGGCTTGAGTCATGGAGCTTCATAGAAAATTATCCCAATAACCCTGAGGAACAATGGATGTCTACAGATGCAGGATCTATGCAAGGGTCAACTGATAAGTGACAACACAGCCCCTCCCATGCTTTTAAAAACCATCACAACTGCTACCATTTTCTAAAATTAATTCCCTTCCATTAAATTATTTGCTTTTGTTATTCTGTTTATAAAACATTACTTTCCAACCTTGACTGTAAGTTTTTACAATGACTTAAAGGGTTTGTTAGTCTGCAGGAGCCAGCAAAAACAAAAATCACAGAATACTGTGCACCTTATTAATGACTATGGTTGAAAAGTTTCTTCACAAGTAAGTGGCAAAGTTTATTGAATCAAAATATCTAGGGCTAGATTGTGACTAGCCCTATGTGTGTGTGTGTAAGTAACTGGAAAGACAAGAAGTCTTCCTAACTTTTGGAATAGTGGCCTGTCTCCTGGGGAAGGGCCTGGGACAGGATTAGGACACTTGTAGTAGGGAAAGCACACTGCACACTCTACCATTATCATCATTTCTAAGCTGCTCTGGGGCTGGGATTTTGCGGTGATGATGGCATGGTCCAGAACCAAGGCAGAGCCACCACCTGCTGCCTGCATGCCCCAGGCAGGGATTGGCCAGGGTCACCCAAAGCAGCAGATCGCAGCTCTGCCCCAACTCCAGACCATGCTGTCACTGCCGTAAAATCCCAGCCCCAGATCCGGAACAGTTCCCTGCCCAGCCCTGCACCCTGCTAGCACTGCTTGGGCCAGTCTCCATGGAAATCCTGGCCCACACTGTTAAGGACCCATTCCTCCCATGGTTTCCATGAAAACTGGCCACAATGACACAGGCAGGGGCTGCTGGGAAATAGAGTCTGACCACTGGACAGATGCACCATTTTGTTCAACCCTGGGTTAGACAATGGACTGTATATGATGGTTTTAATAGGAATGATATCACCTCAGGCAGGGACGTTGGACTAGATGACCTCTCGTGGTCCCTTCTACCCTTACTTTATACTTCATGAGTCTATAAGCAGACAAATTTGTTTAGCCTATTGTGGCAGACAGTAACTTAAACACTACAATCTCAGCTTAAGTGCCCAAACTTCACATCAACATATATTTTTAGGCAACTTTCAGATTGAAATATTAATGTATAAAAGCATTTGACAAACAACACTACAAGTCTAGTTACTGATTAGGCCATTGTGGACTACACAGACAAAAGTATCTATAGGATTTGGGTTCAGACTTCAGAAGATATGGAAAATTGAAAATAGTAGGCAATGGCTGTGATTTGATGTCCATACATTCATCCCTATGTTAGGATTGTATAATTCTAAGCAAGCATAATTCGAAATAGTTGGACAATGTTGTACTTCAAACCAACAACATCTTTAATCAACTCTAAGTTATACTACCTTCAGAATCACCCATATATTACTCTGTGTATTTGCTTTGTTATTATTAAACTGAAAGTGATATAAGATCAGTCCAGCTGGGCCCAAAGGATTTTATGGCTGTGTTATAGAAGCTAACAAACAAAAAAAGAATTCTGGCTATAAGAATGTGAGTATTATAACACCGGACAAGCACACCATTTACAAACATACATATGGTGAAGGTCTCCCCACAACTCCACTCCCTTTCCTCTACTTCCCATAATGAGGTAAACTGTAGAGGAGAAATAAAAGACCTATATCTAGCCCTACTTAACACATTCCTTCTTAGCAGTTGCACCCCTTTAATTTTGTATGTTTTTTTCCCCTTTCCTCTATATCCTTCCTGAGGCTCCTTCTTTCATAGTAGATGATTGCTCCACCTCACACAGATTCATACTTTTTTTATTCTTCCTCCCCTGAGTTAGTATCCCTTTAAATAGCCATAAGGTATAGCTGGGAATAATGGGATGAGATTAAGAAAATAATTTCAGTCTGAAAAAAATCAGGATAAACTGAGAGTCCTAAAAAAGACCGTAGAACAGTATTCCAAGTCTCCCATCACTTGGGACATTAAATTTAGGTGACAAAAGGCTAGGATAGATACTGTAGAAAACAATCATGTACTGGCTCTACAGGGTGACACGATTTAGGTGATTTGTCCTAGTAGATTTTTTAATCAAAATTTCTACAACCAACCTTATTGGATAAGTACATCATCTGGACATTTCCATTAACACAAAGAACTGTGTAACTACTAACAATTTTACAGTGAGGGGACTCCCACATTACAAGCATGTTTCTGTTTGGTGACATAATGGGTCACAATGTTATTCCCTGAAACTATTACAAGTCTGTTAAAATCTGTAGCATCACTAGGGTGGCAGTTTTAGTCTATAATTAAAATCTGTGGGACTGTAAACTCACTGTACTTGCATAATTAAAGTGCTACAATCCTGTTTTATGTTGATGCACTTCTACCCATACAACTTTTTTTTGTGGGGGGGATGAGAGAGAATAAACCAAAAAACGAAGTACCTACATACCAATATATAAATGTATCCACAAAAGGAGGTAGGGCTGATGAAATTTGATTAGTAAAACCAGCCCCATATGTCTGGAATAGTTGTTCTGATACAGAAATCTGTGCAAAGATCAGGCTTTGAACAATAGCTACTTTTAAAACACCATCCTATGAGAATGGAATGATTATTTTGTGTTCTGGAAAAATAAATTATGTTGGACTGTATTCTGGAATAATGCGTTATCATACAAGTACTGTCATTTGTTTGATGTAAATAAAATGTTAATAAAAAGTACAAAAGAGTAAACGACTAACACAGTGACTAATACTTAACGTGATTTAATAATATTTCTTGTACTCAACAGGAACATTGCATATTATATGTGCACACATACACAAAGAGGATCTTTTAGTGCGACATCATATCTTGTATTCCCACCAAATGATCTTGAACTGCAATGTGAGTCTAATATGGTCAGATTTATTGATGCAGAATATGCGTACTACGAAAGTGTACTGCTACAAAGATTTATCAGTTGTTTTCCTTCTTTTACAACACTTGCTGCAAATTGTTGGAGATTCAAGTCTTCTCTAGCTTTTCACATCTGTCCAATATTATTTTGTATTACCCAAAAAGTGTACTGAAGCATCTAATGGTGCAAAAATGACACATGAAGACACTGAAATAAAATTTCACACAAGCTACAGGAAGGAAGGAAGAAATAAAAACAGCAGGAAGAAATGGTAGAAGAAGAGATGGGAAGGAAAACTCTGATACCCTCTCTGCAATGGAACAAAGTCAGAATCAGCAGACAGCAGTTGCCAGATTGGCATTGGACTCAAGCAAAAAGGAAGACAGCCAAAAATCAAAATAAGGGCTGAATCCTGATACCATAAAAAATAAGATTTTCAAAAGGAGAGATGTGCTGTATGAGAAAAGGCCCCAGACATCCTGATACTATACAGGCAAGTAATTTTATAGAGCATCTAAATTCCCAGGAGATCAGAGTGATGAATAGTAGTATGGAAACAGATTAAAAGGTAACTTACGTTATACTGATGATTAGCCACAGGTTTATAATTGGTTGTTACAGCTTTGTCCAGTTGCTGCGATAGTCTTACAGGTTTAGAAGATTCTTCTATCTGTAATCTTGAAAACAGAAGAGT
Organism: Gavialis gangeticus; assembly: GCF_001723915.1. Taxonomy (NCBI): domain Eukaryota; kingdom Metazoa; phylum Chordata; order Crocodylia; family Gavialidae; genus Gavialis; species Gavialis gangeticus. The sequence goes on from NW_017729032.1 coordinate 68,080,405, forward strand.
ATAATTATTGAAAACTTCAGACAAACGCACTTTATGAATTTCTTCTACAAACATGAAGATGATTTTACAAAAAAAGCCCCCAAACTGCGCTGTGCCTTTTTTGCTTTCTTTTGTATCACATCTCATTTTTGTATCTACCTTCCTTTGGCTTTAGGACTCTATGGATTATTAGAAAATTTGTGTTGTGTCAGAGGATAACAAAAGCTGAGAAATAAAATGGAGGATCAGATGTTTTAAAATTTTAAACTTGCTAGTAATATTAATTCAACAGCACTCAGGTGATCCCCCAAAGCTGGGGGACTGCTGCTAGTACATTTCTTGCGCATGCAGACTGTAGTATAGAGTCCCAAACAGGCTGCAAGGGGGTAGGGAGACTAGGAGGCAGGCTTCACCTGAAGTTCAGCAATGCTTCCAGAGCACAGCTGGACTGAACTGCTCTTACAGCTTAAGGATTTTGGCTCTAGACCATCAGTGACCAGGCGTGAGGGTAGCCAAGGTTGATTCTAATTATGAGAGTAACCATTCCATTAGTCTGTCTACACTGATTTCTTGCTCCCTACTCCAAAGTCTTTTATTGCCCAAATTCTCTCTGGTTCTTGATCCCTTGACAACTGATGCCTTACCTGGTACATATCAGAGCAGAATATGGTCCCCTATGTTTGCCTTTCACATGTCCAGGCTTACCTTCACTGCAGGTGTGAAAGGTAAATATAGGGGGCCATCCCTCTATCCACCTTTTCCTTTCATTTTGTTGCAAGTGATTTTAAGCCCTTTCTCTGGTTTCTTCACTCTTTGCATCCTCTAAAATTCCTTCCTTAGGTAACCCTCCTCCTTGCAAAGGACAGAAAGATATAATTCTCCTGACAAAACCTTTCAGTCATGTTCTTCCAGTTTGTCAAAAGGAAATCTGCAAGAAAAGGTGCAGACAGCCTGATCGGTTGGCAGTTTTCTGCAAGCAAAGGTATGGCTGTACTCCTCAGTCATACTGTGCTGAGACATATTGGGCTGCTCTGCCTGGTTGCAAAGTGAAAATATGGGTTTGAACACTTCATACCACATGTTCCCCACAGGTTTGTCTTGGGTCTTGTGTTTAATGAGGATCTCACAATCTTCATTAATGATTTGGATGATGGGGTCATGTGCATGCTTAGCAAATTTGCATCAACACCAAGTTGTGGTGAGATGCAGACACTCTGGAGGGTAGAGCTAGGATCCAGAATGATCTGGATATACTGGAGAAATGGTCTGAAATTAATCATGAAATTCAACAAGGACAAGTACAAAGTCCAGCACCTGGGACAGTATAATTGTATGTGTAAATAAAGACTGCGGAATGACTGGGTAGTCTGCAGTAATGGGGGGCAGGGGAGTTACCGTGGACCATAACTAAATATGATCCTGCAGTGTGTTCTTGCTACAAAAAAAGCCAACAGCATATTGGGTTTTATTAGTAGGTACATCTCTTGCAAATCAAGGGAAGTGCTTCTTCCACTCCATTCAGCACTGGTGAGGCTTCACCTGAAGTACTATGTCCAGTTTTGGACACAAACTTCAAGAAAGACATAGACAGATTGGACAGAACCTAGCAAAATGATGTAAGTGATGTGACCTAAGAAACATGACCTGTGAGGAAAGGCTGAATGAACTATGGTTATTTAATTTGGAAAAGAAAAGACTGAGGGGCTATTTGATAAGTCTTCAAATACCTGAACAGTGATTACCAGAGAGAATAGAGATGGCCTTTTTTCTGTGGCTGCAGGAGAAGGGACTAGGAGCAATAGCCTCAATTGCAACAGGGGAAGTTTAGGTTGGAGATTAGGAGAAAGTCTGAGTGAGGGTGGCATAGGTAGCAGAAGCAGGGGGCTAACGGGGCTTATCCCCCACTCCCAAATGCAGGGCAGCAGTAGAGCTGCAAGGCAGCCCGGCCACAGGCTTCTGGCACCTGCAGCAGGGGGTGGTGAGGGGTGCACACACTGCAGCGAGGAAGGGAGTGGGGCTGGGGCAGGCACTGCACACCTGAGGTGGGGCGCAGGACTGAGCTGCAAGCAGCTCATCTGAGAGGCGCGGCTCCTATTGCTATGCGCATCCTGGGAGGGCATGGGGGTGTGTGCCCCCAGATCTGTGTGGGATGAGGGCAGGCTGCTGTTGTGCTGGGCTCTTCCTAGTGGGGGAGGGGAGGGGAGGTGGGAGGGCTGGGCTGGGTGGCAGCAGCAGTGCTGGGAGTGGGGCTATGGAGAGGGTTGCAGCCACCCCAAAATTTACTGTATCCCCCCTCCCTGCACTGCCGCCATCCACCCTGAGCCCAGTGCAGCACAACCCCCAACACCCGGAAGACTCCTTCCCCCCCATCCCCCCCGAGTCCAGAACAGCTCCAGTCCACAGCCCATCCCACGCATAGATCTGGGGCACACACAGTGGCAGGAGCCACTACCCCCTCCCCCATGTACCCCGACAAGTCGGGGAGGGGGGGGGTACAGATGGAAGCCCCAGTGATGAGGGGGGGAGTGGGGCACAGGCAGAAGAAGGGGCAAGTGGGGTCCCGGCCAGGCTCGGTGGCAAGACAAGCAGAGACGCGGGAGGCATGTGCCCTCTGATCTGTGTACAGGGTGGGGGCAGAAGCAGCTGCCACTGTGCACTGCGTGTTGAACCCCGCTGCCCCGAGAGCTGTGCAATGCCACGTGCATCCCACCTCCAGGCAGGAAGGGGGTGTGGCACACCTGCAGCAGGGAGCAAAGTGCAGTGTGCAGTGGCAGCTGCCTCTGCCCTGGGCACAGATCGGGGGGCATGTGCCCCCTGGGTCTCTGCTTGTCCCACCACCCAGCCTGGCCAGGGCCCCTGCTCACTCCAGCCCCTGCTCCTGCCTGTTGCCTGCTCCCTCCCTCACTGCCTGGGCCTTGATCTGTCTCCCCCCATGACAGCCTTTTCCCTTCCCCCCACCCATTCTCCCCCAGACTTACCTGCTGGGGGGCGGGGCAGGGTGCAAACATGCTCAGCCCTCCCCAAATAATTTTTTCTCCCTCCGCCTATAGAGGGCGGTCAGGCATTGGAACAGGCTCCCTAGAGAAGTGAAATTTCCATGCCCGGAAATTGTCACTAACAGGCTAGAGACACTCAACTGGAATGGTTTACTCAGGAATGATCCTGCCCTGAGCAGAACTAAGTGACTTCATGAAATCCTACTTTCTTATGGTCCAAACATGGAATAGCTTGGAGGTTATGCCAAAAAAAGCTGTTTCTTAGTCAATAAGAAATTTTAAATATGATACATGCGGCCAAAGGAGCTCTGAGCACAATGCCTGCTAGGAACTGTAAACTGTTTAAGGCCAAAGATGGTCAGTTCATGTTTTAATGTTTTATTTAAAATTACATTAAAATGCAGGAAGTCCGATTCATTTTTGTGCCATTTCTAAAAATGAACTTGTTTTTCATATAGTTAGTAATTGTTTACTTTACTTTTTGGAAATCACTGCCATGCTGTATATCTAGTGGAGTATTTTATTTTAACAGAGCACAGATATTTTCCCCAAACAACAGATAATTAAAATGCCCACATTTGTCTTTAGGTCTTCAAAAAGTGACAGTGTTTAGTAGGTTTCTTTGAACAAGCACATACCACTATAACTGTTGTTACTGATTTCTTGTGGTCCAAAACTCTAGTGAAAGAGGAATGCTGTCATTAATACAATGGGAATCTTGAGGATTAATCATGCAGAGAATGAAACATTCCTTGCCTACATAGAGTTCTGTTTCATTCTCCACCAAACAGAACCAAGTCAGACTAATTGAGCAGATGCTGGAAAATTACAGTTCCAGGATCTACCAGCATCACTTGACAGCAATTTACCATCTACAAATACTGTATATATTGCTGGAAGTCTTAGAAATATTAGCATAGTAGTCCAATGTTTTCTTCTGTTCTCTAAAGGAGAAGTTCCCAAAATGAGATCCACAGAAAGCTAGATAGCTATATGCTGCTAACTCTATAATTCTACAATGCAGAAGATTAAGTGAATTACATAGAAATATATATTTCTTCTGATTTTTTTTTTTTTTTTTTACAATAAGCAATTTACTGCAGCTGTCACAATACTATAACACTGCAAAGGAGGAGAGTGACACTTTAGTCAACACTTTATTTCTATTATTCATATCAGTCCATAATCTATAAAAAACAGTCGGAAACCCTGTTCTACACATATGCCTTCCTCCTCTTGCTCCCACTGGACTGTTTGTCAATTTTTGTTTTCACATTCTCCTGAAGAACTAAGGAATCCACTCATAAAATCCCCCAATGACTTCCTTCTGTCATCAGGTGTCTACACTGGAGAATGTTCACAACATCCTTCTCTAAGCACTGCCAGCTCTGTCCCTACGGGCTCAAAAGCCTCAAAATGCACAGGTATAAACAGCTAAGTAGAATAACAGATGCAGAAAACAACAAGACTGTTTCACAGGATGATAGAGATTTTCACTGTGGATGCACTAAACTGTGCTTGAAACATTACAGTGCAAAACCAGTTCTATGGAATAATTCTATCCAACATATTTACAAATTTCAGCACAGGCACTACTTTCTACCACAAAACAAGGCAGAGTTTGTCAAGTAACATTTGAATCTCTCCATTTATAAAGTAAACTTGAAAGGAATAATCATCTTTATGCCTGGCTTTCCTATAACATATATTTATTTAAAATACAGTAATGAAAACGCATTTCTACATTCTAATAATTATATTTGTAAAATATATAACAAAAGCTTTGTATGTGGTACTCACCTTGCCTGAAATTTTAATGTGGTACAGGGATAATTACTTTAAAATACTTTTTTGAAAAAGTAAATTAAAAAAACCCAACCAGTACCAGCCTGAAAAATACTATGAAAAAAAATGCATATAAATAAAGATTTTATAGAGAAATTTCGCAGAGTAGCTTTTTGGAATCTTAATTGAACTACTGTGGGGGGGGGATAAAAGTCAACTGCATCACTTGTTATACTGAATTAAGGGGAAAACGGCTTTTCACTCTATTACTTTTCATTACTGTTTACATTACTGTAACACTTAGGTTTCCTAGTTGTGGATCAAGAGTCCATTATGACAGGTTGTACAAAAATATTCTTTGAGAATTTACTACTTCCACAGTCCTGTGGGGTAAAATAAGCTGCCATGACAGCTCATTTTAGTGCATGTTATTCCTTAAGACCGTGGTAAAAGCAGCAGAAAGCTGAAGGTAGTGTTCATATTACAGGCCTGCACACACAACACATTAACATCAGTCTTTCTTATATCAGTTTTGTTCACTGCTGTAAACTATACCAGGATCAGGAGTAAACAGTGGCTGGGGCCATCTTTCCTGGGATACCTGCCTGTACAGTGCTTCAGTAGTAGTCTCTTGGCACTGAGCAAGCAGCTATATCCTAGGATAGAGGATGGCACACATCATTAATACTGCTGTCCCCAACTGGTGCAACATAACTTTACTTTTTCCCCAAAAATAACTCTACACCAGCTTCTGGTAAGTTATACCACCAGAGATATACATTGCAGGCTGCTTCCCACCTGTGCAGGTATAACAGCGTAAATATGTTGTATCCAGACTCAAGGAGGAAGAACCGTTTATCAGTTCACATATTTGTGGTAACTTACAGCATAGGAAAAATATTGCCCAAAGGATTGTAGGCACAGGTAATTTTCCCTGATTAATCTTCAGTTGACAAAAGAATTTCAAAGTTCTGTAGTAGGTATAAATCAGAGAGACGCAGCTGGACCAGAGCCTGGAATTCAGAGGGAGACGCTGCAAAGATGTGCTCAGCCTGCAGCTTTAACATATTATTGATTTTGGATTTGGTTTCATTAATTCAGGGCACCAACACAACAGCTGCTTTGCTCAATGTTTTATGGTGCCTGCCAAAAGTAACAATGATTTTTGCCTCAATGCTAAGTATTCCAGTCATACTGGCAGGCCTTCCTTTTCTTGGTCTGGGTAACAAGTTTCACAACAAAATAGTAAATTACCCAAACTTATGTAAAATACCTTTATATTCTTATCCTCTGATGCTGATTCCAGACTACATATACTTTACTTAGTTTCATGAGGTATTCTTTCTTTACCTTACCTCCTCTGTGAATGGTTTATACAGGCCTCCTATTTAGGGCTGATCATACAAGGGGATGAACAGCTCCCCAGAACAGTCTCAATCCCTGTAATTCAATGGGTACTGAGGGTGCACAGCACTTTGCAGAATAGATCATAATAAACTATTTTAGAAATTCTCCATTTACAAACAGTACAGTGAATTAATATAATGGATACACATTAAGACAATACACATTCCCTAATAATAACACTGTCAACCTGCCATTGTTACATAAGCACAATGTACTTTATCATAGTTCTAAAGAGAGACATTAACACTATTAACATGCAAATTAACTTCTGAAAAATACTCAGCCAATGATATAAATCAACTTGTCTTAAAAAAGGAACACGTGATACAAAATCCTAACCTACTCCATATCTATTTTTCTCAATTAATCTATTTTGAATATTTTTTTTTCCTTTTTGGAACAAGGACTTAAATTATTCCAAAAGGAATAACCTTTCATAATTTAAAATAATTTGACATGGTTCTCATCTAAGACTAAATGACATATCTACAATTCCCAGCACAATTTCACACTGCAGCAATTCTGCTATGTCACGTAATATAATGATTGTTTTTTATTCTGCATTACTTCATCTCTTAAATCAAGATTATACTTATCTTGTATTGAAGAATTCTGAATCCCTCTGTGTATGCCCACTTTCCTGTTGACTGTTTCGCATTGAGCACTCATGGGTAATAAACTGTTTCCTTCCCTTTGTTACCAGTACATGCTATACTATTTCTTCAGCTCCTAACAATTAGCTGATTACTCAAAGTCCCTTCCAACCCTATTCTGAAAGGTTTCTAATATGAAGGAAAGTATGTGATAGGCTCATTTTCTAAAATCAAAATTGTTACTATAGCAGATCTGGGGAAATTTGATAAAACTGAAATGAATGACATTTTAATCAATCTGTTTTCAGTAAGGAACTACTCAACAGTACTCAAACATTTGTGATTTTAAAACCCATGTCAATAGTTTTTTTTTTTTAAGAATAAGCCTGGCAGAAAATTAAGGTAGTACTTTTAGTCAGTGTCAAAAAAATAAATAAATAAAAGGTCATTTTAGTCTGGACTGATAACATGATAGTTATTTTCACCCATCTTGTAGGCCAGTGGCTTAAAATGCTTTTTAAAGTCATTATCATAGGATACATGTTCAGTGACAGAAGTATGTGAAATAATCTCAACTAATTCTGATCCTGCCTACTTCTTTCCTGGTTGTATGGATCCAGAAAAGGAGTTCTAGTACTTCTCATCTTATACATGATACACTCCACTTTCCCCAAAACATACATTTGACCAGCTGTGAGAGAACACCTCTATGATCTCCTTCCCAAGGGAAATGAAGGAATGCAGCCTCACTGCTTGGATGAATTCTTCAGTCTCTTTCAGATGCCTCATGCAAGTCAGCATTAAAACATGAGGCAGAATGAATAGAAACTCCAATGCACAGGAGTAGCTGCTGACACTTGATAGGGCTGAGTGAAAACAGTGTAAAGGAAATGCACTTAACAGAACTGAACAGATGACTGAATTTTTCAACTTTTTACAAAGGAGTAGGATTTCAAACCAATTTTTAATCCTGAAATCCAAGTATTTGAAGAAACATGCTGCGATTACATTGTCCATTACACCTACTAATGTGATGCTAAAAAGGCTTTCTCTGTAAACTGGAATCTTGTTTATATTGAAGGCTGAGCGATGAATCATTGGAATTTATGGTATTTTCACCCCTATTATTGAGACAACAGGCATCCATGGGCATGACTGACGACTAAGATTCTGTAATTTTTTTGCTTCACATACCATATGTAGTAAAGTGAGTGACATCTCAACAATAGCAACCATTTCTTTTCAATTATTATGGTTCCCAGTTTGATAAAATGTGGATAACAGATTAAAATGGCTAAAGCACTCATTTTACCCTAGAGTTTATTATTAGCTTATTTTTATGTTCTTCAAAGTAGAGGTGTAATATCCTCGGTATATGGACTTCAGCATTCCAGACTCAAAGGTATGGTAAGTGACAGAACCCCAGGATGCCACTTCCTAAGCCTGACCATTAGGGGTGCACTGATAAGAGATTTTGGGGTCAACATCAATAGTCGATTTTTAAGGAGGCATATTGGCCGATATCGATCTCATTTCTGATACCAGCCTGGCAGCTTGAAGAGCAGTGTCCAACTGGGAAGTCTGATGTGCTGGAAGGGGAGGACGGAAGGAAGGTGCGTCGGGGGACAGATCAAGGCCCCTGTGGTGAAGGAGGAGTGGGACTGGGGCAGGGGCTGGGTCAAGTGCTGCCCAGCCAGGGAGGCAAGGGTGCAGGACAGGGCAGCAACTTGTCCAGAGGTCGCGAGGCAGCTCCCGCTGCTGCACACTGCTCATCTGGGAGCCGCTTGTCCAGTGCTTGCCCACTCATCTGGCAGCTCCTGCTGCTTGTCTGGGAGGGTATGAGGGGGTGGACGGGGAATGACACTGGATCTGCACAGGGCAGGGGCCGGGGTCTGCCAAGTTCTTTCTGATGCGGGGGGGGAAGGGGGGATGGGACACCAAACTGCCCTTGCAGCAGATGGTGGCGGCATTGGGACAGGGGGCTTGGGAGATGGCTACAGCGAATTTTGGGGTGGCTGTAGCCCTCCCCCCCGTAGTCCCCTCCCAGTGCTGATGCCCCCACCTGCCCTGAGCGCAGATCTGGGGGCACCCCCCCATGCTCTCCTGGATGAGTGGCAGGAGCAGCGGTGGGAGCTGCCGCATGAGCAGGTGAGCACCGGAAGAGCCGCTGGATGAGTGGCGTGCAGTGGCAGGAGCCACCCCTCACCCCGTAACCCCCTCCATGCCCCCCGGACGAGCCACGGCT
>NW_017729032.1:68094409-68098859 GCF_001723915.1 Gavialis gangeticus
GTTCCCAGCCTGTAGGTATGGTGCCGGTTGTTGCTCCCCAGGTGCAGCACCTTGCACTTGTTGGTGTTGAATCCCACCCTATTCTTGTCCGTCCACCCCTGTAACCTGTCTAGGTCCAACTGCAGCCTATTCCTCCCTTCTAGCATGCCCACATCCCCCCACATCTTAGACTTACCAGCTGGACACTGCTCTTCAAGCTGCCGGGCTGTGCTTCTCACCACCTACATGCTGCAAGTACGGGCTACTTATTGGCCAAATTATTGGCTATATCAGGCAGATTTCCAATGCAGACAATTTTCTTTATAATGGTGCCCATCCAATATCAGACCAATGTATTGGTGCACCTCTGATGACCATACCTGTATCTCACTCACTCAATTTATGTAGACTCCTCTATGCAGCAAGGCATTATATTCAAAATTTTTAAGTAGCTCCACTGAAGTGAATGGGTAGTTACAAGGTTATCTGAAGTGGGGCAGGTGCTTCAGGATGACATACAGTTTGGATTTGTAGGTCCTTCTATTCTAGGCTGCCACATGCCAAAAAAAAAATTAGGTGCCTTGTTGCAAGAATGATCCAAACAGACTGGATGAGGTGTTTAGGATCCCTAGACAGTCTGTCAACCGGGAAGAGTTACATGAACTCTACCTCCTAGGAACTTAGGTGCAAATTAGCAACCTTTGTTGACTCAGAATCTCACGTCCCAGGGAAACGCTGTAACCACCATGCTCTTTTGCAAAAGATGGGAGTAAGAGCCACTCACACCGCTGCCTCTCACCCAGCCTGTCATACTCTCTTCCCTCTCTCAAGGCCACACTCATCCCACCTGGCCTCTCCTGGCTTCAGGCTTAGCTCTTCTTGCCTCACTCGGCCCCAGCGCAGTCTGTTGGGTGTTTCCTGCTACCCTCACCTGAGCGCTGACTGAGTGATTCTACGACTATAGGCCTATTTGCTCCTAGCCTCTCACCAGACCACAATGCCCCCACTGGGCCTCCTCACTCACCCACACTCACGGGGCCGCCCTGTTCATCACCCCCTCACACTCCCTCGTTGAGACCCCTGAGAGATAGGCACTCTTGCCTACAGGCTTTTCCTGCTGCCTGGACATTTCCCCAGGTCCCTCCTCCAGCCTGAGCTCTGCCTCAGGGCTCCTTAACGAGCCCTGGGCTCCCTGTGCTCATTAAAACACCATCAGGGATGTGGAGCTAGGGTTATAAGGTGCCCACCTTTCACTGGGGAGGTAACTGGCCTGGCATTTCCTGGGGGCTCCCATGCTACTAGGAGTCCCACCAGACCACCCTTCTCTACCCTATAAAACTGTAGGGTGCAGTTTTACATCTTACCAAGGACAAGGCGTCACCTCCACTCCACAGCCCCTGCCCTTACTTCCTGACTGTGGCCGGAGCAGCCTCTCAGCCTGATGTTACCTCCTTCCTCCTGCAGCAAACTGCAGCCCAGCTCATATTCCTGGGTCCCAAAATGGCTGCCCTCATCAGGCACCTGGCTGCTGCATTTTCTGCCCTGCCACACCAAGCTAGTATAATTAAGCAGAGAGGATTAAAAAAACTGGACATCTTTCTTAGAAAAGCTTGTGCCAAAGGATGATGATACACAGTGCCCAGTCACTGTCCCCAATCAGACTACTAAGAAGCAGCATTACTTCAGGGGGAGCTCACGAAGGAATCATGATTCAGGGAGGAAATACCTCTTTACACGATGTAAATACCTTCTCCTTGGCCATCTTAGCTGAGAAGCCAGGTCACTGTCCCTTTGCCCCCACTATACCCATGAAGTGCATACTATAATTGGGCACAGTCCCTGCAAGGCTCTTTACACAGTCCCCAGAGACCGCATCTGTGCAAGGTCCAGACACAATCTGTCCCAATAAGAAAGAAGTGAGCATCCTATTACAATCCATGTGTTGTTGAACACAGGGAAGTTTGCAAGTATACTCTTGTATCAGTTCAGCAGATTAGGATTTTGCAACCCACCTCAATTGCCACAAACGTCATATTCAGTTGATCCTAAATGAACTCCAAAACCCTTAGACTACTTCCTATTGTACTCAGAATGTTTTCTTATTCATATAAAAAAGCACAAATATCTTGCCCATGCACAGCTTTCAGTCCAACACAAGTACCTGCACAAATTAAGTCAGGTCCAAGAACTGTTGAAGACCGCAAAGGGATTATTAATGTTCTTAAGGCTTCATTCAGTGGTGTAGCTGCACTGGCATAAGCCCTAGTGCAGATATTCCTTGCATTACTGCAGTTGACAGTGGCTTTTAACTAAGCTAAGCTGCACTTAAATTGTGTCTATGCTGACATTTTCAGAGGTACAGCTACACTGGTGGCTACAAACCCAGTGACGAAAAGACCTAACAGCAAACTAAGGAAGAGGGATATGTAAAGTACTAAGACAGTTGGATTTAGTACATGAAGGGAGAGAAGCTGTTCTCAGCACAGAGATATGAGAAAAAGCATGAAGTTGACAGATGGTAGAGTTAAAGGGAATACCGAGAATAAATGATTGGGGGGTACAGGAAGGAATTAAAACAGAGAGGAAATAGGGGTAGAGCTCTGAAGAGCCATGAAGTTATAAACTAGGAGCTTCAGTTTTGCATGGAAAATGGCAGCCAATGAAAGGACATGAAGGGGAGGGTGACAAAATGAGAATAAAAGGACTCCAGTTGAAGCATTTTTGAAAGGGAGAAGGAAAAGGGAAGAAAGGCGGCAAGAAAGAAGGAAGTTACCTTCTTTCCATAATGTGTATTTCCATAATGTGTATTTAGATGAGGCAGAAAGAGTCAATAATTGCAATAGCTAAGGTGTCCATGAGGATCACAGAAGCCTAGGGTTGGAAGGGACATCAAAGGTATAGTCTGGTTCAACACCCTGCATGAATGCAAGAATGTTACTCCAAAAGCAGTGGGTTTCAAACCTCCTAGTCATGGAAACCTTTCCTATCACTTCTGCTGTGGCACACCTACCCTATCCTGAAGACTGGTGTGGAGCCTGGTAACCCATTCCACGAACAGCAGCACACTGCCTCTCAGCCTCCTCCATTGCTCCCAATATCTTTGTGGAGACCTACTGCAGAACTCCATGGAACAGTTTGAAAACCATGGTCCTTATCCATCCTAACCCAATCATGCTCAACTTTTTGGCCCAACAGGCCAGATGAAGAGTGTGGAGCCAGTCCATGGGCCAGATCAGACTCTGTACACCAGGATCAGGCCCCAGGGCCCTACTCCATCCCTGCCTGGACCTGAATGAGGGGACTGAGCTCTCCATGTGCCCGGATCAAGCCCTATACTATTCTACATACCCAACCTAGCACACAGAGCCACAACCCATGGGACTCCCCATGGACCCATGAGGAGCACTATGGGCCAAATGGCACAGCACTGAGGGCCAGATCTGGCCTATGGGTTGGGGTTGAACACTCCTGTTCTAACCAATGCTCATCCAAACTTACCTCAAAAACCTGCAATTAAATGAGATTTCACAACCTCCCTGGGCAGTCTATTCCACAGCTTACATTGCATTGTAACAGTAAGGACGTTTTCCTGAGATCTAAGCTAAATCTACTTTCTTGCACTGTAAAGCTATTTATTTCTTTATGTCCTGCTCTCTGCAGCAAGGGATAAAAGTTGTTCCTTCTCTCCTTTATGGCAGCTTTTTAGACATCTAAAAACTGCTATCATGCCACACACCCTGCCTTTTCTAGTAGCTAAATGTGCCCAGTTGGCTTAACCTTTCCTCTTAGGACTTTCTGCCCTCTTTTTTGCTATCCCACTCTGGACACTTCTTAAAGTTTAGAGTTAGGGATACAGCCTCTGAATCAGAACATCTTAGACCTTAAATGCTGGAGGCTGCAAGTTGGAGAGGAACAGTAGAAAAAACTGTAGTCATACCCTTGGGCTGACAAGGTTCTTTGGGTAAATGTGATATCTAAATAGTTGGAAAATTGTTCTTTGTAAGCTTTCAGGCACAAACATCCTTCTTCAGGCAAAGTGCGACACCGCTGCTGTTTTGTGTTCTCCTGAATGGAACAGGAGCCAATATGCAAAATGCAGGTCTGTGAAAATGCAAATGCATGGCAATGAGGATCAGAGGTGATAGGAGAAAACAGGTGAGAGGTAGTTGAGGGGGAGGTTATAGTCTGTTTTAGTGAAATATAGACTTCGTTTGCATTGTAAGCTTTTGACAGTGTCCTGAAAAAAAATCATGCACGTACATTTTTGATGTCTTGTTAATATTTCATAGATTTCATAGACATTAGGGCTGGAGGGGACCTCGGAAGATCATCGAGTTCAGCCCCCTGCCTGAAGGGCAGGAAGACAGCTGGGGTCATAGGATCCCAGCAAGATAAGCACCCAATTTACTCTTGAAGGTGTTCAATGTAGGTGCTTGAACCACCTCCAATGGCAGGCTACTCCAGACCTTGG
>NW_017729032.1:68103859-68104183 GCF_001723915.1 Gavialis gangeticus
TGGGGGCTCGGACAGTAAAGAAATTCTTCCTTATGTCTAGCCTGAAATGGTCTTGCAGTAGTTCATGACCGTTCAACCTCGTCACCCCTTGGGGCACTCTGGTGAAAAAACGTTCCCCCAGATACTGGTGGTGACCCCCGATAAACTTATAGGTGGCCATCAGATCACCCCTGAGCCAGCGCTTTTCCAGGCTAAAGAGCTCCATGGCTCTCAGCCTGTTGTCATAAGGTCTGTTTTCCTGACCTCTGATCATGCGCGTGGCTCTTCTCTGGACTCTCTCAAGCTTCTCCACATCCTTTTTGAATTGTGGAGCCCAAAACTGGA
>NW_017729032.1:68104715-68110556 GCF_001723915.1 Gavialis gangeticus
GCCAGCTGACTTGAAGTTATCCAACCTCTCAAGGTGTTCCTTCATGAGGTCAGCATTGATGGAGGGCAGGGGATCTCCCTTACCCGGACCTCCCTGTTCCGTAGTGGGCACGGGCGTCCCATGAGACTGATGAAAGACCGACGCAAAGTACCCATTTAATAGGTTGGCTTTTTCCTGGGCGTCAGTTGTCAGTTGCCCCATCTGGTTCAGCAGGGGTCCAAGGTTGCCCTTGCTTTTCCTCCGTCTCCCCACGTATCTGAAAAAGGACTTTTATTGACCTTGATGCTCAAAGCTAGTTGGAGTTCAGTTGCAGCCTTGGCTTTCCTGGTTTGCTCCCTGCAGGACTGGACCAGTGCAGACTATTCCTCCTTGGAGGTGAATCCCATCCTTCATCCTTTGCAGGCCTTTCTTTCTAGCCTCAGGAGGTCTGCTAGATCCCTGGAGAGCCAGGGGGGCTGCTGTGCCCTCTTGCTGCCTCTCCTCCAAGATGGAACAGAATTAGCTTGTGCATTGAGGACTACTCCCTTGAGGAGCAACCACTCTTCCTGAACTCCCCTCCCTCTGGGGTCATGGCCCCTTAGGGACTCACTGACAAGCCTCCTGAGCTTGTCAAAGTCGGCTTTCCTGAAGTCAAGGACTTCAGTGCTGCTGACTGACTTGCCAGCTTTAGGACGGATGGTGAAGGTGATCAACTCATGGTCGCTGTCACCTAGCTTCCCAACGATCACTAGGTCACCAATTAGGTCATCCCCAGTAGCCAGTACCAGGTCGAGCAGTGCTTTACCTCTTGTTGGCCCATAGATTTCTTAAGTCAGGTAGAAGTCATCCACACATTATAGGAAGCTTTGCAACTGCTCGGATTTTGCTGAGTGATCCTCCCACGAGATGTCTGGGTAACTGAAGTCAACCATGACAACCATGGTACTGGAGCATGTGGCCTTTAATATATAAAGGTATTCTTAATATTTACATTAAAGCTTTGTTATGCTGCTTGTTTCTCGTGCAAATGAGTGCCAGAAATGTCAAGGCTCATTTTCCCTGCTGCTGCTGGAAGAATTTGTCAGTTGACTTTCAAGTTACAGATCAGGATGTCTCTTAGGCCTCCTTATGTGAAAAAGGAAGTTTATACTAACTTTTTAAAGGAACAACAGAAAACAAATGTCTTCTTCCCATGCATTTGAGGGAAATATCTGCTAACAGAACTAAAACACAAAAAAAATTCAGCAAGAAAATAAGGGTTCAGTCTTGCAAGCTGCTGAGTATTTATGCTCTGGTGCAGCAATATATGCAACATATGCCTGGGACGTACATAACATACGCCTTTAGTTTAGCCCCAATGATATGAGTTAGACTATTCATATTTTTTAAGTTAAATACATGCACACGTTCTTTGCTGGATTAGGATCCGAGTACTCAGCACTGCAGGCCCATAAATCCCTTCCCTCGCACTAAATATTTATATGAGTAGCTTCTATGATGACATAAGATAAATAATTCTCAAATTTCCACCACTTTTAGCTTCAGGAATAACATCCCTTGCAGCACCGTGTCATATGTTTTATTGCAATCCAGAGTCCACATTTCCTTTATCAAAAAATCTGTTACTTAAAGACAACTCCTAGGTTAGCTTGGCATGACATACCACTGGTAAACCAATGCTGCCTATTATCCCATTTTCCACTGTATTCCATATCTTCATAATGATTCTTTACTTCAAAGTCTCCTGAAAACCTTATTATTTTATTGAGGTCAGATTCATGAGCTCTTCAAGTTCTGCTTCCGTTTTGGTTGTGGCTATTTCACTGTTAATACCCTCATGACCATTATCCACTTTGTCTTGTTCTTGTTTGTCATTGCCCTTTTTATTGAAACAGGAGAAATTGATTTGTTTTTAGACAACACTTAAATTATTCTTAATCTCTACCCCATTATCACTATATAGAAGTCCCAGTTCTTACTACCATGGTTTTTATTATGTAAGTCAAGATCTTTCTGCTCTGTGTTTTAATCTCATTTACAAGGTTTACCACAGGTGGATGTTCGGCAACTCTGACTATATATTTGCACATTTTGACTTTGTATGCTCTTTATTTATTCCCAATACTCTTCTTGCTTTGACTATTCATCCAGTTAAGGTCTGAAGCTCCTTTCCACAATTTTCCTCTTGATTAGAATAAAAGTTGCAGATGATATTTGCACCTTGATTTAAAGAAGTTCCATTCCTCCTTCACAATCAAATCCCTGAGCTCCTTTCTGAGTCCATATGGCATTTCTAACTCATTTCCTTACGTTATCAAAGTTCTTTTAAGACCAAGAACATCAGTTACCTCTTTAAGTGGTTAGCATCTGGCTTGCTTACGGCTCCTCACAGTTGAAATTTACCATAAGCAATCTGATTGTTTGTGAAACATGAGAATAATTTGGAACATTTTCCTGAAAAACTAGTTGGCTCAAGGTTTTCTTTTGCCTCCTCCTCCTCCTCCATATGAAGTCTGCTTGCACTGGAATTGAATATCTCTGATGAAGCTTCACCCATCCTCTGTGATACAGACTTCCTCCTTCAGACCAAACTATAACCTCATCTATGTTTGTTTACATGTTCAACCACCTTTCCTCTAGGTTCATCATATTCCTTTGCAAAACAAACTATTGCTGGATTGTCTCTCTAAACTTAATTTCATTATTTTATGCCTTTCCATTGTACAGAAGGGAAATTGTTCTGTTTTCACTCTTAAAGACCACCTTTCACTTTTACCTCTGCTCTCGTACTTAAGGAGGCAGTCACAGCCAGAGATATTGCATCCTGAACCTGAAATAGAGGCTCTAAAGTCTAATTTAATATTTAGACATTGCCCTTAGGAGCTATAGGCCATGACTCAGAGGTTCAACTGCAAGGCTCTTATACATCTTTAACTACCATTTCTGCTTACATATACCCAAAATTCTTTTCAATAAACATTCTTCACTTAAGCACAGTGTCACTGATTACCAGAAACAGTACTGTTGAAAAGACAAACCAAAGTATTAGTGGCAACTAATTAAATTTATGATTATACCAGATGTAATTATAAGCCTATAAACTACAACTGTAAGACAGAAATGAACATATTGCCTTTGGGTTGAAGTAAAATTACCAGCATAATTTCAGTAGCTCAACATGTTAAGCTTTTGCATGGTCCTTGTGGGGTTTATTTGTTAAGAAATAAACATAGCCCCGTGTATATCTGAGTTCTGTAACATTAATATTGTCCCCTTAATTAGAGAATTCAGAAGGAGTGTGTCTTGTTAGTGAGTGGGATGAGACTTGCTGATGATGTTTTACCCACACTTTGTGAAACATAACCTATTCAGTTATTAAATAAAAAGAAAAGATTTGATTACAGATTCATCTAGTATGACAAATTCCAAAACACTTAATGGCTTTATAAATGGCTGAAGCACATACATTGTCTAGCCTTCCAAACAGGAAGTCGTATAATTGGGTTTGTTCATAAGATCTGTGTGAAAACAGTTTCTGTGCAAGCATAATTCATTTGAATACGCCCTATATGAAAAGCCTGTTAAAAGCTTTATGACATTTATATTTTAAACTATGTCCTGCACAGGCTTTTCAAATTACAGCACCATCATTCACACTACTACATGTACAGCTTCTGCTAGCATCTTTTTTTTTTTCTTTTAAGAAAAAGTGCTCTTCCTCAGCAGTTTGAAAAGTCTGCTGTAGAAATGTATTATAACCAATTCTGATATTCAGCCCTTAAACTTGAAATACCATATAATGCAGAATAGATTATTTATATCAAGTAATGAAAATAAATAAATAAAAAGAAAACCCCCCCACAATTTTCAGTCTTATATGCACAGGATCACAGAAAATTAGGGTTGGAAGGGATCCCAGGAGGCCATATAGTCCAACCCCCTGCTCAAAGCAGGACCATTCCCGACTGTATCAATCCAGTCAAGGCTTTGTCTACCTATGTTACCTCTAAGGATGGAGATTCCACCACCTCTCTGGGTAACCTGTTCCAGTGCTTTACCACCCTCCTAGTGAGAAAGTTTTTCCTAGTATCTAGCCTAAATTTCCTTTGCTGCAACTTGAAACCATTGGACCTTGCTCTGTCATCTGCCACCACCAAGAACAGTCTACCTCCATCCCTTTTGGAACAACCCTTCAGGTAATTGAAGGCTGTTATTAGTCTTAGCCTCATTCTTCTCTTCTGCAGACTAAATAAGCCCAGTTCCTTCAGCCTCTCCTCAGAAGTCATGTGCCCCAGCCCCTGAACCATTTTTGTTGTCTGCTGGATTCTCTCCAATTTATCTACATCCTTTCTGTAGTGGGGGCCCCAAAACTGAATGCAAAACTCCAGATGTGGCCTCACTGGTGTCAGATAGAGGGGAAAGAATGAATTACTCCCCTCGATCTACTGGCATCACTCCTACTGATGCAGCCTTTGCAACAAGGGCACATTGCTGGCTCATTCAGTTTATTGTCCACTGTAACCCCCAGGTCCTTTTCTGCAGAGCTGCTGCTTAACCAGTTGGTTCCCCAGTCTGTATCAGAGGATGGGACTGCCCTGCCCAAAGTCCAAGACTTTCCACTTGTTCTTATTGAACTTCATAAGATTTATTTTGGTCCAATCCTCCAACTTGTCTAGGTCTCTCTGATTCCTACCCTTATCCTTCCAATGCATCTACTCCTCCCCCCATCTTGATGTCATCTGCAATCTTGTTGAGGGTTCATTACATTACATTTACATGACTACAAATATTAAATGTAAGACACCGGTGAAATGCTCTTGATTGAATGCAATTTAGGAATTAACAGATTTGAATCTTTTAAAAATTTGATAGTATATTTCCTCAAGTCAGATTTTCTTCTATACTTTTTTTTTCCTCTAAGCAGGAGCTAGTCCAACTGAATCACATACATGCTAGTCTGTAAATAATAAAAATTGTTGTTGGGGTAAACAATAATGAAAAGTTAGTTCAGTAACAGGAATCACTTGGTAAACTGAGTTCCTCTGAACATTTTAATACAGTATTTGGTATATAGTAATGTGGTGTTTTAATACGGCCAAATGCAAGGTCATACTTCTAGCAACAAACAATGCAGATCACATTTAGATTGCATCTCCACAGCCAATTTGTAGATCAAAATGGGGAAAAAAATCAACATTAGACATATTTTTCATCCACCCTCCCCTGCAAGTGATACCCTAAAGTATGATTTTCCTTATTTATTTATTGTTGGCTTTACAGATTAACATTATAGTAAAAGTTTTGCTAAGAGAATTAAAAAAAATATTATTTTCTTCATCCCAACATTTTATAGTTTTGAAACCGGTAGCCTGGATTTATCCTGTCTAAATGAATGTTAGATTTTAAGTTTACCTCAAGGCTTAGCAAGATGAGGACATCTAAGAGTAAAGAATGGGCAGCCAGAACTGCTTAGACAGCTGAACAGGTACAGGGAAATGTTTCTTTTTGATGTATAATTCAGAGTATTGCAGATCAATCTTCAAGTACCACTGAAAAAATTGCAGCAATAAGATGAGATAGAGCAACATTAATTTTGAGAAAACCTGTGAAGCTGACTTAGATTTCTGGGGGCTACTCCCTCCCTGTCTCTTACTTTATTAACTCTGCAAGAATTTTGGAGGAGTCTCAGATCCTGCAGAGCAGAATGAAATGGAACACAAACATCTTTTCCCCTGGCTCTTGATTACACTCAGGGACTGTATATGTGGTTGCAAACTGGCGTGTGTGGAGCATGCTAGCTTATTAAGCTGCTTAGACCATCACCTCATAGTTTCATAGATTTAGGGTCGGAAGGGACCTAGT
>NW_017729032.1:68110567-68116722 GCF_001723915.1 Gavialis gangeticus
TCCTCTTGGTTGGGGGGTCTGTAGTAGACCCCCACCATCATCCTGGCCTTAGGTGCAAAATCAGTCAGTCATTCTCAATCTTTTTAGACACCCTTCCGTAACTTTATGGAATTTAGCAACACCCCATTTCAAAATTAATATATTATAGTGTGTAAAAAATATGACTGGAAGTATTTTTAAACAGAAATGTTTTAGACACTATAGATTCCTACTTGAAATTTCTGGGCTTATCTTGTAAATCATATATAGTTGTTTGTACACTTAATAGTGCTAATATTGCATAGCACTCTACAGCAGCCTTAAAAGGATCTCAGAACCTAACTGAGAATCACTTCATTAGAGCATCTTATTCAAATAGAAAACTGAGACTCTCCATACACAGTACCCTGTCCTGCCTTTGGCTCTGCAAAGGCAGTATGTGAAACATTTTTGTTGACTTATGGTCTTTGTAGTAAAAAATGGAAGACTTTCCCAGAACCAGAGTGTCTCCTCAGAAACTAAGGCTTACAGGGGCTGTTTCTCTGAGAAAAAATAATAAATGACTTAAGGATGGTAAATTAAAAGAAAAAAACCTTTAGCTCATTTAAAATCCATAAATTTAAAAAATGTTTCTATCATTTCATCTCAGACAAATGCTGAAGATGGAGACTGAACAATCTGACTTGCAATCAAATATTTGACTGACAGCCCACTGGTCTTGAACAGAAGAGAACAGTGAAAAGTGACAGATGCAACAATACAAGAAAACAAAACAGAACATGTGTTTGTGGGTTTAAACCACATACACTGAAGAAATGAATGATCACAGGAAAAAGATTAAAGACAAAGACACATGAATATGTGAAGGAGAACACTTTTCACAGAATATCTCACTTTCTAACCACACCATCCCTATGCTCCGGGGGAGGAAAAAAACCCCTTTAACTGAGGAGCCTGGAGACAAAAATTCATAAGCTGGCTGATTACTAAGAACCAAGAACTGAACACTGATATGGCTCTGATCTTAGCCAAAATGCCAAGACTGACTCCAGATAATCTTTCTTCACACATCAGGTGATAGTGACCTTGTTCCCTTCTGAAAGGTGCTGCTGTTCCTCTAATCAAGCTATCCCTTCTTCTTGTGATTTGCTTCTCTGCTACCCTTGGGAATGTCTTCTTCAATTTCACAGCCCTTCAAACTTTTTAATTTTCTGCAGTGACTGCTTTTTCCTTGGACCTGAAGAAGAACACATTGCACTTGAAAGCCTAAGTCTATCCAAACTATGCAGTTGGCTTCAATAAAAGATATCACCCAAAAAATCCTTGCCGCTCACACTGAAGAAAGGTATTTTGGTCTGGAATACGTTGAATAGTAGGTGAAATAAATGCCTTTCTGTAACAAAATACAGGCAACCTGATACGGGACCTTTTCCCCTGCACATGTTGCATGACAGACGGCACTGGAGTGATATTTACAGCAATCCAGATTAGATCACAGTTTAAAAAACTAAACTCTATTGATGAACAGATTGTACCATCTGTTTTTACTAATGTATATTAGAGAATGTGCATTTTCTGTATCTACATATTTACTCGGTAATTAGAAGTTTAAAAAGAAATATGCATAGCTTGGCTAAACCATGACTAAGGAACATAATTATTTAAAAATTTCAGGGATGTAGAGAGCAACAAGAAAGAAAAATCAAGAGTAGTCTAAGACTATATAACTAGAGGTAATGGTACAAAGTTAAGCCAAAGATAAATATTTATATATAACTAGACAGTGCAGTAATTCAAATAATACAAATGGAATAAAAACAGCTGTAATAAAATATTTTAATGACATGATGTCATAAATAGGAGAATCTATACCCAAGTTCAGTACAGCCAGTTGGGGAACAGAATTTCTGGTGTGTGGCAAGTTTCTTGCCAAAAAAATTTAGAAAATTCTGCTTTGAATCAGGATGAAAGCCAAAATCTGAAGGTTTCATGTAACAAAAAACCAGCAACATTTCTTTTTGGAAACCCAAAATATGTTTCCTAAACAAAATATGCTTCCACAAGTTCTCCTGATTGAAATGAATATGATGCTTGTTCGTTTGACCGCTGAAGAGCAGCACTGAAACTTCTCAGTGTGAGCAACAGCCAAACACTTGAGAAGCAACCCATGAATTTCAGTCATCAACCTGCCAGATCTTCCAAGACTCTGGCTCACTGACTGACTTGTAATCAGCTGACTTGGGCTTCCAGACTTTCAGACCAGCTGGCTTCCTCCTCTGCCTAAATCTTAGGTAACTTGGCCTGAGGAATCTGAAAGTCTTGGTCCTTCTTGCTTACAGGCAGACTTCCAATTCAAATAATAATGATAATTTTAAAAATTGCCTGACTGGCAAGCTTTGAAATCTAAGTTTCCATTAAATGCCTAGTGAAGGTATGGTGAAGTTTCTGTACTGATGCTCTACACATTTGTGCTAACTGCAGATGATTTATATTCAGTCCAGTAAGCTATTGTAATTATTGAAATAAGCTTTTTGTGAAAATGGACAATAATCTCTTCTGTATCCACAACTATGTTGCAGCATTTTACAGGATCAGCATTAGAAATAAATAAGAGACTTTGATTGGTGTGTGCTATTCCAACTAAATAAAAATGTTCCTGAATCTTGAGAACAAAATTCACAAGACTATTATGATTAGTTTTCTCAAAGGAAATGACATCCTTGAGAAATCTTTTTTTGGGGGGACAGTAATTAATTATCTGCCATCCTTAGATTTCTTTACAAAGTGTAGAATATTGATAGCTTCCAGTTAAGATTTCTCTCTATTTTACCATTTTGGATTTGTTATACATTCTTTGTCCAAGTTCTCTCTCTCACTTCACTATGAACACAATGGAGTTTTCATCAAGGTTGTCCTCTTTTTGTTTATGGAAATGTGGTTTTTTGGCCTTCTAACAAACTCTTCCTAAAGAACTCTCAATATTCATTGATATGTTCTTTTAAAAATGTTCCTTCCTGTTTATTCTTGCTAATTTTCTCTAGCTTCAGGATGTTGACCCATTTAACCCAAGGGCGGGTATGTGCATGCAACTGTCCTCTCCCCATACTGAATATGATCAGATCAGAATAATTAATTATGATAAAGAGCTCTACTACATTTTCTAATAGTGTTAATGTAATCCCATTTTTTTCTGGGTAGGAATCTCTTAATGAAAGATTTAATGAAGTCCAATTAATAAAGTCCTTTAAGATTTTATAGCAGACAATTGTACTTTGCATTTTTCAAAAGAAACTTTCAAAAATGGATGAAAGACAAATATTACTGAACACTGCTAGAAGACAGAAAAATTGGAGGTTACACAATTATACTGTATAAGATAAATCTAAGTGTTGAATCTTTCAAAACAAACAGTTTGAGAGAGATTTGTGAGTTTAGAGGCTACCTTTCACATAGCAGCCCCTTTACTTTTCAGCCCCTTAAGGGAAAAAAGAAGTCTGGTGACAAGCCTGCACCAAGGAGAATGACACTGCAGACTGACATTATACCCGAGAGCCACACTTGTGTAAAGTGCCTAGAACTATTAGCAGAACACCATTAAATTATCTTTCCTATTTGGACAAATCAAAGTTTCTTTGCTCTTCTATTTTTCCACTTGAAAAACTGGGATAAAATTATGCACCCAATTTGCAAAAGTCTTCTTGGACAACAGACACTGTACATCATTAGAAGCACTGATATAGGAAAATATATCTTTCTTGAAGAATTTGCATTCTATAAAAACAAAATAGATGAAGGATGGTGAGACAACTCCCCCCTCTCCCTGCCCTTGGTAAGGAACAAAACTACAGAGAAGTGAAAGGGGGTGCCCAAGGTCACAAAGAAAGTATGTGGCTGAGTTGTGAAGTGAATTCAGAGTTGCTGGATATCTGTATCCCAATAAGATCTGAGGAGATGCAACAGAAGTTGCACACGCTTGGTCGATAACATTATTTTTATCCATAAATAGCATGCAGCAACTGTGACCTGATCACATTCAATACAGGGAGAGGACAATCGCACCTCTTCCCCCATACTTCAGTTAAATTGGTCAGTATCCCACAGCTGGAGAAAACTAGCAAGAAAAAATAGGAGGGAATATTTAAACAAAAACATACCAATGAAAACAGAGTTCTTTAGAATAATTTGTTAGAAGGCCAAAAAGCCACAATTCCATCAACAAAAAGAGGACAACCTTGATTAAAGCCTCATCCTCTTCACAGCAAAGTGAGGGGCAGAAATTAGACAAAAAATATTTAACAAATGAAAACAGGGAAAATAGACAACCTAATTGGAAGCTATCACTATGCTACACTTCATAAATCAATCTAAGGACAGCAGAGAAAAATCCATGGCTGAGCACTCAGGAGAAAGGGATTTGTTGTTATTTTGCTTTAAAACCATATTAAGAATAAAAGAAATCTTGACAATGGTATAGAAATTAGATGAAAGTGATAAAACCCTCGACAATGTTATGCCTTTTGACACGAGTGGCTAACCAGAATTAGAAGCCTTGTTTGTTATCTAAAATAGGAAAAGAAACTGGTGATGGAATCAGGTATTTCTCTGATGGAATCTTGTTTATTGTACAGTCTTGTTTTTCCTGAACACGAGAGGAATTAAACAGCCCACAGAATTCCCTTGCTTACAATACCAAGGCTGTTAAACCAACATCCCCCAAAACCCTCTCTCCAAGATTTTCCCTGAGGGTCATGTTGCCAGCTGCTTGTTTTGAGTCATTTAGTTTGACAAGAGTTGGAAGCCAAAATGTTCTGCTCTACCGCACCCGCAAATGGTAATTGAATGACTCCATTTTTCTGGCAAACTCTTACATATCAACATAACCTGAAGCCCTCCCTTCCTCCACTTCTTTTTAATATAGCTCTGAATTAGAAGTACTTTTACATTTGGCTCAACCCCTGAATCTTTTTTGTCTGTTTTTGTTTTTTAATTTAGCAAATGTTTGTGAGAAACTCAAGCCAAAGCTGGATTTTGACAGATCTTTCTTTCTTTCCTTCTTCACTTTTTTGGAGGAAAATGGACACGATTTCCTAAATCCAGAGATACTGACTTCTCTTCACAGGAAGACAGAGGTAGTTGTCTGGTCTCTGAGAGCTCAACTCTAATGAGAGTTTTTGGCCTTGAACTCATTTTTTAGGAGTTTTAGTCCACAGTCAAAACTGAAGCCAAAGCCAGGTTCAATTTATTTTTAAGGAGGCCATAGCAGCAACAAAGACGCTTATCTCTGCTCAAGCTGATTACTGAAAGGAAAAAGTGTAACTGTAAAGACTGCATGAGGAGCCACATTGAGAAGAATTAAAAATTCACCACCATTTTCAGTGCAGCTACAGAATAGGTTTTTCCTCCTAACCTCTTATGTTTCACAAAAGAACAACAGCAGTTTTTTTTTATTTTCTTGTAAGGCAGTGACAGCTCACAGAGGAAAAAAAGGAAAGGCATAATATGAACACCAGAAGGTGCAAAATGAGATTTTTAAAAATGTATCAAAATTTGAGATCAGATAAAAACCCCTGCACACTCTTAACGGCCCAATTAAATGCCTGCAGCTGTCAGTGAGTGTCTGGAACCAGGGCAGCAATCAAGCTAAGTCACACAGGCCTGGCCATGGGTGGTCTAACTACCCCCAGCTGGCCCCAGTTGCCTGAATAGATGTGGTTGCCTGGTTATAAGCAGCAGTCCTTTCTACACTCAGGAAGCTACTTGACAGGATAGATGCCTCCCTGTCTAGCCCTGGGTTTCTGATTCCATGTTTTTAGTTTCCTGGTTGCTACCTTTTGATTCCTAATTTCCTAGTCCCCAGGACTGCCTGTTCGCTTCCCAGGTCCTGCTTCTATGTTCCTGGTTTCCTGGTCCCTAGGATCTGCTTCTTGGCTTCATCCTGGTTCCTACATGTTGTCTCCTTGTTCGACTCTGTGTTCCAGACAGCCTTCCTGGCTCTTTGACCTCTTGTGCTCCAGACTCCAATCCAGACCCCTGCCCTCTGACAGCTGGCTCCCAGCTTGCAGCTTAGTTTGGCAATTGCCCTTATCCCAGTCCTGTACAGCTAGAGCTGCTCACTTCTAGGCCCAGGACCAGTCTGGATCCCTGCCTCCTGTTCCTGACCCCCCCCCCCCCCCCCC
>NW_017729032.1:68117032-68125524 GCF_001723915.1 Gavialis gangeticus
CCCCCCCCCCCCCAGCTAATGGCTCTACCCAAGGTAGTCACCCAAGTCTCAGCTCCTTACAAACCTCCTGATCCAACTGCTCCTGCTCCCCTGACTCCAACTGGCACATTTAGTTCCTTGAGCTTATCTGTTCCTTATCCCCTGTGTTGTGACCTCTAAGGTCAAGCCCCAACCACCTACGTCCTGGTCATATCTCTGAGACAAACTTTCCACTTTCTTTACCTAGCTTGGACCTCAGAGATCCTAAAGCCAATCTGGTAGGTATGAGTCACAATACTAATGGAGGCTAATGGGATATACCTTTTCATTTTTACCATGTAAGATTCCTGGACAGGATTAACTTTGTTTTTTATACCAACATGCACATTCATCAGGAACTGCAAAGATCTTCATCAAACCAAATTGCCTAACTACAGTTTTCCCTCTGACCTATAGGAACAAGGCCGTTTCTTCAACTTATTCAAAGAGAACTCTTTCGTTCCATCGTCTAGTAAAGTTTCACGTACGCCTATCAAGTCTTACGTCTATTTCTCCTTTATCAGGTCTGCTGTGTCCCAGACCAATTCTATCTTTTTTTAAGATAGCTTGGGATAGCTTCTGTATTTTATCCATTTCCAATTCCTTAAATCAGTCCATGTAATGTGATTTGAAATCATGTGGACTATATGTACAACTACCAACTCCTTCATTTTCATTAGTCATGTTTATATCTCAGGTATTGATGAGGCACAAATCATACGTGTGTCAATGTACTGAACAGGAGGCAGGACTCTTCATCACTAGAAGGCTATGCTTTCTCTCACAGTGTTCCTTTACAAGGGAACCTTTTCTTTGCATCCCTCTCTTTGCCCCCAGTATTCAGTGGGCAGAGAAGTCTCTGAGGTGCTATGATCTCGCTCATCACTGCCCTATGCAATACCCAACTTTCCCCATTTATTAAAGGATAACGTCTTTCCTCAAGGGAGTTAATCAGGCTAAATTCCTTAATGTTTGTAAGCAGATCATGCACTTGTAGAAAAATGCAACATATTTTTCAGCCCTTAAATACCAATGAAAATGGCATTTTATCTTATGGTGCAAGACTGAAGGCTAGATGTTTCTTTACATGTAGGAGATGAACATAAGTAATTCCAATACCTATAACCAAAGGCTTCCTCTGAGCAAGAAGATTTTATCTGCAAATTTACACACATATAGTCTACCCCTTTCATTCTGAAAACTAAATTATATATAAACATAACTTAAGTGACATCCATTGTACTCCATAAGTTCCCTGTTTAAAATTTTATATCAAATAGCTTTCAGCGAGAAAGCCAAAAAGTGGCAACACATCTGTTATTTCTTAAATATTTACTTTTTTTAAGTGTTTTTTATCATTATTTACCAGTCCCATTCAAAGGGAATATAAATATACAATGTTCCTTCCAAAACTGAAAATTGATTTTCAAATAAAGATGATAGAAATGGGTACCTAAAGCAGGTATTGGGAATATGTCTATATAGTACCATTCCCATTCATCTCTCACCAATGTGTATGTCAGGGTTACAGCCTTCCTTATATCAACTAGCTGCTTTTAAATAATTGCCACAGACCTTAATTTTCTTTATGCTGATCTCATTTCTTTATCTACAAACAAAAGAGGGAAATACTTTCCAATATATACTCCTTTCAATCCTTTATCCTACCATCTATCTAATCAAATTTTATACTGTAATAATTTGTATAGTCCACATGGGGAAAAAGCCCTTTGTCTTGAATTCAAGTACAAGGTGGTGAGGGGTGGGGTAGGCTGCTGCTCACAGCTGCTGCCTGCCCCTGCACCGCCTCTGCTCCCCTGCCTGCCCCTCTCCCTGCCACCATATCCCCTCCTCACCACTTACCCACTGGCTCTGGCAGGGATGCAGACCCATTCAAGCTGAGGCCACAGAGTATGTGCTTGCTCCAGCCTCAGCCCCAGCCCCAATTCCAGCCCACTAGCAACAGTGGTGGTAGCACCTCCAGCCCAGGCTGGGGCTGCCACTGCTGCAACAGCTGTTACCATGCCAGGCTGAGGCCAGAGCAACCACATGCTGCAGCAAGGATGGAGCCCTGCCAGACCCAGAGAGTAAGTGATGAGGGAAAGGGCTGGCAGATGCGTGGCAGAGGCAGCTTGGGAGCAGAAGGGCCAAGCATGGGCGGCAAGTAGCAGGGGGTAAAGTGTAGAAGACAGGTGGTAGGGGGCAGGCTGTTTGGCTCCCCACACCTACCTCCTACCCCCTATTGCCTCCTACCCACCCCTGCATTCCTGCTGCAGTGGCAGTGGGAGGACAAATTTAAGACAACCTTCTAGTAATCAGAATCTATACATGGAAAATAATTTTAAAAACATAATTTTGTTCATGTACAGATCTAATTATGGGGGGTCATATTATAATTCAGAATTGTCTTGGATTCAGGTTATTTCATGCGATGTACATTCAATCTGCATAGCTACTGTAAAAAATAACCTGATAAAGTGAAAAAGAAAATTAATTTTAACCTTCCAATGTATTACATATCCACCCTCATACAATATATGGACTCCATGTCTGAAGACAATAAAAAAAGGATGTTAGCAAAAATTCCTTTGAATGGTTATGTGCTCAGGATTTGGAAATTTAGACTGATAAGGGGAATGACATCATGGGAAGGAGTACAAGTGTTGCAAACTCTATTAAGGAAAAGCAATGTACTTTCTTGCTTATAATAAAAACTGATGCTCTCAACAAAGCATGTGGCTAAAATCTGAATAATTTCAGTGCTGCCCTTGACACCGTGGCAGAAGGCCACCTCTGTTTCTCCTCAAGAACTCTGTGACAATTTGGTTAGGATGGGACCAGCCAAGGATACGCACCTTACCCCATCTCTTTAGGTAACGCGAGCTGGATACATTCCTGAGGGAGAGGGGGAAACCTGCTTCCTCTGCCTACGTGACTGGCATCACATACCTGCGTGAAGGGCTTGGGCTCCCTGGGGAGCTAGGAACTGCCAGTTTGCCCAGCAACTAGTGATGTATTTCAAATTGGTTGGCTAACAGCCAACAGGTGCTGGCCTCCATTGGACCAGGTAAAGGAGGTCATAAGGGCTATATAAGTTAAGGACTGCCCAGGAGGAGGGGGCAGCAGCCATGAGGAAGACTCAGAGAGAGAGAAGAGCTGGACCACCTGAAACTTCTTCTCTATCTCAAAACTCATGATCAAGAAACTGCCTGCCTCCAGAGGGAATCTCCACCTGCCTCTGGATGATACTTGTGAGTAAGTTACCTGAGATCTAACTAGTTACATAGCTTGCAGTAACTCAGATGTGTGATCAAGGCTACCCAGCCATGCCAGTTTGCTCTATGGGATTTCTCTGATATTGCTCTACCCTGTACCCTATTCCAACCCTACCCCTCATAACTAATACCTTTGTACCTAGCGTGGGAGACTTATTGGGAGTGGGTCTAAATTATGCCTTGGGCTCCCCTTGGTTCAGCTGACTAAGGGAGACCACTAGTTGTGCTTCCAACTGAGGGAAGCATCCCAAGTTCTTGAAGTGAATCAAGTACCCTTGAGGGTTACTAGGCCTGTGTTTCCCAGGGTGCACAGGGCCAGAATCAAGCCCATCCCTGGGTGGTGGCAGTGTTACCCCCAGGCTACTGGGTGTGCTCCAGGAAGGGGGTTGGCCAGACATGAGGCGCCCCCACGGAGGCACTCAGAGCCTGGAAGGTGGTTGGGCACAACGAGGTGGGTGGCTCAATGCAAGAGTATCCCCTACTGGCCTGCCACAAACATAACCGACTAAAGTAGCATCTTCCATGGTAAGTAGTTTCTTAAATCATGGAGCAATATCACTTGTACCTGTGCTGAAAATGCTCAGCTATACACCTTGCCTCCTTTTCATCTAAAAGTGATAAGACTAGAAGAGTGAGCATTAACTAAAATAAGGGTTTAATAAACTACTGGGAAGGTTAAGAATACAATTTAGGCATAAGCTTAAAAACCCACACAATTGCCTCCTACTCCAACACCAGCAATGTAACTGTGCTTCCCTGTTTCTCCTCATGCTCCTTTTGAGTACTCTTTTACCGTGTTTGTTACAATGGCAAAATATGCTTTACATTTCTTTTCATTTCTGCCAGAATATAGGCAGAATCCAACAATTTTAAAATTATAGTTTTGCTTCTGATACAAAAGATGCAAGTAAAAGGCAGAGAAAAAACTCATCTGAAACAACTTAACTGAATATATTTGTACAATTCAGTTTCATAGGACCTGTGAAGATAAAATCTCCAGGGATTTAATTAGCAATACTTTCTCATAGATTGCATTCTCACACAGATGCTGCTACTGCATCATGCTGATAACAACAAAGACCAACTGACACTCAAGACAACTTCAGAAATGTGTTTTTCTGAAGATGTTAGGTACTGAAGGAAAATTGTTAAATGCTACCAAATTGAGGAAGTAATAGCTTCCCCAAATGCATTATTATATGTCCATTCAAAGTGCAGTTTGTTTTTTTATTTTAAAAGACTCACCTTCTCCAATGTCAAACTTACACACTTTTACCTGCCCCTAAAACCCATTTTGCATATAATTTACTTGATCTACAGCAGCTATTTTATAGCAGCTAAGATAGCCTATTCACTTTAATACTGTGCTGTTGATCTATCAACCTCACAAGTAAAAGATCATTTTTTTAGTATGGTCAGTTATTACAGTATTAGTACTTTACCACAAAGGAAAACGTAAAAAACCCCTAATACTTAGCACTTACATTGCTTTAAACTGTTTATTTAACTTAAACTATAATTGACAAAAGTGTGTAAAAATGATCTCCATTTTGCTAAATGAAAAACAGATGTTAAGTAACTTCCCAAACAACACATCAGGAGTTGGAATAAGAGTTGGGATCAAACCCCACAAGAGCTTTCTGGATTAAAGATGCTATATAAATACAGATTTAATACGTACATGAAAATTAACTACTCTCTCAAATAAAACACGTATGCATCCACAAAGATGCAGTAAAATTCATATGGTAACCTGAATGTCTTGTATTTTGATTGATTTTATCTGCACTCAAATCCATCAGAATTTCTCAGCTAGGACTACAACTATTATTACAAATTTTTCAGGACTTTATAAAGAAAAACAGCTTTGAACTTAAAACCACCCGCCTGTAACATACATTTGCAATCTCCCATTCCTTCCCAAGGCAGCAGTATATTGGTATAACACACAACAACATGAACAATATTTGAGTTCAATATCTGAGGCAGATTTAAAAGTCCAAGATTTTTTAAATGCATCAGAAATATATAAACATGTACAGACAGATGTTACACATAAACTGGTTTAAGTGATCAGAAACTGGTTTAAACCTGTAACAGAACAGATGTTCAGTGAACATAAACCAGCTTGAAAATGGCTGAAACCAGTTTGAGGTAAGTCTGATATACTACACTCAACCAGGTTGAACTGATTTGGGTCAAACCGGTTTATGCAATATCTGTCCCACACCCCTTCCTGGTTTAAGTTAAACAAGACTCCCCCAGTATCCCAGCATGCTCTCTGGGCTGGGCTCTCTGCTCCACAGCAGGGCTGGCCCTGCACCTCTGCTCCCTGGCTGGAGCTGCAGCAGAGACTGCAGGCATCTGTCTGGCTTCCCCCTGAAGTGGCCAAGGTACTGGGAATATCTTTGCCACCTCTGCTCTTCACCTATTGCATGGCATAGGGAGTTTATTTTAAAAAGCCACAAACAAAGTACTTTTTGTCAGCGTTGCATAACAGAGGACAACACATGTGCTCTTCTGGACCTTTTTTGGACAATGGCTGCCTGCAAATGCAGCACATCGGACTTGACAGTCTGTTAGGCCCTTTTCAATCCCATGTTCCTGTTTTTAAAACCACAGCATCACAGTGGTATTCTTTGCTTCTTTCTCTGGATTTACATTTAGATTCATCACAATAAAACAGTTACATCTTAATAAACTCTAATAACAATAGTTTAATTGAGTTGAGATGGCTGAACTGCATTTTTAATTTACTGTTCATGGATTAGAATTATAAAGTTAGATTATAACATCTGTTCACACATAGATTCTCAAACCTATCAGTGGACAGTTTGTGCAAAGGCTGAGACGTGAATATGGCCTTGAAGCAGAGTGCAGACAAGCTCATTAATGGATAATTTCTCTATTTGGTTCACTATTATTTCTTCTTTTATCCTCCCCTTTTGCAAGAGCTCAGAGGTCAAGTGAAATGGAGGGAACATTAAGACAGCAATGCCAGCTTTCATTTCACACAGAAGGTACTGTTCTCCTTTAGTCTGCTACTAGCATTAAAAAAAAATTGAACATGGTAGCTAGGTATTTCTGCTATAATAATCAAATATCAAAAAAGAAAGGCACAATATGGACATGACACCTAGCATTAAATTTCAAATGTCAGAGAGATGATGAATGAGTCACATCACACTTTCTAGAGCTATTGTTTCAATCAGTCTGTAATACCAAGAGAACAGTGATGCTTCTACTAACCTCTGCATAGATTTCTGCAGTCATAGGGGCTAGAAACTCTCTCTCAAACCAAAGTTTGAATTCCACAGAACCCTTCTGTACTCTGAGGGTTGGGTTAATATAGCAGGCCAGGAGGATAATACTCCTGTTTTAAATAATTTGGAAGACAAGTTCTAAAAGGTGGATAAAAAAAAGAGTGCATCATGATTTACTTTGTTTTTTAAAGTCATAACCTCCCCTTGTAAATACTCACTCATAACTTAGCCAATCAAGAGTAGTGTGACCATTTTCTTAAAACTTTTATACCTCTTACCAACATATATCCTATATTAATTACAGATATCATAACTGAAGGCTGAAGCAACATGATTTGTTTCCTTGGCTGAAAGAGAGATGCAAGAGGCACCTGCTCTCATGCTGAGAAGGCAGACAGTGCAAATTAACACAAAGCAGACTGGGAAACTCCTCTGTTGAGAGTCTGGTGTCCCCTGAACCCAATTTCCTACCACTTCTGCGAGGGGAGGGCCAGGGGCCATATATTATCTATCAGGAAAGGCCAAGTCATCCTGGAGAGGCCCAGAGATGGTGATTAACTGTTTCTGCACCTAACCAGAAGCCTAACATACACTGGAAAAATCTGTCCTAGTATATCAGCCTCAATAATACAGATATAGCTTATACCACCAAAAATATGCTTTTGCAAGTATAACATACCACATTTCCTCATACACCGCAAATCCCTAAATAAAATATGCAGCATGTTTCTGGAAAGCAGAATGCAGAAAATAAAAAGAACATTTCTTTCAGAGTCATAGCCGACTTTATGACACAGAATAAGCCCTCCTAGGAACAGTGTATTCAGAAACCATGGCACTAAAACATTCTTAATGCCAGCTGCCTCACCAGACCCTAGCAGATGTTACTTCCATCAAGCAACAGGCAATATCACTCATTAGAAACTGTCACACCTGACCTGCTTCCTGTTCAAAGTGCAAGCTATCCAGAGGGGGGAAATAAGCTTTTTGGGAACTTGCTCTGCCAGCATTTGCCAGCAAAGGGAACGGGAGAGTTGCTGCCAAGGGCTGTCGTCCCTTTCTGCAGCTGCTCTGGGAATGAGAAGCCAGCTGGGCACCAATTAATTGCACAGTAGATAGAAAGTGTGTCAGAGGCCACCCTTGGGATGACACACTCCCTGGACATTGCTTCCCAGAGGACTTATGTTGCACAAGGTTAGGTCCCAGACCCTTGCAAGGGCAGTAGTAAGACTGCTAGTTCTTTACTGTACATAGTTCTTTATTTAAGTTTGTGTTATTTCCACCTCACAAGGCTTGTCAAGATACTAGTGACACTCTACTTGCTGCGTCAGGGTCAAGTGACAGTGCCCGCTATCCTGTCAGTCATCTCGGCAGCTGCATGGCATAAGCAGTGTCTTCAGACTTGCTTCTTTTCCAGTGAAGAAAACAGCCTTCCCACTTAAAATATGCACCCCAATGGTGGAGGGCTTATTTTTGGGGGGGGGGGAAAGGTGTGTGTATATGTGAGGAAAGTGTGGTATATAAATGAAGGGCATGAAATACTCTGTACTGGCAAGGGTCCTTTTATGCCTACATAACTGTACTTATACTAGGGCTTTTATGTTACAAATATCCTTATTACCCCATCAACTGAATCTACCATGCTGGTTTCCAGTTCAGATATGGGTCTGAAAGCAAGGAATTGAGGAAGATTGTTTTTGGCTCAAGAAGTAAACAAACACTCAGGGATTATTATTTTTAACTGTATGTAAAAATAGGTATATTCCCAAACATGAATATTATTAAAATGGGGTTATAATTATTTTGCCTGAGCAATCAAGGATTAGAAATTAGTAGTTAAAACATTCATGAAACTAGTATTTTACTTTTAATAAGCAAAAAAAAAAAAAAAAAAGCCTAAAAATTAAAACTTAAAGTTCTACTTAAAATCAAACAT
>NW_017729032.1:68130524-68151636 GCF_001723915.1 Gavialis gangeticus
AGCCTAGAAATTCAAACTTCAAGTTCTACTTAAAATCAAACATTAGAGGGTGCCCTATGCAGAATTAGGGAATGCCCAAAATCAGCACAATTCTAGTCCAATACTCTGTCAAATATATTATACACACACACACCTCTCAGATGCTTTGCTTAATAAAGTGTTTTAGGCCTGCACTATTACCAACAATCACCCTAAAATACACAAGGCATGTCACAGACCTAACAAAGCACCTGGAATCAGTCAAACAGATGAATTAACTTCTAAAGGGAAAAAAAAAAACACAAATAGAAAAGGAAGGGTGAGGACAAGATGCATATTATTTTCTTTCTTTCTTTTCCCTGCAATGCATGTGCTGGGTAGAGCAGCAAAAAAGTGCAGGAGTATCTGGTTGTGCTCTTTCAGTTTTAAATTCACCCTCATTTCCAGGCCTTTTGTTTACCTGTTTAATCTTCACTCTGTTCTTCATTCTGCATTTGAGCTATTTTCTTTACCTGTTTTTAATCTTTTCTTCTCTCTCCCTCTCTCTTCCCCCTCCCCACCTCCAACTTTTTAATTCCTATTGTAGCAAAGCCTGATGTGATTTCTTTTTAATCCACTATTTACCGAATGAAAAAGATTACAGCTACTTGCAATTTTAACAGATTAATCTGGGGAATGGTTGGAGAGGGCATGTAATAAGGGTACTTGAAAGCAAAGATGAATAAATATTGGGGTTTTTCACTGAGCAGAATACGATTGTAATGGGTATGAGCAGGGTAAATTTCAAAATGTTGGCATTATTTGTTTAATACATAACATGCTGGAGGCATATGTACAGTGATGCCAACATCTTACATTAGTATGCTCCAGATGAGGACTATAATGGTGGATTGCTGTCAAAGAAAAATCAAAGTATAAGGGTTACCCAGAAACATGAATGAAGGGGCAAACAATTTTCTTTTTATTTCTATATGTGTTTTGCTGTATTAGTTATGCAGCAGTATAGAAGTAATTTCAAATACTGCCCAAGAGCTGTGTGTTTCTCAATTTCACTTTGTGCTGTATTGTTCATGAACAGGTTGTTCTCAAAAATGTGAATCAAACTCTTTTACTCAGTATTGTGCGTTCTCATGAAAGTCCTGCACATTTCATTTAAGCAAATATAAATACAAATGTAAAAAGCTGGCATAGAGAAGAACGCCTGAAGAATAAAAACACTGTCTGGGTTCTGCAATGAAGCATGCTACCCCCAAAATATTATCCTCATTAATAACCAAAGGAAGTTGGGAAGTTTACTGAAAAAGAGAGTCCACCCACCTCATACTTTTGTCTAAACTGGAAGTCTAGAAGAAAAGCTTACAGATTTAGCATTTTCTTTTAATGTGCTACACTTAGAAACAATTTTCATTTTTTCCCCCTGATCATTCTGTACTGTGGAAGAGATGCTTTAGAAGAAATGTTTTTTCTCCAAAAGGCTGGCAGTGTACTGTATCATACTTTTTTCAGGCCTTTAACTTCTGGGTACTTGTAATATCGTTACCTGATGTATACTAGTAAGTGTGATTATTTCTAAACATGGCATATTGGTGTCTACCAAATACAAGAAAAAGCAGTTACTTCACAGAAATTCTAGTTCTTCAAGATATTTTGTCAACATAAATTTCACTGGAGGACAGCACACCCTCCCACACATCCAAGATCAGATTCTATGGGCCAGCAGTGTGTACTGGGGCAGAACTGGACCTCTGAGAGCTCACTCCACCTCCAACTGCCCACCCAAAGACATAACTTGTGAAGCAGACCCATCTGTTTCTTAGTTCTTTCACCAATATAGAATCCCAAGATTAAGTCTCTGCAGTAAAAGGAAAGGAAGGCTGGTCACGAAACCCACGTACAAACAAAACATCTTTAAAACTACAAGTACTTTTAAGAAAAATACTTTTTTTTTTTTTTGAACACTTGTCAACAAAGAGCTCAGTGTTGGAGAAGGGCTAATGGTTCTCTTAGGGCTGTGGGTGCTAGGAATCCTACATAATGAGTATAGAATTACCCACCAAATCGGGCACCAGACCTAGCAGTAGCAACTATGAAATAATACTTGGTAAAAGTATGCACCTGAGCTCCAAAAACTTCTGATAGAAATTCAGACAAACAAAGGTGGTTGCCTGGACCCTGAGAGGGTATGCTGTAGTCTGACAAGGAGTGAATGTGTTTCGTTTGTAGGAGTTCTTCCTACAGTTTGATACCAAGTTTCAGTCTTTGGGTCTCTGTACCTTGCTTCCTAGTTCTATCCCAAGAAGCTATAGAGCCCCATGGAGACTTTTGGAAATGCTATGGTCTATGGAGCTAGCTGGAGAGAGTTCTCAAAACATCAAGCATATGGAGTTCAAGTTTCCTGGGATTTGAATGAGGTTTAGAAAAGAACACTGGTAGGCGTATGTATTGAGATGACAAATCTGAGACCACTTTAGGTAAGAAATTTGGGTGTCAGAATTACCTTGTCTTTGGACTGGATGAAATATTCCAGTTCAAGCAGCAAAAAGAAAAAAGGTGGCTGCCAGATGGGGTGAGAAAATAAACTGAAGGATAATCCAGGACTCTCAACCTTGATGTCACATTTGCTGTTGATAAACAGGCTATATATGAATCATAGCAGTAGATGAACGTAAATCTCTTTTTTCCCTGATACCAAGGTGTTCCTTAGAAGGTTCAGAGGCTTATAATGGGAATATGAGAAGATTGGCCTTTACTAGGAAAAAAATGTGGTAACTAGTTTACTTCATTCTCTATACTAGAGGACTTTACAGGTTAAAATGTTTCCTAGAATCATGCAAAAAGCAGAGTACTTCGCCAATCTAGAGAATTAAATAGGTTCTGAACTCAAATGACAGGTTCACAATTATAGTCTAAAATTTTTAGCATGTTTGATGTTCAGCCATATTCTGCACATGGTGACAGCGCAGCCTTTGAACCCACACCTTTATTTGAAGCACCTAGTTCTGCCTGTAATGATGCCTTTGTAATTAACTGATCTTCAATTTAAATGGATCTCAAACACGGAGACTACGCCACAATGAAAGCAGTCATACTTTATTAGTAAAGCTTAATGATTTGCTATAAAGACCTGAAGACTAATGAAAAAATAATCAAGCAAGTCAAGTGTTTCTGAATATTTCTCTCTCAGCTGAGGACAGCTATATTGCTCATCTTAGGTACTATTACTAAAGCCATTACTGAAGATATCTGGAAACAGTAAGTATACAAATATTGTAATCCTTTAATATATCTGAAATTATAACATTTCAGAAGTGGTTATGGTGAATGCTTGTGTCTGCCATATGTCCTAGGTCAATTCAAAGATATCTTCATCAATACGCCTTGTCAATTTGCCCCAAGTCACAGAATATAACATATGATCAGGAATCCTACGTTTTCTGATAAAAATAATCCCCAATTTTCAGATTTGAAAAAAAGTAACCCAAAATCCACATTTTTCTGTGGTATTTTATTTTGATCATGGAAAAATGTGGATTTTGGGTTGCTTTTTCTCAATCTGAAAATTGGGATTTTTTGGATTTTTTTTTTAAATCAGAGAAAAATCAGGATCCCTGTGCATGATAGTTCCCAGGAACTTCCAGAGTTCCAAAAGTGTCTTCCCTCTTCCTCTTTAAAAGATGTAGAAATACCTTAGAACTGTCAATAGTAGCCAATGCTAAAAGGTTGATTGCTTCTTATGAGGAGGGCAAAGAAACTACCAAAGTGCAGAAGTCCATGTATTCCTCTATATTATCACAATCATTCTGGTGATATGTGAAGAATGTTTCAAAGCTATTCCTTCATAATCCCTTCTCATTCTTCTGGAAAAAGGACTTCTGTTATATCATGATGAAGACAGAAAAGTATGCCCTCCATAGAAGTCACTCATCTCTGAAGACTTGAAGGAAGTCTTACAGTCTTTCATGAGATACAGTTATTGGTATAGATGAAGACTGGCAGCGTAGATAGACAGTACTGATTACTGATACTCAAACTTCCACTGTTAATATAGACATTATAGGTCCTAGTAATGATGGCAAACAAAGAATTTTTGATTTTGGGAATAGTGTAGACTAGTGGCGCTCAATCTTTTTGCCCCATGGGCCAGATGGGTGGTCCCCAGACCCTCCATGGGTCAGCTCTGGCCAGTGAGCCCAATCCAGCCACACGGCAGGGGGCAAGAGGCAGCCTGGCTCCAATTTGGTCATGCAGAGAGAGATGTTGGGCATGGTTCAGGCCTGATATGGCCATATGCGGGGAGAGGGATACTAGCCTGGCCCCTATCTGGCTGTGTGGGGAGAGGGGGCAAAGCCTAGCTCCTGCTCTGGCTGTGTGGGGCTTGGGAATTTGGCAGCAGGGGAGAGGTGGCAGTTTTAATTGTCGCCAAGTTTCCCAACATGTGGGGAGCCCTGTGGGCTCTGCAGGCTGAATTTGGCTGGCAAGATGGGGATTGAGCATCCCAGTGTAGATAAGCCTCACATCCCAAGCTGGAGCCATATGTTATTCATTCTTGGACAATAATTGCGGAAAGAACCACACTCCTTTGTAAGCTTTTTTATAGATCCCTGAACCAATTAAAAAGATTAAAGGTATTGTAGGAGAACCTCCACCTTTCTCTCTAGATGGTGTCTGATAGATGGGTGCAATCTACTTTAAGCATCCCTAAATGTCCAAAGATAAGATATGGATGCTAATTTACACTGGTGCACAATGTGAAGTCATACAGAAGTCCAACCCCAGGCTTCAGTTTTCATTGATAACTAAGGAGGTCTCTGCAGTTGACTGGTAATATCCAAAGGCAGACCCAGGAGTGGGAGTGGAGGGTGTAGTCACATCCCCTCTTCGACTATGCAGCATATGTGCAGTGAGCTCTGCGCTCACTGGATTGTCAGAGAGGTTCTTGCCGGAACAACCACAGTGCTGCAGCTTGAACACCGGAGACTGAATGCTGAGGCTGCTCTCCACTCAACTGCCAATTCATCCCCCTGGATTCCCTCTGGATCCAGCCCTAGTTACCACTGAATCTCTTCAGAGGCAGTTTAAGCTCTGGCTGTTTGCCTTTATGAACTGTATGTTTTGAGTTGGCAACAGAATCAGTGAGAATGTCTATGTGGGGGAGGAAGGGAGCAGGGGGTCCCTGGAACCCCACCACCTGGAAATAACCCATCCGGGTTACGTCCCCCAGCCCAAATTGCCCAGCTGGGCACCCTCACGCTCCACAGGTGTGGCCGGGGAAGAAGCCTTGAGGCAGTTCTGGTCCCTATTAAAGGGACGCCGGAGGCAGCTGGCGGGGGAAACCTGGAAGGCGGCGGCGGCGGCGACGAAGAGGGAGCCGTCGGGAGCACCCGTGCGGGGGGAGAGACAGCCAGCCGGTGCAGGAGGACCTTCTGGGGCCGGGGGAAACCCCAAGGGGACCCGGGAGCTGAGGAGCAGCGGCCGCACCGCAGATGCAGACGGTGCGGAGAACGGCTCGGCTCAGAGAGAGCCGGTGAGCCGTTTTCTTTTGAATAGAGGGGCACTCGCAGCAAAGACACCGAGATAGCCGTGTCCGAGAGGGGCTCGGGGACTGTGCAAGCCCAGAACCAGATCTGGCAGTGAGTACAGCCGGAACTGGGGGAGGTAACCCCATGCCGGACAGGGAAAGACCGGAGAAGCCAGTAAAAGGGACAGATAACCTTCGGGCTCCGGGAATCCCTGGCCAGGAGCATTCAGTTGTTTTGTTTTCTCTTTGATTTCTGCACCTCGGACGTGCCCTTGGTGACGAGAGGGACGCAGGCGGCCGAGAGACTTGGAGGTACGGGCGAGGGTGTAGGGGCGGCAGAGCCCTCGACAACGTGGGACCCCTGCGGGATCGGAGTCTCATTTGTGGACTGGTATGCCCCCGGATTTATATCACTGAACCAGTAGATCATCAAAGTCGTGGCAGGCGGTTCGGAGGAAACCAGCCCACAAACGAGCCGAGGGAGGAGGAACACCTCGGGGATGGTCCTTTACCAAGAGGGGCGGAGGCGTCGGCACGGAGGGAAGTGACCAGCACAGCACTACCCTTGGACAGTCTACATATGTAATTAATTCAAATGAACATACTCTGGCTCAGTTTAAGATGGAGTAAACTAATCCCAACATTATCATCTACATATGCATTTAAGCACAGTAACTTACTGCGCTGCCAGATACCACTTGCATCTGATGGGACTATCCAGCAGCACAGTAAATTAGTCTACTGCGCCCCAATTCACACATATGTAAAGAGCGACTCTCTACTACGCAGCAAATTAGTTTGCTGTGCAGTAAAGGGTCTTGTGTAGACGTTGCCAATTTATCTTTACTGACTGTGTTCTACAAAGGTAAACTTAAAGTAACTACTGAATGGTGTCAGCTACCAGTTCAGGAGATTTGGCTGGGGCAGTCAACATACTGACAAGTAAGAGTCTTCACTTAACTAAGTTGCAACTATAGATGGGCCTTTGGGTCCAGATCCCATTCTACCTATTGGGTGTCTAAGTGACGTTAGGTACCTAAATGCAATCCTATTCTACCTTGCTCAAGCCCATGAAAATCTGTGAACACTTCTACTTTTCTAACACACTTATCTTACTCCTAAGATCAAGTCACCAAAAAGTAGCAAGAAAGAGAAACCATCTACCTTTTGTATTAACTATTTTTCAGGAACTCAAGCAGGGTGAAAGAGGTTTGCACTTAAGTCCACTTAGGTGCCTACTAGGTGGAATAGAATTTGGACCCTGGTGAACAATTAGTGGAACTTTTGTCAGTGAGATGGTATGGACATCATGAAACTGAATGGAACATCTACTTTCCATTATCTTCATAACCCAATGGTCCAAATCCCAAGGAAGCAAAAGAGACAAACTGCCAGAGGGAAGAATGGTACCTAAAAAGTAGGGGTGCACTGATAAAGATGTTTTTGGCTGATACCAATGGTCGATTATTAACCAGTCATATCAGCCGATACTGATTCAATACCTGATATACAGCCTGGCAGCTTGGAGAGCAGCATCTGGCTGGTAATCCTGTGAGCAGAAAGTGGCATGGGGGAGGGCAGATCAAGTGCCCCATGTGAGGAAGGGAGTGGAGCTGAGGCAGGGGCAGGCACTGCTCAGCTGGGGTGGGGTGAGGCGTAGGACAAAGCTTCAGACAGCTCATCTGGAGGGTGTGAAGAGGTGGGTGGCTCCCTGCTGCTGTGCGCACCCTGGGGGAGACATGGTGGAGGCATGTGCCCACCAGATTTGTGCACAGGGCGAGGAGAAGCTGCCTGCTGTGGGCTCAAGGCCAGGAGCTATGCTGGCTTCTTCCCAGTGGGAGGGCTGGGCTGGGGCTGTGCTTGGGGCAGGCAGTGATTGCACTAGGAGAAATGGCTACAGCAAATTTTGGGGTGGCTGTAGCCCACCCCGTAGCCTACCCCTGGGAGTGCATACAGCAATGGGGAGCCACCCACCCCTTGGACAAGCTGCCTGCAGCTCCATCCTGCACCCCACCCTGGCGCAGCAGCTCTTGCCCCTGCCCCAGCCTCACTCTCTCCCCTCACCATAAGGACCTTGATCTGCCTTCTATCGGTGCCAAGCCGAAGTAGCAACTTATACTTGACTTGGCCCTGGGTCCTCTTTCCAAATCTGATCAGCACTATAGCTCTTTCACATGATCCTTCCCCCCCACAGACTCACTGGCCAGACACTGGTCTCCACACTGCCAGGCTGCATTCCTGGCTGCATGTGTATTGCAGCTGTATGCATGCATGTGGCATTTATCAGTGACATTACTGGCTACATCAGCCAAAAAAAGCTGACTGCCGATAACATCAATTTCCCTTTTTATCAGGGCCGATCCAATATGGACCAATACACATCAGTGCACGTTTACTAAAAGGTTTACAAGAAGTAACATAGAGTCTTCTGATACACAAGTTAAATTTCCTCTCTTGAAGTTACAACTGACTTGCAGATACTTTGGATGATTCTGATGGCTTCCTCCTCTGAAACTTTTGATTTTTTCTTCAAGGCTCAGAAGGTCTATCTAAAGATAACAGAGCTGAATTGGATATCAAGTGGCCAACTTGACTGTTTCTTTATAACACAGCATTAAAAGTCCTCAGTGATGTTAGGATGAAATGAAAGTCCTTTAAAAAACATAAGACTTTATTTATCTTGGCATAGAGCAATTTGTCCTGTAAAAAGCATATAATCTAAACTGTACCTCTCTAGAAATGGTGGACAGTGTAGCCAGGACAATTGTCTCATGGCAACTGATGTTGCCATAGATCTAGTTACTGTATCCAAAGCGACAAGAACTGCTCAGAAACCAGCAACTAATAGTCTTTCAGCAATCAAGGATTTAATTTCTCTTTCTAGATATTGTCAAGGATTTCTGACATGTTTTTCTAATCTGAGAAGTCATATTCTGCCAGGAATGTTTAATAATTGGTAATTCCCATCTGTAAGCTTGTTTAAGAAGCTTTTATCCCTAAAGAAATAGAATTTTGGGGCTCCCTGAACCACAGTGTAGCTATTGGAAGACTCTAATGTCTTGATTTATCATGAAGTGCAGATACTATAAGGCAGGGGCAGGCAAAGTATGGCCCACAGGCTGGATCTGGCCCACCAAGAGATTTCATTCAGCTCGTGGGTGGGCTCCCACCAATTAGTTGTAACCCCGACTGTTACTGCT
The DNA here is from genome assembly GCF_001723915.1 of Gavialis gangeticus. Lineage (NCBI taxonomy): Eukaryota > Metazoa > Chordata > Crocodylia > Gavialidae > Gavialis > Gavialis gangeticus. Next base: position 68,139,222 of record NW_017729032.1, read on the forward strand.
GCACTCCACATGCAGCTGGCCCCTACCCACTACCACCGGGACAGTGGGCTGCAGTCCTACCCTTGCTTGCAGGAGGACCCCAGCCCCGGCTCAGGCCAGCCCATGGTTTCTGGGCAGGGCTGCTGCTACCACTGCTGCAGCTGCCAGCAGAACTGCTTGGCCCCCTGCCTCCAATGGCTCTCCTGTTCCTGCTGCAGCACTCTGCTGCATACAGTGGCAGGGAGTGGGCCCAGGCCAGCCTGGCTTCATTGCACAGGGCTCCCTACGACTCTCATGCCTCCTGGGACTTGCACGTCACCAGGGGGAGCCTCATGTGATGGAGCCAGCAGCCTGCCTCTGTTCCCTGCTGCCACATGCAGCTCCCAAAACTCCCCCAAGAGTGGCAGGGATCCCCATCCAATGGAGCTAGGTAGGCCCAGCCCCATTTCCTGCTTCCTGGCAGAGTCCTGGGAGCTGCATGCGGTGGCAAAGAGCAGGGCCAGGCTGCCAGTTCCATCATGTGAGGCTCCCCACTAGCAGCACAAGAGTCCCAGGAGCTGCATGTGACCCATGGAGAGCCCTGCACAATGAAGCCAGGCCAGCCTGGGCCCACTCCCTGCTGCCATGTACAGCTCCTGGGACTTAGCCAGAGCCTGTACATCACAGGGGACCTCCACCTGTGTGGGCCATGAGTGCCCCAAGGGACCACCCTCTGCTGCTGTTGGCACCAGAGGCTGTGTGCCATGGGGGACAGGCTGTGTGGGCGGGGGTCCACATGCATACTCCACCCAACACCCACACATGCCCCCACCCTCTCCTATACACCACATCTCCCCCACACAGCCTCAACCCCTCACAAACCCTAAAACCCACCCACATACACCCCACCACAAACTGGCCCCCACATCCCAACATACCCACACCCCTACACACAATATGAGTAAGACTTGATTTTGAGCTATTATGCAATAGTTTCTATACACTACACAAACACACACAAATCTGGCCAAAATATTTTTTGAAATAAAATTAAAATATGTTATAGTAGATATTTGATTTTTAGTATACAATTTATTTATTCTTTTGGGGTTCCAAAATGGCACCCCTCCCCCGCCAGAAAAAGTAATACTTCTGGGGGCAAGGGAAGCGACTTCTGGTGGCAAAGGTCAGGGGTTAGGGATGGGATGTCCAGTCCCAAGATGACAACCAGGGGGCAGGGCACCTGTCAAGGGGTGGGGCTACTCTTGTGGCCTTTGATAGCTCAAAACTCATTAAGCGGCCCTCCAGACAAAATAACTGCCCATCCCTGCTATAAGGTATCCTAAAAAAAGATGTAAGTGACATTACTTGATTCTAGTTATGAACTACCCATTTTGGTACATTGGTGCTACAGCAGCTGGTATCTGCTAGAGATGTTTGGCAGAATCCAGGCATTATTAGACAACGTGGCCTGGAGGTATGAAGCTCCATGCCAAGCTTTTGTGACCTTTCCTGGACCACCTACCGGGATCCCTAGTTTGTATGCCACTCTTCTGAGCAGTTCTCTTGGAAGAATTTGTAGTCTTTGGATTGTAACAATAAGACTGATGATACAACCAACTCAACGAGGTATCAGGACAACAAGTACATTAGGATCTTTAATCTGAAGCATTTAATGCCACAAACCAGATGCTCACAAAAAAGGAATAGGTTTTAGAGTAGTTCTTGGTTTACCCTCTGCACTAAAAAAGGTGGAGATTTATCTCTAGAATGTGCCGTTGATGCAGAAACTGTTTCTCTTGTCAAATGACATCAGAAGCTGAAGAAGCAAAGTAGTAAGTGGCAAAGCTAAAGTTACAGGTTTAGCAAGACTATTTTAATGGTACCACAGGATAACTCAGGAGTAATGCCTGTAAAAGCACTTGGTACTAGATGTAACATTTTATACTAGCTAGTAGTAGTGGGTGTGGCATCAGAGAGACCTTTCTATATTGTGCAACTTCTTGATACTGAACTAAAAATCATGGTGCCAGGGAGAGGTAAAACACTGGCACCAGGGTTATCTGTACCAAAGATGCCAGTACCATGCAATTCTGCATGGCAGTGGGGTCTTCAGTGTGAAGATAACTGAAGCTGCATGGATTAGATGAAACTTTATTAGGCCTTCCAAGACACCTTTCAGCAGGCAAATGGCTGTGTTTTAGACCTAGTTTCCCACGAAGGAAAAAACAATATATTTTCACTTTAACATTAAAACCTTTATCTTCCTGCTGTAAAAGATGTTACCAGCTGAGGATGATCACCTTATTATGTCCACAGTACAGCTATGAAGTGAGAGAAACACTTATGAATGACAACTGCTCTGATTTTCTGCCCCAGGGTTCCATGGATTTCAAATCAGATGTCTTTCTTTTGATGCCTTATAACAATGCTCATTGTTATAAAGCAAGGCAGGAGGGAAAATTCTTAACCTACACGATTTCTGCTCCCAGATCAGGCAGATGAGTAACCAAGTAAATCCAGAGAAGAAAAAATGTTCCAAGCAGGTCAGAGAATTAAAAAAAAAAAGAATAAGTGTTCACAGAATCCTATCCTTATATAAATCATTAAACCAAAAAATTATTGTATACATAACTATTTTTTTAAGATAAATATAAAGCATACACAAAAGAAACCCTGCAGTGTTGAAAGTTAGCTCAGTGCCACTGGGATAAAAAGTAAATGAAGAAGAATTAGGATCTTTTGTGATTATTACAGGGACAGTTGGGTCCCTGGCAGACATTATATTTATGGCATCATTACCGTGCTAATTGCACCATAAATTATACATATCACATAGCAGAACCACAGGCGTGGTTGTTTGAGCACCCATGGCACTCAGGACGTGTCCCAGGAGGACTGGAAAAAGGCCAGTGTGGTCCCTATTTTCAAGAAGGGGGGGAAGGGATGATCCGGGTAATTATAGACCAGTTAGCCTCACTTCTATCCTTGGGAAAACCTTTGAAGAAATTATTAAGGATCACATTTGTAGGAGTCCAGTAGGAAAAATAATGCTGAATGACAACCAGCATGGCTTCACAGCAGGTAGATCTTGCCTCACTAACCTTGTTTCTTTTTATGACCAGGTCACAAAATTGCTTAGATGCAGGAACTGAGGTAGATGTCATCTACTTGGATTTTAAAAAGGCCTTTGATACAGTATCGCATCCCATTCTTACAAATAAATTAAGTGGTTGTGATGTAGATTATTACACAGTCAGGTGGGTGGAGAATTGGCTTATGAGACGCACCCAGAGAGTGGTGGTGAACGGGTCGTTTTTGACCTGGAAAAATGTAGGTAGTGGAGTTCCCCAAGGTTTGGTCCTTAGACCAGTGCTATTCCGTATCTTCACCAGTGACTTGGATGAGGGTGTGGAAAGCACTCTGTCCAAATTCACAGACAACACCAAATTATAGAGCAAAGTAAACACACTCGAGGGCAAGGAGTTGATTCAGGCAGATTTGGACAGAATGGGAAAGTGGGCAGATCAGAATAGGATGCAGTTTAACAAAGGTAAGTGCAAAGCGCTGCATCTAGAGAGAGAGAATCACCAACACACCTACAGGTTGGGAGGTGACTTTCTAAGCAGCACAGTAGCAGAAAAAGATCTCAGAGTCATAGTCAACTCCAAAATGAACATGAGTTGTCAATCTAATGAAGTGATAAGTAAGGCCAATCACACTCTTTCATCCCTTAGAAGGTGTATCACAAACAGGTCAAAGGAGGTGATACTTCCCCTGTATGTGGCACTGGTAAGACTGCAGCTAGAGTACGGTGTCCAGTTCTGGGCACTGCACTTCAAAAGGGATGTGGATAACCTTGAGAGGATCCAGAGGAGGGCTACTCATATGGTTAAGGGCCCGCAGGTAAGATCCTATAAGGTGAGATTGAGGGATCTGAATCTCTTTGGCCTCAGCAAAAGGCAGCTGAGAGGGGATCATGTGGCCATCTACAAATTCATCGGGGGGGGCAGCAAGTAAGAAGGGACACTATGCTTACCAAGGCATCCCTTGGGGTTACTAGAAACAATGGCCATAAACTGATGGAGAGCAGATTTAGATTAGACATTAGGAAAATTTTCTTTATGGTGAGGGTTGCCAAAAATTGGAATGGGCTTCCAAGGGAGGTGGTGCTCTCCCCAACCTGGGAGGTCTTTAAGAGGAGACTAGACAAGCACCTAGTTGGGGTCATCTGACCCCAGTGCTCTTTCCTGCTCTGGGCAGGGGATCAGACTCAATCTACAAAGGTCCCTTCTGACCCTAAAAATCTATGAAACGTATGTTGAGTTAATTTATGGTGCTGTAAAATGGCAAACCAACCACAAACATATGTTCCACATACAATGTAGAACACCTCTGAGGATGGTTCATATAGAGCCATAGAACATATGGCATTTCCCTTCCAAGGCTGCCCCACCCTGATACCGACAATCAGCACTGAGACCAGGCCAGTCTGGGTCCTGATGCTAACAACTGGGTTCTGGGCGCACACATTGCAACCTGCATGCCAGGCACTTTAAAGCAGTGGTCACCAACCTGGGGATTCCGATCTACAGGTAGATCCTGGAGCTTCTTTGGTAGATCGTGGGCTGGGCATGTGCGCAGGTCAATCTGTAGGGGAAGGAAGGGGTGGGGGCCAGATCAAGGCCACTGTGGTGAGTGGCTGTCTGTGCAGCCCAGCCAGGAACAAGGAAAGATAAATGGGGCCCCAGCCCAGCCAGGTGGTGGAAGGATTGGAGCCTGGGGGGCTCCTCCAAGGGTGTGGGGGGTCATTCCTCCCCATCTCTGTGGGGGCACAGGCGGCAAAGGCTGCCATCACTGCGTTTCTAGCTCTGCTGCAAGCTGGCCATGTGTAGGCATGGCTCAACTCAGCAGCAGGGACTCACGTGGGAGCAGCCATGGTCCAGCCAGGTCTGGGAAGATCTGGTCATCCAGGGGTACATGGGGAAGCTCCGCCGCTGGGCACAGCCCAGTGGAGGCCCTAAGGGCCCATGTTCCCCTCCCCACCCCAAACCATGCTCAGGGTGCAGCAGGCAGCATGTAGCATGTATTTGTAGCATGACAAGATGCATGATTGTTGGGTCAGATCCCATAACCCCATTATTTTAATGTCTACTAACACCCTCGGGGTTCCTGGGTTATCCTGTGGTGCAAGAAGAATCTGAACTTCAGTGTATGAGGCTCAAGCATATCATCAGCAAACATACACAAACATTTGTTATTCTAAATCCCCTTTTTTAAGGTATATGATTTCCTAATATTAAATCACCACTTCTTTGAACAAACTAGTGTTTTTCACTATATTTTCTAACTGGTCACTGGCTCCCTGAAGGAAGTCTAAGCAGGAGCCAACTAACGGTGCCACTTCGAAAGGATGACAGGTGCCACTTCAGGTTCCACTTAAAAAGGATGACAACAGAAAGACAGAGCATGTACAAGGGTATAGCTGCATAGCTGAACTCAAAGAGGACCCATCTACTAACAATATAACAGAAAACAGAGAAGATAAAATACTCCTTTAGCTATCAAGGAAGTGTGGGTTTTTTTGGCGCACTCAGAAGAAGGACACCATGTTGTCAAATAATTATACTCTCTGCTTTTCACATGCATGCCAGTTTTCCTTAACTAATATACTCCATGGGGTAATAAAATATAATTTACTAGAAAGGTTAAAGAGTACACCAAGGATAATGCATAGAATTTTTTAAAGGAAGGAAAAAAGGAGTATGTAACAATTTCAAAAGAGGGGTTCAAAAGGTACTTAAATACCTGTAAGTGATATTAAAAGAGAAGAAAATTGTGCAGAATTATTGAAACTTGGTGTACATCTATCACCTTGTCAAGAAGGTACTTATCCATAACAAGTTCCCCACAGGAAATACACCTTTCCTTGTTCTTTATTTTTCCCCCATGTTTGTTTCTCCTTATTAATTTATAACTACACCTGAAAAAAGGAGATTATTTTTTGTGAGTTATTTATAGTATAACAGTACCTAAAGCCCCAAAATAAAAATTAGGCCTTATGGCATCCAGTACTGTATAAACACCTTGCAAACAATAACTGTAGACCAAAAGAGCTGCAAGAGTAAATAGATAAGACAAACAAAGGGTTGGAGTGACAAAAATTCAGTGGTGAAGCAGCATACCCCAGTGTCACACAGTAAGTAATAAAACTAAGACTAAAAGCTAGGTCTCCTGATCCTCAGTCCAATAATTATCCATCTACCCATGCTGGTGAATCCATTTTATTTAAATAGCATCATCAGTGCTTCATTAAATGTCTTGCTTTCCTCATTTTTTGTACCATGCTAAAGTATTGATCTCTTATAACAGTGGAAGTTCCCATCCCTATGAATTAGAATACGGGGGCAGGAGACTTCCATACTCATCTGCTATTACTTTCCAACTTCTTAAAACAGTCAGTAGACTTTTTTTCTTTTGTAACAGGGAACCCTTACCCTATTACGGAAGAGCAGAATGGCCTCTTTAAAGGAAGGGTTTTTGTGAACTGGGCAAGGTTGAAGTTAATAACCTGGAAGGGGGCAGGGCTCTGGGTATATAAAACCCTGACCGGGCTGGCCCTGGAGGCAGCAGAAGGAGGAGTGCTGCGGTAAGCCACCTGCTGAAAAGAGCTTGACAGAGATTCTGCTATCCTGGGGAGAGGTCTATAAGAAGTGGAGGGCTGGCAGGGAATGAGACGCAGTACGGATGAGGAGTTTCAGGCAGCCGGTAAAGAATTGAGTTGGAACTAGTGAGCTGATATTTCGGTTTGCATTTGGCCTGGTGGTTTGTGGAAGGGACTAAGGGGAGGGGCAGTAACCCTACACAAGGGGCATGTCACTACCTGGAGCCCTGCCAGGAGTTAGGATCAAGGCACAGTTTGGGGCTAGGTGACCCACAGCAGGGTGGAGACAGGGGCGAAAGGCCCAGCGAGAGCCAAAGCAGGCTCAGTGGCCAGGACTGGGCTGGGACCTAGAAGCCAAGTCCAGTACAGTAGGCCTAGGCTACGGGAACCAGTGACAGAAAGAAGGGGCTGAGGGCCCAACAAGGATATAAAGGCCTGAAATGGCCCAGTGTTGGATCGGTGCCAAGTGCCCACTGGAGCTGCGTAACACTCCTTACAGGTGGTCAGGAGGACCCACTCTGCCCAAGAGAGGCAAAGCTGAGACTGGAGCAGCGTACAGGAGGGACCCAGTGGCAACTAGAAGAACTGGGGCTCACCTTAGGCAACCTCCCTTTCTAATGAGACAATTACATCAAAGGCATGGAGATGAGTAAAAGGGGAAGGCACCACAAAAGTGGAGCTGGGCAGGGATTGTGTGGCCACTGGGGGGGGTCACAGCTGCCCCTGGAAGATGAAACTGCTACATTTTATTTTATTATTATTATTTTTTTTAAATAAACTGCTTATTTCCCAGGAATTCAGGAGGAAGCCACATCATTACGGGCAACATTTTTCTTCTCTCTCCCTTCCCTCCACCTGAAGTTTGGGCAATTCTGTGACAAGTCCTTTAATACATTCAAGAAAAACAGGATTTGAATTCTTATTGCACTAATTATTATGCAGTCAAAATGTGTTACTTTAAAAAAGAAACACAGTAATTTGTTGTATGCCCATATGCTGGATTTTGTTTCTAGGAGAACATGTTGATCTAATGTGCTTCAAAATCCTGGGTGCACTGACTGACAGGCATATCCAACCTGAGGCTAAGCATAAGAATGGCCTCCTACTTCAAACAGCCGATCAGCAGTTGTGCCATATATCACCTTTTGGAAACAGCATATGAATATTTGATCACACACACTTATTCTGGAAAGGAGTACAGGGGCCAACTGCTTAAGCAGAGATGCAGAAAAAAATTAAACTAGCAGACTGAGTTTATTAGCCCATCTTCTACTGCTTAGTGGTATTCACAAAGAACCTGACCCAGGAACATACTGTTCATTTTCAGCAATACACTGAAGTGTCAGTCAATACACTCAGTATTTTTGAGAGAAGGTCAGCAACTAGTCCAGTGAGCAGTAATTAAATTTTACTGGTTTAATGTACAGACTTCATTAGCCCAGACTGGCTAACATTAGGTTTTTTCTTAGCCTAACCTATGTGCTTGTATAGAAATTTGCCATTTTTAAAATATAAAAGTGAACAAGTTACGCAATACCTTCATGTTTCATTCCTTACATTTACATTGTTTATTTGATTCAGTGATTTTTCCTTATGCTCTTAATTTTCCTCTTTAGAAAACTTTGCTCATTTGACAAGCTCTAATAGCATTGTTATTTCGGCCTTAACACAGGCAAATACCACTTCAATAGCAATATCTCAAGATGATGTGTTTTTAATTACTTTACTTTCATTATAGGAAAATGTCAGCACTACTCTACTTAAGGTTGAGAACATCTTACTGTTTAAAAGGAGACTTCAGAAGTACCACATTTACTCAACTCCAAGATGAGGGTATTTTTGCCATTCAGCTTAAGGGGGGGGGGAGCCTTGTCTTGCATTTGAGTACCAGCCTGGGCCAGAAGGCTGCTGCGGAGCTGTGGCCAGAGCTGTCACTGCCACTGCTGACTGGCTGGGACAGCCTAAGGTGGCTTGTGCAGCAAGGGGAGCTCAGTGGAGACTGCGCAATGTGCGGCAGGGAGGAGCAGAGGGGAGACAATATAGCTAGGTCCAAAGCCACTGTGTGCTCCATGGCCTGGACGGCGACAGGGAAAGTGGGCTGGGGGGAGGGGGGTAGAATGGGCACCAGGGGCGCAGAAACCAGAGAGGGGCAAGTGACAGAAATGTACAGTGTAGGGCAGGGGTAGGCAACATTTTTTTAGCCGGAGTGCCAAAAAACCCACAACACTACCTTGGAAGGTGCCAGAGTATTAGCATGCCAGAAAAACAAAATGAGGGTGGGGGGTGGGAAAGGGGTACATGGCAGGACACACTGCATATTAGTACACTTAATAAACATAAATGTTGTGTTTTTTGTTGTGCACTCCTTTTTTGGTAAGCATGTTGCAATGAGAGAGAAAAAAAAGAGAGAGAGAGAGAGAGAGAGAGAAAGAAAGAAAAAGGAGAGCAGAGAGAACCAGATACATGCACACACACAAAGAACCACGTGCACAAACAAAGAAAACCAGAACACACTCAGAACAGACACATGCACACACACATCCGGAACCAGACGTGTGTACTCACAGAACCAGATGTGCGGGCGCATGGAGCCAGGCTTCTGGGCTACCCACTGGACAAAGTCCAACCCAACAATGCCCTGGTCCCACCACAGCCCCTGTACTTCCCTAGGGAGCCAACCCATCAGTCCAACCACCCACTCACCCCGCACAGCTAAGCCCAAAAAAGGTACAGTGCTCCTGGCAAGGGGCAGTGCCAGGCTCATCCTGGCGGGGGGGCTGGGTAAGGGCTGGGCTCGGAACAGGTGGGAGTCAGGCAGGCTCAGCTGCAGCCCTGCTGCAAGCAGCCTGGGCTCTGTGGTTGGCAGCAGCTACCAGAGGCTGGGCTGGCTGCAGCTGGGAGGCTGCAAACAGCTGCTCCAGGCTCTGGCATCAGCTCCATACCGGAAGGTGCACATGCTCCTTGGAGCGGACAGTGGGGATAGGGCCTGAGGCAGCACAGCCCTCCCTGCTGTCTGCTGTGAGGTGCACGTGCAGTCGCCGCCAGCATGGACCTGATGCCAGGGCTGTGGAGCTCGGCACAGCTGTTTGCAGCCTGCCCATTGCTTGCTGCAGATGCCCCAGGCTGGTTACAAACAGCTGCTCTGGGCTCCGGAGCCTGCCCAGACATGGCTCTGTGCCAGCAGTGGGGAAGAGGCCAGGGTTGTGCTGCCTCAGGCCCCCTCCACACCATCCGCTCCAAAGCGCACACACACCCGCCAGTATGGAGCTGATGCCAGAGCCCAGAGCAGATGTTTGCAGCCTCCTGGCTGCAACTGGCCCAGGTTCTGGGTAGCTGCTGCCAACTATGGAGCTCGGTCTGCTTGCAGCAGGGCTTGCAGCTTCTCAGCCACCTCCGGGGAGCAGCCCAGGCTTTGTGGCTGGCAGCAGCTGCCTAGAGCCCAGGCTGGTGGTAGTGTGCCAAGCAAAGTGGCCTCACGTGCTGGAGGTTGCTGACCCCTGGTGTAGGGGAAGGCACAAGGCAGGCATCAGGTTGCTTGCCCTGCCACAGTGGTGGGGGGCACAAATATAAGATGACCCCCCCCAATAAATGAGATTCTATACAGAATAAATGTATAATTTTCCATGTACAAAATCTAAGTATTAAGGGGGTGTCTTAAATTCAAAAGCCATCTTGGATTGGGGTAAATACAGTATTTTAATAGCTACATTTTTACTCAGATGATGGCCTTGAGATTTGGTTGGCTTTATCAGAGTGGAAGCTCAGACTAACGAACCAAAATTTGGGACATTTAAGACAAAAGATACTGCCTGCCCCCCATTAAAATCCCTTCAGCAAATTACACGAACCTTATTTTAAACACAAACTTGGGGGTCAGATCACTCTCATCAGGCTTAAAATGGTCCTAGTTCCTCAACATTTATTACAACTACTGCTAGGCACCTAACAGCACTCTGGAGAAGAAACAATGAGTATAGTATTCACAAAAGAGTGAAGATCTAGTGATAGGTATGAGCAATTACACTTTGTACATGTGGAGCACAGGCAACCCCTGCCCAGTGTTCTTAATTGGTTCCCCCAAAAAAGTGTGTTAAGCACAACAGCATTAAGTGAAACCTGCTGCCACCTGTAAAATGCACATTAGTGTTATAAACAAAACTCACTGAGCACCAAGTGGACTCAGTTAATGTAAGACGAGCGTTACAGCAAAACATTGCTAAGCGAAACAGCATTAAGCAGAGGTTGCCTGTACTGTCTGCCAGCCAGCTAATTTTCACATAGCAAGAGTGGTTTACGGGGACATAGTGTATGTACTGAGCCTGAGCAACATTCAGCCAGTGTCAGTTTGAATCTAATCTTAATAAAAATCTGCAAAAAAGGTGTAGACAAGCTGCTGCAATCCACTTCTGTCAGACATTTCTTATTTAATTTTATTTAAAAGAAAAGTAATTTGAGCACAGCAGAAAATCCAGAAGGTGCTCTTAAAAGGAAAATAAATTACACATTTGAATGCCTGCTGAGAAGGATGAAGGAAATGGGAAAGAAATGAGTAAGAAGAAAAGATGAGGAAAGGAGTCTATGGCAGGGGAAGGAGATTATGGAAGTGGAAACAGGTGACAAGTGAATGGGGTAAGGGAAAAGTGAGGAACTGGGAAATGGTGACACTGGTCAGCCCCACATTCTCGCCTCTTGTTCATGGACTGCAAACAGGAACAGCAAACAGGGCAGTTTGCATGTAGTTTGTTGGGAGCAAGAGGAAGAAAAGAAGCCAGGCACCAGATCCTGCTTCTGGAAGATAAGTGAGCCAAGGTTGTCTGTTGTTTGGACATGTGCTCTGAGCATCTAAGAGTGCTGCTAGACAGGTGATTGCTACCTGTATCTGACAAAAGCCTTAAACAAGGGGGTGGAGCCCGTCCAGGCCCAAGAAAATATAAAAGGAGAGTCCCTGAGCAAACAGGGCAAGCGCAGTTGGCAGGTCAGTCTGCCATCTCTTTTTTGAAGGGGAGACTCTAAAGTAAGAGCAACTAACTTAGCTATTTAGTATAAGTAGCTAAAACTCAGCAGTTAGGTCAATACTTATGTCCCTTGTTTAACTAGAAACCAGAAACATCTGGAGTACTGCATCTAGTTTTGGTCCCCACTACAGAAAGGATGTGGACAAACTAGAGAAAGTGCAGCAGAGGGCAACAAAAATGGTGAGGGGGCTGGAGAATGTGGATTTATAAGGAGAGGCTGAGGCAACTGGGCTTCTTTAGTCTGGAGAACAGAAGGCTAAGGGGGTATTTAATAACAGCCTTCAAATAACTGAAGGGGTGTTCCAAAGACAATGGAGCTGCACTGTTCTCAGCGGTGGCAAGTGACAGAACAAGAAGCAAAGGTCTCAAGTTGTAGCAAAGAAAGTTTAGGTTATATATTAGGAAAAGCTATCCCCCAAGGAGGGGAGTAAAGCATTGGAACCAATTGCCCAGGTTGTGGAATCTCCACCCTCAGAAGTTTTTGAAGACCAGGGTAGACAAAGCCTTGGCTTGGATGATTTAGTTGGGGATGGTCCTGCTTTGCGCAGGAGGTTGTACTAGATGACCTCCTGAGGTCCCTTCCAACCCTAATTTTCTATGATTCAATGATTCTACCTCTAGCTGTTTAATATCAAATCCCTTCCCCATTCAGGGAAAAAAAAAAACATTTAACATGGCTAATGCAACTGAAATGCTTGCAGAAAATCCTCCTGGTTATTGCCAGCTCAAAAAGAGAAAGAGTTAAATTTGGAAGGATGTGTACCATAATTCTTCATTT
>NW_017729032.1:68156636-68162967 GCF_001723915.1 Gavialis gangeticus
CCTCTAGCTGTTTAATATCAAATCCCTTCCCCATTCAGGGAAAAAAAAAAACATTTAACATGGCTAATGCAACTGAAATGCTTGCAGAAAATCCTCCTGGTTATTGCCAGCTCAAAAAGAGAAAGAGTTAAATTTGGAAGGATGTGTACCATAATTCTTCATTTCCTGGTTTTCATAGGTGTGAGAAACCTTAATTCTATGCTAATAAAGTTTCTATCCATTGAATTTTGCTTCTTTCTTACATTATTTCTGCTGCAGAACTTAAAGCCAACACAGCTAACTCTGATTTTTCTTTGTATCAATATTATAAATTCTACCTTTGGGGAGCTTATCTCCCCTGAAACACAATGGCTAAGAGAAAAGAGTGAAAAGAAAAGTTTATATAAAGCTCAATCTCATTAACTTGTGATGTTTATCTTTCCATATAAATAAAACAAAACATTAAATATGCTCTGAAGCATGTGGGGGCCAGGAGGGAACAGAGGGATTTAGACAAAATGTTTAGACACTGCTACTGTTTCAACCAGAAAAAGTGTTTGGACATAAGATAAAACAGTTTCTTCTGAGGCTGTGATTGCTAAATAACAAGCTGAGTTGTACCAGATGAGATTCTTTGGCTCTGTTCGATAAAAGATAGGAAATCTCTAACAAAGTGGAAAGTTAAAATCTAGGCAGGCATAGTCTGACAACCTTTCTGCAGGAAGGAGAAAAACAACAATACAATCATTTTTCAGTTTCCCCTTATTTCACAGGAGAAAAAAAAATTCCTTCAAATTTTGTCTCTTCCTGAAGACATTCACCATGACAAGAAACACAAATGGAAGTCCAAAGGGGGCTGTATGCATGCCATGAAAATACTGACAAATTCTGTAAAATGCTGGCAAATTCAAAGTTAGGGCAGTATTTCATTAGAGCTGTCAAGTTTCATTTTTGCTTCCTGCTGTGACCTTCCCACAGGAACTGATATGATCAACTAATGGGAGAATGCGAACAAAAAAAGAACAAATGTTCAGATCAGGAAACCTGTGATTAAAACAATTATGAACCAGATATAGAATGTACTTAAACTGAAATGAATTAGACTGAAATGAATCCCCTACAACAAAGATTAAATTAAGATTAAACTCCATTCCATGTCAGTGGAAGACACTATGGCAACAGCCATACCGTGGGACTCAAAGACAACAGTCAAAATTGACAGTACCGAATCTCTAGAAGGCATGGAATATTTGCACACACAGTTCTATATAAATATACATATATAGAACAATGAAAATACGGAGTGTTTAGTTTAGACTTATTTGTCAGATGGCATGATGGAGATATGTAATATTAACATACGATACAGAGAAAGTAAGTTAGGCTTTTCTATTTACGTTCTGTCATAAGATGAGATGATATTTAATTAAACCAAAAGCAACTGGTTTAGAACTGAAACAAAATCTTCTTTTAATATTAAATGCAGTTAACCTATATGTCTCACTTGTTAACACACAGTCACAGATAATACTCTATACGAAATATAAATCACATGATAGATTCTAGAAAGAGAACAAAATTTTCAAAATTAAGCTACTTACAATTAGACTTAGGATCTCAAGTTTCTTAGTTATTTAAATTGGACCAGTTTCTCTTCTAACAGTGTCCCCCATTATAAGTACAAAGTTTTTCTCTGAAGTCTTTATTGTTTTTGAAACAAGAGCTTTTCAAGTGTGCTCATTATAAACATAGCACAGCATGGTATTAAGTCTCTCTTTGCACTCAGTTTAGACAGTCTGCCCAGACATTTGAGTAGCAGCTCACCCTATCTATGCAAAGGAAAACCATTAAATTGTACTTGGGTGCATTCCATTTGTATTTATTCATATAAACACACACATACACACACACATAGGTTTAGATTATTTAAATTAATGCACATACCAAGCGTATACCAAGGTCCAAGTCCCAAATATGAAAGGAAAGCTTTATATTTATCTGACTCTTTAATAAGGAAGAAATTAGAACAGCAAAGACATCACAGACTGACAAGTAACAGAAATACACCTACCTTTTAAGTTTCATATAGTTTTCACTGGCTGCAGGTCTGCATTCAGCACGCTGTACCACTATTCCTTCCAATGAGAGTTTGTCTTAAATAGAAAGAAACAAACAATAAGGAAACAACGCATAAGATGCATAACTTCTTATTAAAGCCAGTGGTCCTCAACTTTTTAGACTTAGGCACCCCTCATTAAACTCAAGGCATCCCACAGAAAAGCTAACTCTTAGCTTTCATTTGTTTTCTGACTATAGAAAAATAACAAAGCAAACAACTGAGGAAAGCCACAACTAGTGAGAATACTTTTGATACTATGGATTCTAGTTTGGATTTCCTACTATTATGCCTGGGTTTACCTTGTGAATTATGTGCAAGTGTATGCACGCCTAACAGTGCACAGTTACGCAACAGCCTTGAAAAGATCTTACAGCACACCTTGGTTGAAAATCATGATTTAGGCAGATAATTTAGTAAACATATGCAAGTTCATATATCTGTATTTTAAAAAAATATTTAGTGAGATAAAGGGCAACACACTTGATGTTCACATCTTCTTCGCATACCCTGTGGTCTATGGATACCCTATATGTTGTTGAGAAAGTCAGTGAAACCAATGTTTTCACATTGAATTATCTATAGCCAACTTTCGTGGTCTTCATTTTCCATGTGCTACATTTCAGATACTTAAGACTTAATTTTCAGATGTAATAGACATTCAGTTTGATTCAATGGCTGCTATAGGTATTCTGCACCTCTGAAAAATGAATCCACAATGAGAAGTGAACTCTATCCAAAATTAATGGGCACTTCTTGCAAACATTCCCCTTACTCTGCTCAACTTCCCCACCGCCCTAACGGGTATAACATCTCTAACCCACAAGGGTACTGAGAAGACACTCGTGACTGAGGCGGTACGATACTTATTGTGATGAGTGTCACAGAATGACCCAAAACAATTCTAGAAATTCTATATTCTGTGAAGCTTTTGAAATCTGTATAGCAAAGAAAGGACAAGGCTGAAAGCAGAGGTGAGGGTAAAAACATGGTAGCTAAACGTTTTATTTCCTGAGCATCAATGTATGAAGATGACAGGCATCGATGGCAGAACAAAGAAGGTTGGAGACATGGCAGGACAACCTCAACTTATCTAATCTTTCATTTTCCCCTTTAAATCTCATTTTGATATGAAAACAAGAAAACATACTGGCTAAGTACAGACAGTCACAAAGCCCAAGACTGAATCAATTCAATCTTCACAGGTTAGCTTAGGCTGCGTAGACTGAATGGATAAGCAAGTGAATAGACATTAACTTTTGATTCTGGACATAAAACCACATGCCTGCAGTGGCTGAGACCAGAAGCTAAGGTGCATTAGAGCACACCTTCCTTTTTTGGCTGGAGCAGACAGTTGGGGCCAAGGCTAGCCCACCCACCCTGCGAGGGGGAGCTTGCGGGGGAGGTGCAAAGCATTCTGGGCTACCCAGGGACTGCAAGTGAACTTGAATCTGGAGTGGGTCTGGGAAAGAAGTTATATAAACTGATTTAACCCAAACCAGTTAAGTCTTGTACTACATTGCTCTAAGTTTATCTTAAACCGGATTCAGGCATTTTGAAAACAGTTTATGTGCACTGAACTTCTATTCCCTTGCAAATTTGAACTGTTTTCTGATAACTTAAACCGGTTTAATGTTTAATTTCTGTCTCCAACCATTAAGAAATAAGGAATTTCAGGGAATTTCCTGAGTAACATCCTGTCATTGGGAAAGGCTTGAGAACCTCCAAATATCACAACCTGGGCAACTGCTGTCTCAGGGAAGCTGTTCTGCATGGGTTTCCACAGCAGTGATTCTCAGCCTTTTCAGAGTTACAGCATTCCTCTACCACATTTTGAATTTGTTGCCACCCCCTGATTGAGAGCTACCATTGATGCTGCCTCAACTTACCTCAGTGATAGGGGTGCACCAATAGATATTTTTGGGGCCAATACGTATAGCCAATTTTTAAGGAGGCATATCAGCCAATTCTGATCCAATTTTACATACGCAGCCCGGTATCTTGAAGAGCAGCGTCTGGTTGGTAAGTCTGTTGTAGTGGAAGGGGCAGGGGAAGGGGAAGGGAAGAGGCGTGGCACGGGGAGCAGATCGAGGCCCTGTGGTGAGGGAGGGAGTGGGGCTGGGGCAGAAGCTGGGGCAGACACTGCCCAGCCAGGACGGGGTGCAGGAAGGAGCTGTGGCTAGTCCAGGGGGTGCAGGGACAGAGGGCAGCTCCCACTACTGCATGCACCCCAGGAGGGAATGTGAGGCATGTGCCCCCCGGATCTGCATGGGGCAAGACCGAGCTGCTACTGTGGGCTGGGCTGGGCTGGGCTATGCTCGGCGTGGGTGGTGGCAGCACTGGGAGGGAAGCTACGAGGGGATGGGGGGCCTGCAGCCACCCCAAAATTCACTGTAGTTCCTCCAAGCCCCCCTCCCAGCACCGCTGCTGCCCACTCCAAGCCCAGCCCAGCCCAGCCCAGCCCAGTCCCCACCAGGAAGAGCCCAGAGCAGCTCTGGCCCCAGCCCACAGCAGCAGCCAGCCCTCACCCCACATGCAGATCTAAGGGGCATATCCCCCCCCCCCCATGTCCTCCCAGGGTGCACACAGTGGAGGAAGTCACCCGGTCGAGCTGCAGCTCCATCCCACACCCTGCCCCACCCTGGCTGGGCAGCGCCTACGCCAGGCCCTTGCCCTATTCACACTCCCTCCCTCACTGTGGGGGCCTCAATATGCACCCTCCCATGCTCCTTCCCTTTCCCTTCCTCTTCCACCACAACAGACTTATCAGCGAGATGCAACTCACCAAGTTCCCGGGCTGTGTTCCTTGCCGCCTACGTGCTGCGGCTACACACATGCATGGGGCATTTATCAGCCACACCAAGCAAAAAAAGCCAATTTCCAATACAGTCAATTTTCTTTATATTGGTGCTGATCCGATATCGGACCGATGTATCAATGCACCTTTACTCAGTGGTTCTCAACCAGTTGATGCTGCCTCTACATAAAACTGCCCCACAATCCTGCTGCACAGCCAGCTCAGGAAGGGTTATGGCATGTAAACACACACCTGCAGCATTAGGACTCTCATCTGCATAAAGCAGGCAGAAGCCGCCTCATGCTATAGCCCTTCCCAGTCTGTACTCCCCTCCCTGCCAAAGCTCCTCTTGGAAACAGAGGGACATAGGTGGAACTGTCCCATGTACCTGTTTCCAGAAGGATCAGGCCAAGAAGGGCTACAGCACGAGGCAGCTCTTTCTGATCTAGGCAGATCAAAACGCCCTAAGGCAGCAGAATTGGGCCTGGGGAAGTTTTACCTGGCTGCCACCACTGCTGCAGCACCTTGCATGGTGGCACCCCTGAAGGGGTTTTGTAGCACCGCTGGTGAGAATTGTTGTTTTATACCATCCCATCATTCCACTGACCTACCTTCTGCAAACATGCATGAAAACTGCCGCTCAGTATCAAACAAGGAATAAGCTGTGAACCAGAAGAGTTGATCTTTCTCTCACTCCCTTCCCATCACCTGGCTGAAGCCATTTCATACTCTTGCACGGTAATTCAAACATTCAGGAGAATCCCACTGTTGTATTTCCTAAATAATAAAACCATCTGCTTCCCAACAGAAATGGAATAGAATAATAGTAGGTGCAATCAATACTCTTCCCTTTAAATCTGAAAAAGGTGCAGTTAAATTTTGACAGTCAGTGTACTAGTTCACCTAATCAAATGGTAAATTTTAATTAATCTTGTGTTCTGTACTCTGCTTTCTGCAACATACAGTCAGTTTGTGATTTGATGTCACGAAGCTATTACCTGAAGCAGGGGTTTTCAACCTTTTCTAACAAATGTACCCTTTCTCTCTCAAAGTTTCAGCTCATGCACCCCTTTATATTTTTTTCTTGTTTTTAAGGTGGGGGGGCGGTGAGGGAGGGAGTGGAGCTGGGGCAGGACCTGTACAGCTGAGGCACAGCACAGGACAGAGCTGCAAGAGGCTCACCCGGGGGAGTGCGGGGAGGGAGGGCTCCCGCCGCTATGTGCACCTCAGGAGGGCATGGGAGGGCACCCTAGATCTGCATGCAAGGTAGGGTGGGGCAGGCTAGCCCAGCGGTGGGAGAGGGAGTGGGGCTGTGGCAGGGTGCGGGACTAGGCTGCGTGTGGGGGAGGTTCCTGCTGTTACATGCACTCTTGGGAAGGCATGGGGGGGCACATGCCCCCAGATCTGTGCATGGGTCAAGGGGAGGCTGCCACTGTGAG
>NW_017729032.1:68163133-68164378 GCF_001723915.1 Gavialis gangeticus
ACCCAGCACCACTGCTGCCCACCCCAGCACAGCACAGCCCGGCCCAGCCCTCCCTACCGGGAACAGCCCGCAGTGGCAGCTTGCCTTCACCCTGTAAAGATCCAGGGGAACACGTCCCCCTATGCCTCCCAGGATGCATGCAGCAGCAGAAGCCACCGCCTGCATGGCTTAGTCCCATGCCCCACTCTGGCTGGGCAGCCCCTGCCCCAGCCCCACTCCTTCCCCCACTGTTGGGGCCTTTATCCGCCCTCCCCAAACCCCTTCCCTCACAACACACTTACCAGCCAGACCCAGCTGCTCTCCTGGCTACTTGTGTGCTGTGCTGCAGCTATGTGCATGCACATGGCATTTATTGGACACATTAGTTCTGTGTACCCCCTATTATCTTTTTAAGTAACCCTAGGGGGTATGTGTACTCCCCAGTTGACAACCACTGACCTAAAGAATTAAAAGCAAACTGCAAAGCAATGCAATAGTATTATCCACTTCTGGCAATAAAAGAAAGATGTTAAGCCTACCTACCTTTCCAACCAAGCTCTTAGCACCTTTTTACACATTCAAGCATTGCTTGCAGTTGTATAAGCAGCAAAATGCACATCAGCACTGAGAAAATGGTGCCGGCCTGCTTTTGAACTAAGCCATCTTAGAGGTATTTTAGTTCAAAAGTAGAGGTGCACCTATACATTGGTCTGATATTGGACTGGCAACGATAAAAAGAAAATCGACTGCATCAGAAATTGGCCAAATGTGGCTGAGAAATTGGCTGATAAATGGCCCGTGCATATGTGCAACCACAGTGCAGTATGTATGCAGTGAGAAGCACAGCCCAGCAGCTTGGAGAGCTGCATCCAGCTGGTAAGTCTGCTGTGGTGGAAGGGGAGGGGGGAAGACGAAGAGAAGGGGCACGGGGGGTGCAGATCAAGGCCCCAAAATGAGGGAGGGAGTGGGGCTAGGGCAGGACAGAGCCACAGCTTGTCTGAGAGGCATGGGGGCGGGGGTTCCTGCCACTGCGCACACCCTGGGAAGACATGGTGGGGCGTGCTAGAATTCACCATTCAGCGCAAGGTGGCAAAGGTAGGCAGTCAGGTGGTGGCCCTAGATTTTAGGAGGAACTTCAACGAGCTAAGGAGGATAGTTGGAGAAGCGCTGAAGTCTCAGAGGGGAGGGGAGCCAGGTGTCCAAGGGGAGTGGTCGCTCCTTAAGGAGACGATCCTCCAAGCCCAGAGGAAGGTAATCCCCAGGAGG
>NW_017729032.1:68165199-68165577 GCF_001723915.1 Gavialis gangeticus
CCCTGGGGGTTTTTAAGAGGAGGTTGGATGACCACCTTACTGGGGTCATTTGACCCCGGTAACTCTTTCCTGCCATGGCGGGGGGTGGGACTAGATGATCTGCTCAGGTCCCTTCCGACCCTAGAAACTATGAAACTATGGATCTGCACATGGGGTGGGCTCCAGTTGTGGGCTGGGGCTGAGGCTAAGCTGAGCCTCTTTCTGGCAGGGGTTGGGCTGGGCTGTGCTGCACTCAGGGCAGGGCGGGCAGCAGTGCTAGGAGAGAAGCTTGTTGAGGGGGAGGATACAGTGAATTTTGGAGTGGCTGCAATCCTCTCAGGTAGCCCCCTTCCCAGCACCACTGCCACCTGCCCCGAGCGCAGCCCAACCCAGCCCCTG
>NW_017729032.1:68166137-68206279 GCF_001723915.1 Gavialis gangeticus
CCATCTGAAGGTGCTAACAATAAACTCCCTTCCTCACTGCAGGGGCCTCGATCTTCCCCCACGTGCCCCTTCCTTTCCCTCTCCCCTTCCACCTCAACAGACTTACCAGCCAGACACTGTTCTTCAAGCTGCTGGGCTGGTATCAGAAATTGGATTGGTATCAGCTAACATGCCTCCTTAAAAATTGGCTTTTGGTATCAGCCCCAAAAATCTCTATTGGTGCACCCCTATTCAAAAGCACACCACTGCCATTTTCTGTGCGCTGAAAAGCATTTTGCCGCTTATACAACTGCACGCAGCGCAGAGCAGTTCGCATGCAGAGCAGATTTAATTAATCGAATCTGCCCCGAAGCAATGGATCTCTGGCATGTCGTGG
The DNA here is from genome assembly GCF_001723915.1 of Gavialis gangeticus. Lineage (NCBI taxonomy): Eukaryota > Metazoa > Chordata > Crocodylia > Gavialidae > Gavialis > Gavialis gangeticus. Next base: position 68,166,514 of record NW_017729032.1, read on the forward strand.
GAAAAAAGTATGTGTACGTATGCCTTTATAGATCATGTTATTTCTCTCTATTGTGCACAGACAGGGTAGCACACGCAATGTACACTCTCTATTTAGAAAGCCCCTCAAAAAGAGTTATGCAAAACAGGATATAAGGACATAATTTTACTCTCAACTCTGAATGTCCTAACTTAGATAAATTGATCTAAGCACATGATATTTTAAACGTTTTTCCGAAGGAACAGGGTCAAAACCTTTCAGTCTAAAAAATCACTCTTGCCATTGCTTTAGGGCACTGCACAGCCACCATTATAGTCAGACAGAATCCAGTTTGAAGATTTAAAGAGTTGCTTAGAGAGACTGCTGTTACAAAACACAGGGCACTCTCTCTGCTAAGGGTAGGTATACTGGCTTTAATAACTGAAGTACTATTGAAACCCATAAATTTAACTCTGATCTCCCTCATGTTAATGCAGAGAACGACTGTTCTGGAAGAAGGCATCAAAAGGTTTTACATTTATACATTCTTGCCTTGCTTTGGATATTAATAAAATTGTTCATCTAGAAAGCAGAAAGAACCCAGCATTGACAGTTCTGGGCACACCAGAGTTGAAGCTATGCAAAACTAATTCACTGTTTCATACCTTCACAGGTTTTAAAGCCAGAAGGGACAATTCGATCATTCAGTCTGACCTCCTATATATCATAGGCAATTAAAATTTCACCCACTCTCAAGACGAATAACTTGTATCTGACAACAGCACTGTTAACATTCATGCCTAATTTCTAATTTAGGTTTCTGGCATCAGCTTCCAGCAGTTGGCTCTTGTTAAGCCTTTTGCCACTACATTACAGAGCCTTTTACTACCTAGTATTTTCTCCCTAGGAAGGTGACTGTACACTGTAATCAAATCAAACCACCTCTCAGTCAGCTGTCTGATAAGCTAAACAGACTGAACTCTTTCCATCTCTGCATACTCATCCAAAACCACTTCTGGCACTAACATTAAGTTTCTTGTTTCTACAACCCCTAAAGCCTCAAACTTCCACATTCTGTAGATGTGGCCTGTGCTCCTCACTTCCAGGGGTATAACTCTGCATTTGGCTATAGCATTTGGCTATATTTAAACATATTTAATTGTAATGGAACCAGCAAGGCAAGTGATCTAGATCACTCTGTATAACTGTTCTGTCATTTTTATTTACCACTGAAATAATTTTGACTCTGACCACAAATTTTAAGTTAGCAGCAATGTATTGACTTCCAGATCACTGATTTAGATCATAAATTGTACTGGGCCTATCACAAATCCCTGTAGAATCTCACCAACAACTATTTTCAGGTATTCATCAGCCAGCCTGTTTTTAATCTAGTTACATGTGTTTCCTTTTTTTTATTTGCATAGAACTATTTTTTTCAAGTCAGAATGTCATGACATACTAAATCAAACACCTTACAGAAAGAACAGTATAAGAGCCACATTCAACTGTATCATGCATGTTTGTTACCTCAGAAAACGAACAGATTTATTGAACAAAAAATATTTTTCATAAAACCGTGCTTATATGTCTATTAATATTAATAGCATGAATATTTCTTTTAACCTTTTAATCCATAGAAAAGTTGATATGAGTCAATGATATTACCTGAATTTGACATCAGGCTAACCACTCTATGGATACCAAGTTCACCCCACGTGTCCTCTCTGAATAATCAAACAACATTGCCAGATTCTTTTTTTGTCTTCTGGATTTTCCTCACTATTCTAAGGGTTTTTTTAAAAAGAAAAGAGACATAACACTTCAAGGTCATAGATCTTTTCGGTGAACACTTGAGCATCAGTTACTTGGGCTTACCAATTAAAAAATGGTTACTGCCACCAGACATTGTCTAACATCCTCTTTATTTACTAATGGAACAGACTTGTTTTACCCCACTACTCCTTCACTGACTGTGTTCCACAACACAGAGATTTCTGCAGCTTTTTAATCACAGTGACTTATAACCTAGGTGAGGAGAGTAAGTCTCCTTGGGGTCAGTGTATATCATTTATTAGGCTGCAAAAGTCCATCCAGTGGCCAGAAGGCAATTTGCAAATCTACTCCCCCATGGCTCTCTTTGGGTTTATAATACTCATAGAGAAGAGTTCCGAATGTAGACATCAGCTACAGTGACAGAAAAAATCCTCGGGAGCAAAAATGGTATGAGTTATGGATAGAATAATTTCGGGTTGAAATCCTACTGGCAAACATAACAGTGAAAGATATAATATACAACTATATAGCTAAAGACTGTATTTTAACATATAAGTAAGGAGCTGTACTGAGATTGTACTGGTGGCATTAATTCCACCATTTCCAACCTTTTGAGTTCCTGAGTGATACCTTAACATCCTGTACACAGTATACTCATTGGGAGACTAGATGTCTTTGGGCATTGGCTAATGAATCACACAGGTGAGGTGTGTCACTTCCAGGTCACCGACCTGAATCCAGTCCATTTAAAGCAGGAAAAAAAAAAGCTATCCTATATAACAATTTTAAATGGTCACTGTGAGATGAATTTGACAGGTCTCAGATTCCATTCCCATATCACAAGTTCACCACAATGCTTTCCACTAACTAGCAGACCCAGCACAGCTGCCAAAACCTGCAAGGACCAAGAAGGAAGTTTCCCTTTTTCATTCCCTTTGTCCCTTGGGAACCAGTTAAGCACACTGGCAGGACAGCATATGTGAGAAACCATCCAGACGCTGTCAAAAAGGTTGACTATGCAACCACTTTCACTGTACAAACCCTGAAAACTGTGGGTGACCTCTGCAAGCTATTCATTGAAAAGGTGACCAGAATTACAAGGAAGTAGTCTCAGACAGGGAGCAACTCTGAAACAGCTAATCACTTGAGTAGCCCCAGATGGCAGACACGATATGCAACTGTGCACACTTCTGCACTCCCCTGTCCATTCTCAGGAATGGACAAAACTACTAAATAGCTGGTTTTATTATTAATAAGAATAGGTCTAGATTAGGATAAAAAGCATTTATGATCAGTAACACTTTGTTTTAATAACTTGTTTTATTCATTGGCGAATACATTATCTAAGACCAACATAAAGCTGAACTTTTTCCTAGAGCAGATGCACAATAACAACTTCAGCTCAATTTTACAAGATTGTACACTCATTCCTAAATTACTGCTGCCAGCTAGCAAGCTAAAATACCCCCTCTCATCTGGCGGCAGCCTAGTCCTTCTGTGAAGTCCAGCTAGTAATTCCAGAGATCAGCTTTCCTGGTGATCCTGCCAGCTCGGGACCTTGACACACCCCAAGGGCAGGGATAAGCCAAAGTCAATAACTATCTCATAGATAGCTCTTAAATATCTCCAAGCCAGTCCTACCCCACACTAGCCTTGTTCAGTTTGCTGAGAAATCTCAGAATTTTCCAGGAAAAATGTTTCCTCCTGGAGCTCCCCAAGCCAATGGCCCATTTCCCTGAGATGCCTTTGTCACGCCAGGTTTTTCCCATTATAGGCAGACAATATCTTGGGTGCTCATGCCAACAATAACTTTTTCTGCCCGAGTTTGGGAGCGACAATTGTTCTTGCCTCAGTAACACAATGAGCCAGACATACTTAGCAGCTCCTTAGATAGGCATTCCTCAGTTCCTAGGACATAACAGCTCTTAATAGAAATCTGACCATAAATGCTTGACTCACCTACATCCCAAAATTGTGAAGATACTTATAGACAGCATAACCTAATCCATACCATAATAAAAATGACATAAATGAATAGAGTTTAACACTGGCTTTTGAACACGACAAAACATAATGTTACTCAAAGTCAAATTCATGGCAAATACATCTATAAGAGATGCTCTAAACCTGAAAATTATTCCTGTTTTTAGGATGGGTTCATGAAAGTTAGCTAATATATTAGCTAACATAATGATTCTCAAGCTTTTCAGAGGCAGGGCTTCACCTTGTCTAGATTCACCTTCCAGTCACTAGATTATTATGCCTTTGCTTGCTAGACTGGAGAGCCCATTATCAAGGTTTTGATCTTCCATAGGAAGTTACAGACCACAAAGCCATCCCCCTTTAACTTTCTCTTGGGTGACCAAAATAGATTGGACTCCTAGGTCCTTTTTTTAAGACATGCTTTCAAATCCTTCAGACATTCTTGTGGTTCTTCTCTGAATCCTCTCCAACTTATCAATATCCTTTTTGAAGAGTGGAAACAGAACTAGACACAGTATCCCAACAGCAGTTACACAATGCCAAATAGTGACTTCCTGTTATGACTTCCTCCTTCCTACATTCAGAGACAGGTAGTGTGAGAGGAGAGGCAGAAGCCCCACTCCCAGCATGTCCCAGGACCCCACCCAACAAGCAGCACCGATACTTACAGTAAAGTTTGGGACAAGTGGCAGCTCTGGGGAAAAGCTGACACAGGCCCAGCAGTTCCACAGCTGCCTGAGCCTGCAGATCAGCGAGCCCTGGGGGTGAAGCCTGAAGGCAGTGCGGGCTCATCAAAAGGCAGCTGGGGAGAGACCCAGTTGCCCAAAAAGCGAGGAACAGAACTCTGGCAGGGAGAAACCAGATGCCAGCAGGGAGAGGCAGATGGCAGAGCCGGGCAAAGAGGAGCAGAACATCAGCGGGGAGAGCCGGCAGTGAGACACAGGTGGCGGAGCCTGATAGAAGTGGCAGAGCAGGACATGGGGCGAGAAGCCCCAGCATCAGCCAGGGAAACCCAGCGGAGAAAACCCCAGGTCCGTATTCGGGGGGCCGAAGTTTGCCGGAGGGTCACATCGGGAAGAATAAGATCGTCTTCACCATCACAAGTGAAGACCAGGCTGCTCTGGAGAGTTCAGGTACCGCAACAGCAAAGGGTGGCAAGTGATGGCAAAACCCTGCAGGCAGCAGGCAGTGACTGGCCCAGAGCATGGCAGGGAAGAGGCAAGTCCCACTAGGTGGTAGGATCAGGATTGATTAACTCCTAGTCTGCCGGTCCTTGGGAAGAGTACCTGGAGAGACTGACAGAATTTCTTCTCCTGTCCCAGGGAGGCAGAAGTCCTGGGGCCAGAGTCCCAGGCGCTCCATCAGCAGATGCTGAACATCTTCTCTTTCAGTTAAGAATCTCCTAAGTTATCGTTAACCCCAGGCTGGGACATGTTTCGTTACCCCAAAGGATCAATTCGGGAGAGACTGATGGCTGAACAGACCCGACCCAGATTGGGGCGGTCCTCACAGGTGAGAAGATATCATCTCAGGGAAGATTACAGGGAGCAGAGTCCTCCCAGGCCGTGGATGTGGTAAGGGTAGGGTAAAGGGGAGGTTTTTGAAGCCCCATGAAGAAAGACCAGGGTCATGACCCCTCTGGGACCACCAACAGGGAACTGCCTCCCCATCAGTCAACATCGAAGTTGTGGCAGGCAAGTAGGGGCAGTGCTCAGAACCATCTAGGTGGCCCCAGGGTGCAGTCTCACCCTGACGTCGCTAGGGAGGAAGGCACCAACCAGAAAGGGGCTGAAGCCTTATAGCACCTACTAGCGACAGGTAGTTAACCATGTTAGTCTGAAGTCAGAAAGAAAGCAGGGTAGGGTAGCACCTTAAGAGACAAACTGGTTCAAAGTGATACAGCTTTCATAAGTGACAAGGCTTCTTTGTCAGCATCTGATGAAGTATCCCTGTCCTGCCTTCATATATCCAAGGACGGCATAAATCCTCGTCATTTTGTCAAAGTGGGAGCGCCTTTTCAGCTGAGTATCCATTATGACACCCCAAATCCTCTTTTTGAGTCACTACTATGAAGGATGACTTAGATTCTGCTACTAGATGAGTAACTTTATATTGGACCACATAAGAATGCATAATTGTTTGATCCCAGCCTCACAACAATATCTAATGTGGGACTGCATAAGGGATGTCGCCTCTTCATTATTGACCACTGTCCTGGTCACCTGCACTGTTCTGATCACTTGCACTCTCCTGGTCACTGACAAATTTTGAAAGTGATAATTCCTACCAGGCGCATGTAAAAAGCTGTTAAATGGTACAAAGCTAAGAAATTGTCTGCAAGACCCCACTGGAAACACGCTCAGGCTATAGTGATTCACTGTTTCTGATAACATTTGAGACTTCTCAGGTAGCCAGTTTCTAGTTTATTCAATATGTGCTGTGTTAATTTTATATCATTCTAGTTTAAGTTAAAGTGTCATATGATACTAAGTCAAACATCTTACAGAAATCTAAGTATATTACAATCAATACTGTTCTCTTTGTCACCCAAATTTAGTAAAAAAAACAAAACAATTCAACAGATTATATCAATATACCCATTGATTGGTATTAATTATAAAACTTTCTCCTTTAAATTCTTTATTAGTTGAAGCTTACATCAATTGTTCTATTATTTTGGTTGGAGCTGACATCTAGCTGAATGGCTGTTAAATACATAGGTCATCAAATCTGTTCAGAGAGCTCTTCAAGCAGTTCTTTTGTAACTCTTGGATGCAAGTTACCTGGATCTCGTGTTTTAAAAGACGTAATTTTAATAACTGAGTAGAAATTGTCCTAGTAACTGCTGTTCAGCATCCTCTGGGTCTTTTTTTGAAATGGAAGTATTTCATAATCATCTTGGAAAATGACTACATAGGGATCCCTTCCGAAATACAAAACAAATATAATTGTCAAACATTTTCTGCATTATTAGACAACTGTTCCATTCTCATCTAGTAGTAGGCCAATACCATTAAATTCCTAACGAACATGAAAAACTCCTTATTTCTTTAGCACCTCTCAGTATACATGCCTCCTGGCATCTAAAACAGAGCTATAATTTTTTTCCTTTTCCTATTCAGGTCCTCACATCTCCAATTCAATTAAAAAATAAAAAAGGAAAATATGCACAGGGAAATAATATGCAACCTTACTTTAGGTCAAACACTCAGCAAGAAAAAAAGCCCTAAAGTTCAGGTTTATCGCACAATATTCACGTAACTGTACTGTACTTGCTTATATTTTATATACTTTATAATGATTTAGGGTACACAGAGTTCCATGCACAAAGAACCAAAAAAGAAAGGTTTCTCCATGAACATGACAGAATTGCTATGCTTACTCACATACCACGTGCACCTTTCTCTCCCACCAAAAATCAGCTACTGAAGACTGGGATGTGCGTCTTAAGCAAGGAAATGTGGCAGGGAACAGAATGGGGGGATGGGTTGCAATTGCGCCCTGTTTAAAATCGTCCTCCACTCCTGCCATTCGCAGGGCCTCACAGCCTGATCATCCCAGAGCAGAGCTGCCAAGTCCTTTCCCAAGCTGAGTGGGCAGGCAGCAGCACTTACCACATCCTGCAGCTAGGGTGTTAATGGAACAGCCACAGGTATTTGCTCCCCTCCATCCTTATTGTGGCTGCCTGCATTTTCCCTGCAAAAATGCTCATCAGTATTTTTAAGGAAAAAAAATTTCTTTCATTTCACCTTCTGAACACAAAGATGCATGTCTTATCGGGGGTACATAGCACGCAAGACAATATGGTGACATTGTTGAAAGAGGTTTTCATTTTTCTGAATTCATGATTTCTTAGATTCCGCACATCTCACCATCACTCAGGTACCAGCTTTGCCTTTTTCTTCATTCTTCCATTGCAGCTTGATGAGACAAGACTTGGGTAACCAACAGATTTTAAGGCACACATTTATCAGCTGAGAACAGCTCGGAGGAAAAGAGAGTCTAACTCCCTAATCCACTTTGAATGCTATTGTAAGGATAGAAAGAGGGATTGGTCATATTTCTTTGCAAAGAGGGGGAAAACAGAGGTGCTCATTTCTCAATGGGATTTTCAAGCCATGGTTTATACCCAAATTCCAGAAATTAACTTTACAGCAGCAAACCAGTTGAGAACTGAGAAGCTTGTGGTCTTTTCACAAACACAAGTCTAAGGCATGGACAGTAGGGGTGTGAGAAACAAGATATATCCGATTCAGATTTGGTCTGAATCAGGGACACGGTGATTCAATTAATTGATTCAGATCACTGTCCTGATTTGATTTGGCTGAATCCGAAGATTCGATACTGATTCAGAGAATCAGCAATTCGGCCACAGACACGGCTTTAAATGTTTTTTCTACATATCTCAAGGTACCAGGCGTGACTTCTGAATGCTGTGATGCTGGGGCGGATAGGGCATCCCACAGGAGCATGGGGGGCCCCCTGCATTCTCAGTGAACCCTTGACAGGTCCACTGCCAAGTGTACTGGGGGCCCCCCCGCAGCCCTCCGGCTCGCCGATCAGCCGCGGGGGGACCCTGGGTGCTCCCCAAGACCCAGAAGGCACCAATCAGCCAGCCAGGTGCTCCCTGGTGGACCCAGAAGTGCTTCAGGTACACTTCCGGGTCTGCCTCCAAGCATACTGGGGACCCCGCCCCGCGCTCCTGTGGGACGCTCCATCTGCCCCAGCATCTCAGCATTCGTGAGCTGCCTGGTACCTTGAGGTATGTAGAAAAAACTTTTAAAGCTGTGTCTATGTCCAAATAGTCCAATCTTTCTGAATCTCCCCAAATCTATTCAGAGGGTTCCAATTTGATTCAATGAGATTAAAGGATCTCCCGATTCGGATTCATAGGCAAATTGAATTAAATCAGCGACTGAAGCCTTCCCCAACCCTAACAGACAGTTGCATGCCTCTCCTAGACACAAGCAGTTAAAGGAAGAATGTTGAAAAGTGAAAGAATTTGTTGGACCTCTATGACTATTTCTGGTGGAAATGTAGTGTTGTTCTTAGGGTAGAAGACCAAGTATGGAGGGCCAACCAATATAATGTTTTTCTCTCCTATGCTCTCTTTGCTGAAGACAAGGCCAGAAGGAATGAGGTTTTAACTGATAAGCATGACAGAAAGTAAGTTACCATTATCTTAAAGCCAACAAGAAGAACAGGTTGAGTTCCTACAGTGGGATTAGATTCCTAACAGATAAGAACCCACTATGTCAACCCTTCAGTAATTTCAGTATGGTTGCATGAGAAGAGAGCACTGATCTCCTCCTAAGTGTTAAGATTGCTATTCAGAAGTACCTTGATTGGAGTTTAGCACAAGATTATTGTGTTTAATCCAGTGAGCAAGGAGCCTAGAATTTCAGGCATCAGTTCCTCACGTGTTCTGAAGGACTTTCCATAGTAGCCAGAAGAAAATGTTGACCCCTTCAGAACTCCAAGTCAGCCTCTCTACGATGTAACAAAATGTCATGGATGAACAAGGACTAGGGGTTTTCTGTGTTTCACAGACTTCCAGCAGTCACGCTGTGAGGTAAAAAGATTTCAGGTCTGGGTGAAGAAGCTTTCCTTCAATCTGAAACAGCAGAAAAGAAGGCAGGACTTTGGTTCTGAAGAAGAGTATTACGCGATGTACAAGAACTGATCAACCAAGCTGGAGCTATCAAAATCAAAGTTTGGCCAAGTCTTCTCTGGTCATGTGGATCACTATGGGGAATCAAAGAGAGTGAAGAATAAACAAAAGACTACCCACCTATATGACAGGGAAAGCATTAGCCAGGCACCCTGGGTTCCAGCCTCCTCCAAAACAGAAAATCATACGCTTCTGGATAATTGATGTCACAAACGGATCCAATTATGTATAACCTCAACACAACAGGCTGTCCTGGAACACAGAGTTTGGTCTCCCATTCACAGTTGGGGGAAAAGCACCTGCTAAGCCAGTGGGGGTTGGCAGGGCACAAAGTTTGGCAGGCAAGCCACAGATTAGCCCCACACTTTACCCCAAGTGCCACTCCAATCCGCTACCCCTGCCTCATCTACTGCTCTGTTTTCTGTTCTTTTGCAAGTCTCATGACTATCATCACCTCTAGAAATCTGACATGCATCCCTGCATCCTGCCAAGCCCATTCATCTGAGCTTTTCAGCCACAATAACAAAGCATTTATTCATCTCCATAGTCTCAGATGGTAGGAAAAGTGCAAAGGGGCTACTCTGCAGATGTTTACAGAGTCTTCCTGCCATTTCAAGGACATCAGGAACAGTGGGAATATGCAGAGAGGCATATATAGCTAGTGTTTGCCCAGGCATACAGTGCAGCCACCAACCCTGCAGGGACTGATGATACAGGCCAAGATGCCTTGTTACAAAAGTACACAATGCAGGTACACCAGTAAGGAGAACTAAGTTTTCACTGTAGCGACTGGGTTTGATTTCAGTTATGAGGTTGAGGATGCCGAAGCATGCATCCTGAAGGTCAAGAGATATTGAACCATTCCATTGAGTCCAAAATGGGGGAAGGGAAGGTACTATGAAGGCAAGATTGTCCATTCCAAACCTTAGCATGCATATAAACTGTAATCCCAGATGGGTTGCCATCCTTTTTTTCTTTTCCAGAATCAAAAAGCAATGACTGACAACCCTGTTCCCTGATGTTGGCATGCAGACTCTTTTATTGCCCTTAGGGCAGGGGTTCGCACACTGTGGGTCATGATCCCCCGGGGGTCATGAGCAACTTAAAAGGAGGCCACAAACTTCCCAGGGGGTACGCGCAGCAGCACAGAGAAGCAGTGCGTGGCAGTGGCATGAAGTGGTTGCAGCGGCAGCCATGTGCAAGCTCCCCATCCCCTGCTACTGCCATCCAGCATTCGGGGTCACAGCATCACAAATTTTGAGAACCCCTGCCTTGGGGAAATAAGTGACATGATCCTTAAAAAGGGACTGGGAAAGGAAGTTGGGAGTTGGTACCTTGTGAAACTATAGTAGCGGTAAGCAACTTATCCAAGATAACAGACCATATGCACCTGTAGTGAGTTGAGCAATTCCCAAGAGACAGTGCTAGGGGCTCCATATTCATAGAGGTTGGCTGAAGAGAACCAACATGCACCTGACACTTCCTTGGCTTGGAACATGAGGACTCTCACAATCACAGAAGTTTAGGGCTGGAAGGGACCTCATGAGATCATTGGGGCCAGCCCCCCTGATCTGGGCAGGAAAGACTGCTGGGGTCAAATAATCCTGGCAAGCTGTGCATTCAGTCTCCTTTTGAAGGTCTCCAGGGTAGGTATATGCACCACCCCCACTGGGAGTCTATTTCAGAGTCTGGTCACACAAATCAGGAAGAAGTTTTTCCTTATATCCAGTTTGAAACCGTCTTCTAGGAGTTTATGACTGCTGCTACTCCTGGTTTTCCCATGGGATGCTTTGGTGAATAGTTACTTAGCCCCTAATGCTCTCCCCTGATATATCTGTAAGCTGCCACCAAATCCCCCCAAAGTTCTCTTTTCTAGGCTGAACAGTCCCCTATCTGTCAGCCTTTCCTCATCAGGCTTGCTCTTCAGGCCTCAAATCACATGCATACTGGCATAAGACCACCACTGGCCAAAACTCTAAGCCGGAGCACAAGGGACATGAACAACAGCAGAATGTGCATTTGGACAATGATTCAAAGGAAAAAAGAGATCCCCCCAATTTTCTCTGTAATTGTACCTCCCCTAAGATGACAATGTGAGCAAAAGCAGTGTGCTGCAACTAGTCCTGGATCAATATAGCTACATCTAACACTAAGTCACTATGTGTATAGTAAAAATGGCAGCACAGTGCAGTGTTGAGCACAACATAAAAACTGGCAAGTTTCCCTAGGCTATGGAATAATGAACAATTTACTGTGGGATAAAAGGGGTGGAGCTTTCCCATGGCTGTTGCTCTGCAGTATTGGCTTGGGAGTATGCTTTTATTCCAAGGTAAACAGAAACTAACCCACAGTCATTTATTCTTCTTACATTGAGGGCTACATCTTCTATTCAATTTTCTCTTACTGCAGAGTAGGGACACACAAAGGCAGTTACTATGGAGCACACGACATATAGTAGAGCGTTCCCCTCTTTTGCCTCAGGGTATATAGTTCATAGACTATACTATTAGAGACAAATCAGGTGCGTAATTTTGTCTCAGGGCCTAGTAACAGCTAGGGAAGACTGAAGGTAAGGTCTGCATGGGAGTGGTGTGGAATGTAAGCTCTGAAGCTTGAAGCATATGGACCTTGGCAGGGACCGCACTCAGCAGAGCTCCACAAAATTGGCTTAGTTATGAAAGAAATTTAAAAGAACTGAGATTAGATTGATGGAAGGGACAGAGAAAGGAAAGTTCTGGCTGTCCAGTTAGAGGGTGTGGTGTGTGCCATTATACTTGCTGTCCCCAGGCGGCAGAGCAGAATGGAGGGAGTTTTGTATTTTCCTTGCTTCTGGGCTTTGCTAGTTGCCACATAGGACTAGGAAGAAAATTTCCCCCTCCTGTTGCTACGTGTCAGGGTTTTTATTCACCTTTCTCAGGAGCACTGGGTATTGGCTGCAGCCAACATTTGGGATTTTGACTGGGGTAGGCAAATGTTCCTCCTGGGACTAAAACCCAGCTGTTTCCAGTGAGAGGATCTTGCCTCTCCACTCAGAGATGGACCAATCTCCACATTTACCATGTACTTGCATATTTCTCTTTCTATCCTGAACTTTGCAGCTAGCAACTTGTTGGAGTTTTAACCTTCTAAGTAGCTGAAATGAAATAGCCTGACCTTTCCAACACATGTATGAACAAACCTGGAAAATTTCAACCCAGAGACTGATATTTTGTACAATGATAAGCATACAAAAATAACAAATGGATACGATTTTGCAAACGTTATGTTTCGTTTTACAGTTCAGCCAGCCATGAAGGACCAAGTCCCTTCAGAATTCTGAGTCTTCCTTGAAAATGCTGACCACTATTGCCAGAACTTGCTCAGTTTGGCTTTAAAAAGCTGGCAAGGTCACCATACAAAACGGAAGGGCCACAGGAGTCATTCTAGGGGGTTGTCAATTACTACTACGATTCTTACAACTGGCTGTAAGATTAGCACCATAGAAAACCTGAATAGATCAAATGGATTTTCTGCAACTTGATTATAAATTAAATTTAAGCAGAAGTCTCCTGCAGTGATTAAATTTTATTCCCCAAACTTACAACAAAGCAACACAGCCCTTTTTCTCTCTCCCATTATTTTCTCAATAACTAAAGGGGATCATTTTTGGAAGGTATGTTCAGACGTTATGAAATGACTGAAATCTCTTCAAATTAAAGTGATGTTAAACACAAGGATGGCTTAAAAGAACAGAGATTTAAATAATACCCAAATCCCGAGACAGCCTTCTGAAAAAAATGTTAAATGTACTGCACAAGGCAGGTGACAAAAATACAGTGTACAAGTTGTATAGACCGGTGATACTGATAAAGAGGGCGGCAGGTAGAATCAGCATATTAATTTCCACTGATAAGCATAATTACCAACTAACAAAACACAGAATCATGGAATGTTTCCGTAAGAACCAAAAATAATTGTTATTATAGAGAGAGGAAGCCGCACGAATAAACTCTTACAACAGGAATAGACCATTCATTTTCACAAGGAGTTAATCTGACTTTTGGTTACTTTTTTCTCTGACTAGTTGATACTTGTAAACTGGCAAATCCAGGGGAGAAAAACCCACAGAATTTCTTATTCCCATGTTCAAGCTAAGGTAAATCCTTGGTTTCTACTGAGCTTTGGAATGCATGCTTCATGTACCACCCCTCCATCCCCCACACGGGTCCCCAAGGAAATACACACACACGTTTGTACAGCTTCCCCTCTCCCTACCCCTCACAAAGGTTTAAAAGGGAAAATATTTTTAAAAAGATAACTGAAAATGAGCCTCAATCACAGATTTATACAGAGAAAATGAGACAGCTATTCAATTCAAGTCTACTCTGTCGACATTATCCTGCTTAATAAAGTGTTGCTAAGCCAGTGTTATGCGCTGTTCAAAGATAACTGTGGGCAAAATAGCCCTTTGTTCCATGTTCCACATGGCAGCAGAGTTGTTTTGACAGAATACAAGACAGCCAATGTTAGATTTTCTGGCCCAATGTAAGAATCATCACTACAAATAATGCACGTCCCCCTTTTCTAAAACCATTTGCATCTGTGGCATACCAGAGTAAACAAAACCTAATTAGGCTGCATTTTTTGCCTTGCTGCAGGTACCTCAATCAGCTGAAAAAAGACAATTTCACCATATGCCAAACCAATTAGACAGAGAAGTGCCTTATAATACCACTTAAAAGTATTTTCTGCTGATAAAATGATATTCTATATACAAGGTGCGCATACGTACGTCAGCTTCAGTTATCTTCCATTATATAAATGAAATATCATAAATGGTAATAGGCTTTTTGCAAAGTTATGTGAAACTAAAAATAACAAAAGAAATAAAAGCTATTCACACAGCATTGCAAGTCCTAAATACTCTTTAACCATTCTATACCAAGCATTTTAAAATAGGTATGAAAACTGAATTTGTCAGTTTAAGAAATCCAAATTCTACCTGAAAAAAAAAAATCACCAAAAAAAAGCTATTTTTAAATCATTTAAACTTTCTAGTCTTAAATAAAATAATAATTTCTTGTATACCCCTCCTCTTCCCTTATACAGTTAAATGCAAATTCTCCTGTACAGTCGTAGCTTACTGCATACATAGCTGATACGCCACCTACTGCAAAACTGAGCTGACAGTCCATGCATTGCTAGCAGCATTTCCATTCCATCACCGTGCCGGAGCTGAATAAAGGTGCTTTTAAATACCTCTTTTCAAGCAAACAAGAACCGGACAAAGCAGCTGTCTTTTTACTCTGCCTTAGAGAATGGAGCGAAAGATAAACAAAAGAGAAAAGGAATATGAAGAAAGACACAGCAACTCTGAGGGCTCTGATCAAGACAAGAACTGTAAAATGTCTCTGATTACCCTCAATGTTGGTGGATATCTGTATATTACACAGAAGCAAACACTAACCAAGTACCCAGACTCTCTTCTTGAAGGTGTGGTAAATGGAAAAATTCTGTGTCCATTTGATGCAGATGGCCATTACTTCATAGACAGGGATGGACTCCTTTTCAGGCACATTCTGAACTTCCTACGAAATGGAGAACTTCTTCTACCAGAGGGGTTTCGAGAAAATCAACTTTTGGCACAAGAAGCAGATTTTTTTCAGCTCAAGATTTTATCTGATGCAGTGAAATCAAGGTGGGAGAAAGAACAGCTAGCATCCAGAGAGACTACTTTCCTGGAAATAACTGACAGCCACGACCGTTCACAAGGTCTTAGAATCTTCTGTAATGCTCCAGATTTCATAGCCAAAATCAAATCTCGAATTGTGCTAGTATCCAAAAGCAGGCTTGATGGATTTCCAGAGGAGTTTTCAATATCTTCAAATATTATTCAATTTAAATACTTCATAAAGTCTGAAAATGGTACACGACTTGTACTGAAGGAGGACAACACCTTTGTCTGCACCCTGGAAACTCTTAAGTTTGAAGCTATAATGATGGCTTTAAAATGTGGATTTAGACTGCTGACCAGTCTGGATTGTTCCAAAGGGTCAATTGTTCACAGCGATGCACTTCATTTTATCAAGTAATTACAAAGACAAAGGCAACGAGCATGCAGCCAAGTAAACCTCATTTAACTACAGCACCCAGGCATCACAAATAATGTATCTAACTAGCCTTGTACCACAGAGCTCTGCTGCTAATCAATTAATGTGACCTAATGGTATGTAAATTCCATAATAACATTCATCTCTGAGTTATTTGTGCTGAACAAGAATTTTATGCCTAAATTTAATAATAAAAAAAAAATGGCTAAACATTGTAAATCCAAATCAAATACTGCTATTTGCATATGTTTCCTTCATGCTGCCTTTCATCCAGAGAGTGTAGCTGAAACGGTTCTGTGTACTTGTATGACTAACATGCCTACACCTTATTGTTCAGCTGAACAGTGGTGGAAGTATTTTCATTTAATATCCAAGCTTAAAAATGTTTTGCTTATGAAAAAATTCACACTGGATTTTAACTGGAATAAAACATTTCGAGTGTTCATTACAGTTTCTGCAAATCTATTAAAAACAAATTTTACTAAAATGCAATGAGACTAAAAAGGTTTAAAAGGCATCAACTTGATTTTGAAATTAAACACCTATGATTCTACAGCTCACATACTTGAAAACAAATTAGTGACCAAGTTGTGAATTTGATGAGGATTATCAACGAAAATGCCTACACAAAAACTAGCACAGCTTTCTTTTCTTATTCCCCCCATACCTATTATAGGACATACTTGTATTCATTAAGGTAGGTGGAACTTGTTTATTTTAAAATATATATATTTAAAGGTTATTCAAAAGGTTTTGCATACAATGTCAAGCAACAGGTTTTCAATTAATGACATCCTACTATGCTAAAGTTGATGTTTCTCACTAATTACTGCTGTTCACAAAGAGTAGCAAATTAACAGATATATTGCTTTGCACAATGGCTTGCTAATAGTACCTGGAATTTCTAGTTTTGAATAGAACACCTGCTGGTATTTAACCTGCATAAGTGTAAATGGTAAATTAGATGTCTTTCTCCTTTCACACCATCCATACTATTTATTATCTACTCCCTTCTTTCACTGATCTTTATTACAGTATCAAGATATATCTTTCACATGCAACTCATTAAACATGAGGTAGATGCTTGCCGTTCAAAATCCTTGGATTAGACATGACCGTCATGTAAGCAGATGAATATTCACTTCATTCACCTCTTAAGTCAAATGACACTGCACCTACTTATACAAGTTCTGAGTTTGTTCTTTTTAAGTCTGCTATCAGGCATGGCTCAAATTAAATCAAGTTTGAGTCAACTGATGAACTGATGTTGTCCACTTCTATTGCAACATGAATCTGTACTTCAACTAAAATAGGCAACAACTGAGTCTCTCACTGAAGCCAAACTTGTAATACAGACAGCAGTCAGATCGCTGAACAAGAGAATTTTTTTTAGAAAAAAGGAAAAAAGGGGGGGAGGGTACATGATAGTATTGCCAAGTGGGAAACTCTCTGGAATTCCTTTACAAAGTGAGTAACATTACCCCAAACAATGCACTTTTCTACTTAGCCTCTATGTATGGGGGGAATAGGAGCATTACAGAAGTTTCTAAGACCTTGTGAACGGTCGTGGCTGGTAAAAACTTAGGAATAATTACACGCTGAAAAAGTTTCTATTTTAAACTCTAATTTCAAATAATTCAGTACACTGTAATTTTCAAATTAGTATATTTACACAGTTACACTTCTCTAAAAAATAAATATGAAAGCATACATGAAACAAATTTAGAAAAATCAGCTAAATATTAAAAGGATGAAGACTAGAGATGCTACGGCCCAAACTAACAGTGAACAAATTGCAGGAAAAATCCTTCAGAGATCTGTCATCTTAGCACTAAGTAGTAACAACAAGTGGACAAGCAATTGAGGAAACACCATAACTGCCCTACAAATCATAAAGAAGTATGTTTCCAGTGCTGTCAAATATGTAACCTGGAGAGGCAGTCTGGAGGAGGCTGTTGCTCAAAAGATGTCAAATCATCCATTTTCTTTTAAACATTTTAGCTATAACCTTCAGTTCTAATGAATACTTGATTGGGATTTTAAATGACTGTAGAGTTTTAAAGAAAGAAAACGTTAAAAAAAATCATTTAATTGGTTAATAAAAAAAACGATATGCTGCAGATGCCTGCCTTTTGAACTGACTTCTTTAAAGGCCAAACACCAAGAAACTGCAATGGATTAATGTCAAAGAGAACTACTATTTTCTTTACCATAAGATTTCATCCTCATGTATAAACAGGAGAAAATCCTAACACTTCTGTACTGCTTGGGGAAAATCTCCATGAGAAAGCATTTTTTATTATTGAAACACTGTAATCCATACTTTTAATTCCTACCAGCTTGCCAGAAGCAGCATAAAAAACAGATTCATCACAAATATCTTCTGACAATATTCTAGACTTACTCTCAAAGGCTTAAACAGAAAGCTTTTTTCTTGCTGAGACTTAGGGTGACCACTCCCCTTTAAAAAGTTGATGGTTGAAACAATTCAGACAGCTTCATCACTTGAACTGTATTGTATTTGAGGTAAAAAATGTCTCTATTGAGGCCAAAGAAACACCCACCAATTTTATATTATTTTTGTTTTGTAAGATTCATGCGATTAAAAATTGCTTACAAAAACGCTCCCCAGTTAGTTCTCATGGAAAATATCTGTGGCATCAATGTTTAACAGAAGACACTTGAAAGCACCTGTTGTCACATCAATTTAAACTATATCACATTTTCACATGCGCTTTACCATTTTCAGGGCTGAAGTTTCATGCTTGGTTTCCAATTGCAGGGATTTTGCTCAGCTGTTTAAGATGACGATTTATACAGGAGGGCACAGAAGGGAGGACAAAATGAATTCTCTTCATGCCATATAAAAATGGATATTGTTGCCTTAGACAAAACTCCAGCTAGAATGGCTGATGTTTGAAATTACATATAGGCTGGGGGACATGTACCATTTTCAGTTTGAAAAAGATTTTTGTTACAAAAATAGCATTGAAAACCGTATGTTGCAAGTAGAGAATAGTAACCCTTTCCCTTCAGTCTAGAGATGCTTCCATGCATAAATAACTGTACGTGCCCACAGCTCATTAGGCATATACTTGAATTCAAACATCACTGATACTGCAGAATCAAATGCTTAGCCTTCAGAAAAACTGTTAAGGCTGTACTGGTAATATTAGTTTAGACTTGATATACAAGTGAAATATTTTTTATTCCACTTTTTCTTGGTATGGGCTTGGTCGTCACATACATCATAAGGGCACAGCTATAAGCCCAGAGGGAGCGCTGGGAAGGAACTGCAATTCAGTCATACCATATTTACCTGAATAAGATGACCGTCCCCCACATTATTAGATTCTATATATGGAAAAATTCTAAATTTGTTTTAATTTTCCAGGTATAGAATCTAATTATTGGAGGCCTGCTTTGAGTTTGTCTCCCTCCCAGGGCTACAGTAAGGAAAAGAAATCTAGGGGTTACGTAGCTCCTTTGTTCTCTACTTCCTCCCCACTTTTTCCCCGGGCAGCCCTTCCCCTTCTCTTTACAGTCCAACCCTCCTCTCCCTGAGTACATGGAAATGAAGAGCAAATTTGAAAACAATAACCTTGACATTAAACATGGCTGTAGCAATTTGCATATAGTTCCAATATACTTAGTTCATCCAGAATTGGTTACTTTTTTTTAGCAACTGCTGCAAGTTTTAGCACAGATACTCCATAAACACACTTTTGAGCAACACTTTGGCACATACGCATATGTAGTACAAACTATGTGTGATATTATCCCAAATCCAAAGGCTAGTGAATTCACTACACAGTTCATTGGGCTGGGCCCCATCCGTGTCAACAACATTTCAAGCCATGGTGACCTTATAGTTCAGCACTGGTTAGTATGTGTGTGCACTCCAAATACTCTCCACAAAGGAGCCGTGTGCTAATTAGCCCCCACTCCTGACTGGAACCAGGGCTAGGGACAGAAGTCATAGATTCATAGATTGTAAGGAGCTGAAACGGACCTTGTAGATCATCAGGTCCAGTCCCCTGCACTAGGCAGGAAAAGACAACTGGGGTCAAGTGACCCCAGTGAGGTGACTGTCCAGGCTCTTTCTGAAGATTTCCAAGGAAGGTGACTGCACCACCACCAGAGGGAGTTTAATTCCGGTCTGGACACCCTGATTATGAAGTTTTTCCTGGAGTTGAGCCTGAAATGGTCTTCCAGGAGTTTGTATCCATTGCTCCTGGTCTTCCCCAGGAGTTCTTGATGTAGAGGTACGCCGCTACCAAGTCCCCTCTCAGCCTTCTCTTCTGTAGGCTTGTCTTGCAAGTCTGTGATCATACGGGTGGCTCTTCTCTGGACCCTCTCAAGTTTTTCCACGTCCTTGTTCAAGTGCAGTGCCAAGAACTAGACACAGTACTCCAACTGCGGTCTCACCAGTGCGCAGTACAGAGAGTATCACTTCCCTAGTTTTGCACAAGATGCATCGGTTAATGCATGCCAGTGTGTTGTTTGCCCTGCTGGCCACAGCATTGCACTGCTGGCTCATGTTCATGCGACTGTCAGTTGCTACCCGTAGATCCCTTTCGGCCATGGTGAAAGTCAAATTGTTGCCACCAAGCCTGTAGGTATGTTGGGGATTGTCTGCCTCCAGATGGAGCACCTTACACTTCTGCATGTTGAACTTGATCTGGTTCTGGTCTGCCCAACTCTCCAGCCTGTCCAGGTCCACCTATATCTGCAACCTATGTTCTGGCATGACCACGCTCCCCCATAACTTGGCATTGTCCGCAAACTTGGCCAGCTAGCTTTTCACCTCCACATCCAAATCACTGATAAAGATATTGAAAAGCACCGGTACAAGCATGGACCCCTCAGGGACACCACTGATCTCTCCAGGACAACACAGATCCATTTATGAGAACTCTGTGGGTCCTACTATGCTGCCAGTTTTCCACCCACTGAACTGTTGAGCAGTTAAGCGCACAATCTTCCAGTTTTCCCACAAGGATATTGTGGGATACTAGATCAAAAGCCTTTTGGAGGTCTACGTATATAATGTCAACTTTCTCTCCCATGTCCAGGTGGTGAGACACCTGTTCATAAAAGGAGATGAGATCGTAAGACAAGACCTACCTGTGATGAAGCCATGCTGGCTGTCATTCAGAATCTTACCCTCAGTGAGCGTACCGCACATAGATTCTTTAATGAGTTTTTCCAGGATTTTCCCTGGGCTGGAGATTAGGTTGATTGGTCTATAGTTGCCCTGGTCCTCCCTCTTCCCCTTCTTGAAGATGGGTATAACGTTGGCCCTCTTCCAATCCTCAGGGATCTCCCTGTGTGTCACGATTTCTGAAAGAGCTCTGCCAAGGGGTCCACAATGACCTCAGCCAGCTCCATCAGCACTCTCAGGTGAAGTCCATCCAGTCCTGCTGACTTATAAAAGTCTAGCTTTTCTAGGTGGTTTTGCACCAGCTCAGTATCCACAGTGGGAAGGATATCATTCCCACCGTGCCCCCTGTGATCCTTATCTTGCTTATCTTTCCCCTTGGTCCGGTGAAATACCGAAGCAAAGTGGGCATTCAGGAGTTCAGCTGTCCCGAGGTGTTAATCAGGTGCCCCGCGCTTCCATTTGTTTTCCTTCTGCTCCCTACATACCTAAAGAAGGACTTCTAATTGTCTTGACTCCCATGGCTAACTTAAACTCAGTTGCCACCTTAGCTTTCCTAATCACTTCCCTACAAATGCGGACCACTGTTATACAGTCCTCTTTGACTGTCCCTAGCTTCCACTGTGTGTATGCCTCTTTTTTTCTTTTTCAAGAGGACCATAATGTCCCTATTGAGCCAGGAGGGCTTACCAGCCCTTCTGCTACCTTTCCTCTTCATGGGAATGGTTTTCTTTTGTGCTTCAAGGATCATGTCCTTGAGGAATGACTGCTCTTCGTGCACCCCATTCACCTTTTGCCCCTGGTCCTGCATTGATCCCCCTACTAATACCCTTAGCCTGTTGAAATCAGCATTTGTGAAGTTCAGGACTCCAGCCCTGCTAGTTGATTTGTCATCCTTGCGGCAGACAGTGAACCTGACGAGCTCATGGTCGCTGTCGCCCAGGCTACCCTCAATGTTCAAGCCACACACCATATCATCTCCTTTGGCCAAAACCAAGTCTGGGAAAGCAGTACCTCTGGTTGGTCCTTGCGCTTCCCAAGTCAGAAAGAGCTCCTTGATTACAGTTAAGAAGCTACATGACAAATCCGACCTAGCCAACTGTTCCTCCCAATCTATGTCTGGGTAACTGAAGTCGCCCATGAAGTCCATTGCATGCGCAGCCTCTGTCAGTTCTTGAGAGAACTCCAGATCAAGCTCCTCCCCTTGGTTTGGTGGCCTGTAGTAAGTGCGCACAGTTAGGTCTCTCTCACCTTGCCCCCCACCACCCAAAACTTGACCCAGAGGTTTTCAAGCTGCTTATCTTTGAAGCCAATGTCAGTCTCCAGAGAGGTGTACTGCTCCATCACAGAGAGCTACCCCTCTGCCTTTTCTCCCTGTGTGGTCCCTTCTGTGCAATTACACACAAGCCAGTTTAAGTGATCAAAAACTGGTTTAAACCTGTAACAGAACATAAATTCAGTGCACATAAAACCATTTCAAGATGGCAGAAACTAGTTTAAGATAAACCTGGTTGAATGTAATATCAGACTTAACTAATTCAGGTCAAATCTGTTTGTGAAACTTCTGTCCCAGACCCTTTCCTGGTTCAAGTTAAATCACAGTCCCCCATGCTTTTTGCAGGGTTGGCCCCACCCCTCTGCTCTGTAGCTGGAGCAGTGGCGGCTGTTGGACAAGTAGTCTGGACAAGTAGGGGGTGGGCGGGGAGAGCCAGGGAGACCGGGGGGGTGGGTACGGCAGGCCAGAGTGGAGGTTTCAACCTCTCCCCAGTCATTCTCAGTCTGCCAGGGCCTGGTCATATTCCTCAGCTCAGCTTCCCACCAGCCTGAAGAGAAGGGAGGGCTCGCTCTAGTGCCCCCCAGCTTCTAGCCTGAACCACTGCATGCACGTAGCTGCATTTCTGGAATCAAAAGTGAATGTTGGTTCAATCTACACAGGTTAGACTAACCTGCAAAGATTGAATGAACTCAGGCTCAAGCTTTTTGAATGCCTGTACTTAGCTCAGGTGTTCCTGTCACAAGCCCTGGGATGCTCCAAAAATTTATATGCAGATAAGACACAGGGCAACCTGGTTCAGCATGGCCATACTACTAATTATATACACCAGACTGAGAGGTTGTGACAGAGGGATTCTGTTTGGTGATATATGCCAGGCATTCAGAGAGTCAGCAGTGATGGTAACTGTGCTTAATGGGCACTAATATATGGCTTACTCAGAAGAGCTGTGCTAACCTATCCTTGTGGTAGTTTCCTATTAGCATCTCAGTCTTTCGGCTAAAATCAAGCCTTTTTGGCAACAAGAGGAGGGTATCAGGGTGTCAGCTCCAGCCCTTCCAGTGCCATCTTGGTTTTGCAGTACCTCCAGGCTTGGTGCCAGTTTCCCATGGAGGGAACACCTGCCCATTTTTTTTAAACACCAAAAAAAGTTCCCATCAGCATGTTTGGCCAATGTAGTCAATGTGTTTTATAGTCAAACTCAGTGTTGGCTGGATTTAGTCAGCTTCATAGCTGGTTTACATTGCTAAGCACATGCTGCTTTTGGCAGCAGTTTAATGATAGACAATGTATTTAGTGAGATTTCCTTGTATGCGATTATAAGACTAGAGGCTTTATTCCTCATGCCAATTGGGGGAGGGGAACCTCATTTTGTATTAAAATAAATATAGTAATTTCTCTGCTGCTCTCCACTTCTTCTGGTGGGAAAAGTAGATCATGCCATCCCATTCAGAGGTGCAACTTCTCTCCCCACCTCTCACCTGACCAGCTCTGCTAATGGCAGCTCTCCACCCATTTGCTTGTATGGCAGACACCTCTTCTTCTCCTGTGCTCAATTCAGGTAGCCTTAGACTAGCTGCACTGGATAGAGAAGAGCACCCCCCATGTCCCATTAATTCTCTGCATAGCTACTTAAGACATGGGACAACTGCATTCTATATTTATAACAATTATCTGTTGAGGCTTAAGTCTGTAATGAAATATACAGGGGAAATTAATATTTCAGGAGCTGATTTCAACTTTAATGCCTGTGACCACCATTTGATCTCATGACCTTACTACTGTATCTTTTCAAATACACATTTCTGTCATACATAAATTAATACTTTGCACCTGTAATTATTACAACTGCATCAAACTCAACCAGTCTGGGACAAGACCTCCTCTTTTTTTTTTTAAAATGGGCAATTCTTTTTCCTTATGTATCATACGAACTCCACTTCATTATCCAATTGCATTTATTATTTTCAATACAGTAGATCATTTTACATCATTTGCATACAAGCAACTTATATAAAAAAGTGCCACACATTTTACTTCAAAATAGGTAAAAATATTTTGAGAAACTTGTTGCTGTTGCCCAAAGGTGGACATAAGTGGGAGGAAGCAACAAGATAACAATTTAACAGTGTTCACTGAGGCCTACTTTGATTAGTACAAAGTGAATAAAGTAAGAATTTCACTGAGAATGTCAGTGATAATCAGGACAGGAAGTGCTCGATTACTGATGTGGCAAAGGCAGAAGAGAAAAAGACTGAGGAAAGTAATATCACAAGGTGTTTTTATTCAGAAAAAAGGAAAACATCCAGAAGAGTACTGAGACTGGGATCAGCCTTAGGTTCATAAAAAGCAAACCAGGAGAGTGGAAAGGCAAGGAAATTATAAGTGATAAAGTCAGCACCCACCATACTGACATACAAAGTACAGCAAAATATTCTGTCATAGATTAAGTTAGCTAAATTGAGATGGGTGGAAGAGAAAAATGGTGAAAAAGGAAATCTCAAGAGCAAATGAATCACCAGAAAAACATCTGCACTTCCAGAGAAGTAACAGTGGGTCTCAAACATCCTGAAGGATGGGCCTAGAATGCATCAAGGGAGTCTTACAGATGTTGTAACAGACACACAAACCAACATTTCCAACCAATAATAAAGTGGGCAATTGCAGTAGTTTAGCCCTTAAGGAGAGGTCCCGGATGATTGGAAAAGGGCAAATACAGTGCCCACCTTTAAGAAAGGGAAGAATGAGGATCCAGGGAACTACAGACCAGTCAGCCTCTCCTCAGTCCCAGAAAAAATCACGAAGCAGGTCCTCAAGGAATTCATTTCTAAGCATGTGGAGAAGGTGGTGATTAGGAACAGTCAGCATGGATTCACCAAGGGCAAGTCACGCCTAATCAACTGATTGCCTTCCATGATGACATGACTAACTCTGTGGATGCAGGGAGGGCAGTGGATGTGGTGTACCTTGACTTTAGCAGTGCTTTTGATACCGTCTCCCACAACATTCACGCAGGCAAGCTAAGGAAGAATGGGCTGGATCAATGGACTGTAAGTTGGATAGAAAACTGGCTGGAGCATCAGGCTCAGAGGGGCAGCTGGTGTAAGTGGAGTGCCCTGCGGCTGGTTTTGTTCAACGTCTTCATCAACAACCTGGAAGATGGCATAGAGTCAGCAGATGACACCAACCTTGGGGAAGAAGTAGATATGTTGGAGAGTACAGTTAAGATTCAGAGAGACCAAGACAGATTGGAATATTGGGCCAAAGGAAATCTCATGAGGTTCAAAAAAGTACAAGTTCAGAGTCCTGCACTTAGGACAGAACAATCCCATGCACCGGTATAGGCTGGGGGCTGACTGGCTATGCAGCAGCTCTACAGAAAAGGACCTGGGGGTTACAGTGAGCAAGAAGCTGAATATGAGCCAACAGTATGCCCTTGGTGCCAAGAAGGCTAATGGCATACTGGGCTGCATTGGTAGGAGTACTGCCAGCAGGGCAAGGAAAGTGATCATTTTCCTCTAATTCAGCACTCATGAAGCCATATCTGGAGTACTGTGTTCAGTTTTGGGCCCCCACTACAGAAAAGATGTGGACAAATTGTAGAGGCCAGCAAAGAGCAACAAAAATAGTGAGGGGGCTGTGGGACATAACTTATGAGGAGAGGCTGAGGGAACTGGGCTTATTTAGACTAGAGAAGAGAAGACTGAGAGCGATTTAATAACAGCCTTCAGCTACCTAAAGGGAGAGGGGGTTCAAAAGAAGATGGATCTAGACCAGGGGTCGGCAACCCCTGGCACGTGTGCCAAGCACGGCATGCAAGGCCATTTTGCTTGGCACGCCACGGCCGGCCCCAGCTCTGGGTAGCTGCTGCCAGTGACAGAGCCCAGGCTGCTCCCAGCAGGGCTTACAGTGTCCCAGATAACTGCTGGGAGCAGCCTGGGATCCCAGCTGGCAGCAGCTCCCCAGAGCCGGGGTCGGCTGCAGCCAGGAGACTCCAAATAGCTGTGTCGGGCTCCAGCATCAGCTCCGCACTGACACTTGCACCCACACGTCGGAGCGGGCGGTGAGTGAGGGGCCTGAGGCAGCGCAGCCCCGGTCTCTCCCCTGCTTCTGGCACAGAGGTGATGGAAGGCTTCCAGAGTCCGGCGCAGCTGTTTGGAGCCAGCCCAGGCTCTGGGCAGCTGCAGCAAGCAAGCAGGGGGCAGGCTGCAAACAACTGTGCCAGGCTCCACAGCTCTGGCATCAGCTCTGGGCTGGTGGCAACTGCACAGGCACCTCAGGCTGGGCTGCGCTGCCGTGCTGGCTACAAACAGCTGCACCAGGCTCCAGAAGCCTGCCATCACCTCTGTGCCAGGAGCTGCCTCAGTCAGGTCCCTCCCTAACCACCCGCTCCGACGCGCGGGTGCACACGCCGGTGCGGAGCTGATGCAGGAGCCCAGCACAGCTATTTGGAACCTCCTGGCTGCAGCCGGCCCTGGCTCTGGGGAGGTGCTGCCAGCTGGGATCCCAAGCTGCTCCCAGCAGGCAGCTGGGACACTGCAAGCCCTGCTGGGAGCAGCCCGAGCTCCAGCAACTACCTAGAGCCAGGGGATGACTGGGGGGCATGGGTGGCAGGGCTGTGGGGCAGGGGCTTTGGGTAGGGGGCAAGGAATACAAGCAGGGCATCCTGCCATGTACCCCTTGCTGTCATTTTGTTTTTCTGCCATGCTGGCACTCTGGCACCTTCCGAGGTAGGCACTGTGGTGTTTTTCAGCACTCCAGCCAAAAAACGTTGCCTACCCCTGCTACGGACAGTTCTCAATGGTCACAAATGAAAGAACAAGGAGCAATGGTCTCAAGTTGTAGCAAGGGAAGTTTGGGTTACATATTAGGAAGAATTTTCTCACTAGGAGGGTAGTAAAACATTGGGACAGGTTACCCAGAGAGATTGTGGACTCTCCATCCTTGGCGGTTTTTAAGGCCCAGCTAGACACAGCCTTGGCTGGGATGACCTAGTTGGGGATGGTTCCTGCTTTGAGCAGGGGGTTGGACTAGATGACCTCCTGAGGTCTTTTTCAACCCTAATTTTCTATGATTTTATAAACTGGAGAACCTGGATAATCAGGTATATTGAGGAGGAGTGCAGTTACTTTCCAACAGAAAGTATATTATATATGTAGTTGAGCTAGGCTGCAGGTTACAATTTTTCTAAAATGTGTGGGGTAAAAATAAATACATGCAGCTGAAGAAACTATATTTTAGAAAAAGCAGTTTCTACATATACTGGAAACAGTTTAACACTGATTCCATTAAAGTAACATTACTTAAAACCATATGCATTCATTTTTAAAGCTGTTCTGCTGCTTTAGAGGCAAAAAGGGTTCCCAAAATTATTCAAGTAACTATAACTGTAAATAGCAGCTACTCATTTAAATTGTCTTTAGAACATGAGGTAAGCTAAGCACACTAATGCTTTAAAATAAGATGTTAAAAGGGGACTGTTAAAAATAATCCACTCTGAAAAAAAAATCAGCAGATACACAGCTGAAATAATACGATCCTTAATGTGCACTCTTGCTCCTTATCTTGCTTTGTCCACTCACTGCTGGAGGCATCTTATTAACTAATACTTAAAACATTTGCTTTCCCAAATGTAGATAACAATTGCAATACTCTAGTATTTGGTTGTACGAGCCTGCATGGAATGGAATGTTAGAGACACTAACGAGGTTTCACAAAATCTATTCATTCTGGATAGAGCAAGATTTTAATTTATTTCTCTCTAAGGTATCTTAAATATTACTTGCTAAAAATATTCTTGAACACACCTATGCACTTGTTCTAATTTAAACCCTAACAAAGTAAGAATTTGGAGTTCTTAGACAAGCCTTTTGAAAATATCCAATGGCAGAGTCAACAGAAAACTTTCCCAAGTTGTACTTTTGAAGTCCCACAGTCAACCAACCTGATTTATCTCAAGACTACTCAGTATCCGTTTACTTTTCATATGCAGAATTTCAGGCAGAAAGTACTTTTCTATAGAAGTCAGAGGGATAGCAAGATTTACAACTGTATTTTTTAATATATAAAATGTCTAACTACCAAGTTGGTATGGCAGTTCCACAAAAAGCAGCTTGTTATCCTAAAAAGGGATCTGAATTCTATACAGTAATAAAAGACATTGAAAAAAAAAGAACGTCAGAAGTGGGTACAAAGGATAGAAAAATTAAGCAAACTTAATTTTGCTTACTCCCATAATGGGAGAAAGAATCGGAAAAATATAAATACAACTGCAACTGCAACATTCAATCTAGTAGTTTAATTTCCTCTCTGGTGCTTGCAGAAGTTGCATTTTAAAACCCGTGACAGGTACTACACAGGAATCAGTAATATTTCCGAGTGCCAAAACTAATGACATTATCAAAAATAATTCAGAGGCCCAGCAAGTCTAGTTCAGAAAATTAGTAAGTCAAGAAAAGGCCTTCACGGGCACTATTCTGGTTAATAGCATTTTTTCCTAAGGCCCCCAATGTTGCAAACTAAAGCAACAGTTCCACCATTATGTCTGAAGTCAATATTAAAAAAAAGACATGCCTTTGCCACATAACATGGAACTCTGAAACAGTCTATTGTTGTCCCTCCTCACATAAAACAGCAACAAAAACCCCTTTCCATCTGTCCCAAAGATGTTTTCAGAGGGCCTGTTCTTGATCTTACATTTATTGCCCACTCTTCAAACGCCTTTTTTAAACAGAAACCATTTCTTTTAAAATAGCATCGCTATCAAATTGTACCAGTCTTTATTCTGTTGCAAAATGCTTACATAGTTAAAAAAACAACAACCCAAAACAACAACTATTTCAGAAAGGGGAAAGGGAAGGGAAAAACTTGGTGGAACAAGTCTGCTATGCAACTCTGTGATCACATCACTGCTCTAGGAGTCAGCAATGTTGAAAAATAAAGGAGTTTCACAATGATTAAAATAAGAAATTAAAACTATTTCAGATATAAACTGAAATAATACAGGCTTATTCACAGGTCAAAGGTCCACCAGTGCCTAGCAGCCCACTGGGTTAGCTTGAGTACACATCAGTTTCTGCAGTCAAGGGCACACCATGCTGTGATGGGGCTTCAACCATATCCAACCATCTTTGAGTCCCCCACCCAACTGGCTAGATACCCCATTTACAGCTGGATTGATTGGCAGCAGCAATTGGTACAAAACAAAATTAGTACATAACAGGAGAAAACAAAATAAATAGACTCTTTAACTTGGTTTCAAATGTGCTACACATCAGGAAAGAAGGAGGTTAGTAGGCTTATCTTCCTAGAATCCCACCTAAAGCAGTGACAGTGAGAAGATGACAACCTAGTCTGTGGAGTCAGAATTTGCAACATGGTGCTCAGACCAGGGATTCTTGCTCTTTCCAGGAGTCAGCAAAAGAGAAAGAGTTCTCCAACATGGAGGTATCAAAGTCCCACAGGTTAGTGCGCGCTCCCCAAACGACCCCACGGGTCACATGCAGCACAAAGGACATGGGCCAGTGTGGGCTGCATGTGGCATGCACGTCAATCTGGTCCATGTGCTGCAGGTGGCACAAAGGTCCAGTCCAAGACCCATGGGCAGCACAGCCAGCTAGATGGCAGGGCTCTGCTGGCACTATCTTTTACGACCCTGCTCTAACTCAAGCCAGGAATGTACTTTGGTTTAATCCAGCAGTGGCCAACCTGCAGCACGTGTGCTACAAGTACATGAGCAGCCTCTGCGTGCAACATGCAGCATACCAGGAAGGGAATGGGCACTACAGTGACAGACAGGACAGGGGCTAGAAAACAGAGCAGGAAGTTGTACAGGGAGCACCAGGCCAAAGCAGGGAGTGGACACCAGAGCAGCAGACTGTACAAGAAACACAAGGCAGGGAGCAGAAGGCAGAGCAGGCAATAAGACAGGGGAAGGGGATCAGAGTGGCACTCAGAAAAGGGGCAGGACTAATATGTGGCATCCTGTCAAAAAGGCTGGCTGCCACTGTTTTAGTCTACTGTCTCAATTACACAGGTTCTGACATGTCTGAAGAGAAAAGGAATATAAGCATGGCATTGAAAGTCACCTTTCCCCCCCCAACAAGGTTTTTGCTCTTAGTTCAGAGGACACAGACCAAGGGTCAGTATCTATACTTACTTAAGAAAGATATGCAATAGTTTCTAATGAAAGAGTATCACTGCAAGCTGAAAACATGTCAATGCTGTTAAGAACATATACCAACATATTCATAGTACACTATAATAGATAGTTGGACACTAACAACAAAATTATATACATATATGTATGACAGCAGATCTAGTATTTTGAAAAGGGGGGGGGGGAGCTGAAGAGTTGCACCTTTATACCCACCCTGGATCTGCCCCTATACATGTATATCTTTGCTCAGTACTGGCCTGCACTAATGCATATTCTTACTGCTGTTCTACTAGGACTATTTCCTGCTTCTTCCAAAGACTACACATACCTGCTGTTATAATCATAGAAATTATGCGCTGGAAGGGACCTTGCAAAATCAAGTCCAACCCCCCTACTCTGGGCAGGAATATTGCTGAGATCAAATGATCCCAACATGGTGTCTGTTAAGTCTCCTATTGAAAACTTCCAAGGTTGGCGACCTGCATCACCTCCTTGGGAAGTCTACCCCAGTTTCTGGTCACCCTTACTGTAAAGAAGTTCTTCCTTACATCCAGCCTGAAACCATCTTCTAAACACAGGGGGTGTCAACTGGGGATACGTGTACCCCCAGGGGTACCTGGAACGGTGCTAGGGAGTACACGTGCAGGGGTGGGGACAGAGCACCACCACCTCCTAGCATCAGGGCCACGGTGTAGCGCGAGGGCAGCTGCACCCCTCTGTGGGCCACACAGGTGCTGGCTAGTTGTGGGGGGGGGGGGGTTGGAGCTTGCACATGGCAGCCACTGCTGCCCACCACCCCGTGTGAGCTGTATTGCCCAAAGTACATCAAATAATTACTTCCTTTTGCTTGATAGCTCAGCAAACGGGTAAATATACAATGAATGAATGAGCATACCCTTATTTCCTTCCTGTGGATTCTACTCCACGGGAAGGAAATAATCTTATTTTCTACCTAAAGTTCTTTGGAATGTACTGGATATGTACATACAAAGATATGAAGATAATATTAAAGAATATTACACACTCCAAATTTAAGCAACACCAGAATAAAAGTTGTCCATGATACCTTAATTCCCTTGCATAAGTGCATCACAGTCTAATTACACAGCCACACATTTAATACAACCCGTCTCACTCACTGGATGATGCTTAGGAAGTGAAGAAGCTAAACCATATTTCTTTTTGTTCTCAGACCTTCTTTACTATACTAACCAGCTGCATTCCTGGCTGTGTGCATGCTGCAGTTGTGTGCATGCGTGAGGCATATATTGGTGACTGTCACAGCTCACTAAAGTGTGGCTGCTCCTTTAAGGGCAGGAACTGCCTTGCTAGAGAGCTGAGGAGCTAGACAGAGCTCCACACTGCAGGGTGCCTGGGCAGCAGGCTAATGGAGGAATTGGTCTGCACCTGCACCCGGTTAGCTGACTGGAAGGAGGCAGGACCCTGGGCACATATAAGCCCCAGGGCTGAGGCCAGCAGGAGTCAGTTGTCAGGACTGTGACCAAGCAGCAACTCAAGGGCAGCCACCTGATTCATCATTTATACCAGCAAAGACATGGTAGGTGAGATTAATAGGTGCCCATCGGGCGGAGTCAGCACAGTCACGGTGCCCTAGGGACATAATGGCCATCCTTGGGGAGGCCATATTGGGACAGTAACATTATCAGCCACATCAGCCAGAAAAAGCTGATTGCTGATCCTATCAATTTTCCTTTGTATCAGCACCGATAAAAATTGGAGCACTTCTAGTTTTAAGCATTAACAAGATCATGTTCCTATGGCTAAATCAAGGCAAAGTAAAGGTGCAAGGAAAATAAACAAACTACGTAAGTTGAAGATAGGGCACAGTGGCATCTCAGAGCAGGTGTTGAGACTGATTCACGGAGGCAGGACCTTTTGTAGGTGACAGCCTACTTGACCAGATGAATGCACACTGTCACCTACAAAAATTCCTGCTTCTCTGAACAAGTTAATCTCCAAGGATGCCACCCTGCCCCACCTTCTATGTGACTTTAGACTAACATGGTGAACCACTTCTCTACTATACAACTTGAATTACTCAAAATGCAGTTTGTAAATGTCGTGTTAGTGCCATGATTTCTTGGTGAAATAAATGTTAACGAAATAAATAGGTCATTGAGAAGAGTTCTCTCTTTAAAACAGTGGTGTAGCCAATTCCTAGAGTTAGCATTTACAGCTTTAACTCTCACCACTCCCATCAATTTGTCTGATCCATCAGCTCTCTGGCTCTTCAGGTATGGAACATCTTTTCATTAAATTGCCTACCAGTGCCTAGTATAATGAGACTCCCATCCCTAATTAAGGCATTTCAGCATTACCATAATACAAACAAGGCACAACAAATGCAAAGTGGGCTTTTCTAAAATCTATTGCCCTGGTTGACAGTGTAAGCATGTGGTTATCAGGAGCAAGTCACATAAGGCACTTGTGTTGACAAAGATGATAAAAACAAGAGGTGTGAACTGCAGAAGCATGGAGTATGTTTTTCTTTTCTCCTAATTTGACTGCAGTAGAACTGAGAAAAAACACCTACAATAACATTAGAGAACACACCAAACACTACATTTCTGAACTATCTGGGCAGTTATTTTCTCAAAAACCAGTTTACATATAGCATCTGAAAGCAGTGAATCTTGGCTCTTGTGTAGTTAAAAATATTCACCTCTAGCAACTCATCTTTCACAGAAGTGAAGTCATGTCAGTTAAAAATACAAAAGTAAAACAGTAATTAGAATGAATATGCTTTAACAAGCAATCCTCTGAAATTTCCAACCATGAACACACTTTGGATTTCATACAAGTCTCTTTTAAACTAAAATATTTCTAAGCACTAGTCAGAATTCTTTTGATATAGTCAGTCTACCTTAACAAAAAGCATTTTAATCAGCTCATTGCAGAAAGAAATCAAATCCCCTCCAATAAAAAGTATCAGCCATACCCAGACACCAAACGGATATACATACTCTTTCAGCAGCCTTTAAAACTAAGATATGATGCAAATAAATGTCAAATATTAGAACACTAAGAAGAGATCTATAGAACATTAAGGAGATGTGTGAACACCTTTATTCTGATTAATCACTTTGAACAGTTAATATTGGTCTTGTGGTTATAGTAGTTTCCAAGGAAAAAAGGAAGAAGCCAATCTTTCCAAATCCATTGAAAATCCTGTCCATTACTAAATGCCACCATATGCCATCTTGTACTTAATGTGTATACATCATAAGCAACGCTTGTTCTTAGAAGATATAACAGACTATGGAGAGGTATTTTAACCAAGTCCCGAAACCCTCTTCCCCGAGTTCTCAAGTACTATCATTAATACCCATTTACTTCTTTGTGTAAATACATACAGCAAAAGCTGCGTTAACCAACACTTTATTAGCTGGAAAACTCTATTAACCGGGAACCAACGGATGTGGCAAAAGCGAAACCAGAAGCACCACTTCCAGGGTTCACCGCCACTGCAAGCAGAGTTCTTGCCACTTCTTTGGCCCACAGGCCAGGGCAAAGCAACCTGTGCAGGGTTCCCCTTTCCCCCAGCACACTGATGCCAGAGAGTGCACCAGACAGTGCACATCTGATTAACCGGAATCCCCCATTCCCAGGGGTTGCCAGATAACAGAGCTTTTACTGTACTTTGCATGTGAAATAAATCATTCTCCAGTTTTAATGTAGTGCAAAACTGAAGCTGTAGCTGTTATGCGCCAGAAACTTTTTTTTTAAGTGAACAGTATTTTTTTTTTTAAATAAACAACATTCAGCCTACCATGATCATGATATTATGTGACCATTTGGAAACTCCACCAACATAAACCCTATACAAGCATGTAGTGAATTTAATAAAATCATTACAAGAGTTCATTTCTTGGCCATCCATTTTTTGGGAGTAAATCGGGGCTAACTAAAACATGCACCTTTATTTCTGCTACATTTCTGTACCTTTTAGTAAATGCACAAATACTGTACTGTTTCAACTATAGCTCTCATATGAACTATATATAGCCTACAACTAGGGGAAAAAAACTGTCTTTATATACAGAACTTTCCAGTAGCAATAACAAGTGATTCAAATAGTTGCTTAGAAGTAGAAATTGAATGAGGAGCCCACCTTTATCGAGGTGCACTGATTCATCAGTCCGATATTGGATTGGTACCAATATAAAAACTGGCCGTATTGGATATGAGTCCTATGGGGCTGATAAATGCCTGTGCTGCATGCAGCCGCAGCACAGCACTCAGGCAGCGGGAAGCACAGCCAGCTGTGTGAAGAGCTGCCTCCAGCTGGTAAGTCCAGTGTGGTGGAAGGGGAGGGAAGGGGCATGGGGGCAAGGAAGATCAGTGCCCCTCACGGTGAGGGAAGGGGCAAGTGCTACTCAGGCAGGGCAGGGTGTGGCGGAGCCATGGCTCATGGTAGGGGGGCATTGAGGAGGCAGCTCCTGCCACTGCTTGCGCCCCAGGAGGGCATAGTGGGGGCGGGGGTCATGTGCCCCCTGGATCTGCACAGGGCAGGATGGACTGTAGCCAGAGCTATGCAGGGCTCTTCTCAGCAGGGACTAGGCTCAGAGCAGGTGCCAGTGGCACTGGGAGGATACTGCATCCACCCCAAATTTTGCCACTGCTCTGCTCCCAGTGCTGCTGCCACCAGCCACCTGGCACAGCCCCTGATTTCCCCAGTGTGTGGATAGAGGTGGGGTGTTGAGCCAGGGCTGTGCCGGGCATCTGGCAGTGGTGGGGCTGGGAGCAGAGCAGTGGCAAAATCTGGGGTGGATGCAGGATCCTCCCAGTGCCACTGGCACCCAGTCCAAGCCCAGCACCCACTGAGAAGAGCACAGCCCTGGCTGCAGCCTGCCCCACCCCACACAGATCCAGGGGGCACCCCTCCACCCCGTCCCGTGCCCTCCCAGGGTGCAAGCAGAGGTGGGAGCTGCTGCCCCCCCCACAAACCACAGCTCTGCACCCCGCCCCCCACCTGGGCAGTGTCTGCCCCTGTCCCCTCCCTCACCGCAGGGGGCATTCACCTGCCCACCCCCCCGCATGCCCCTTCCCTTCTACCACACCAGACTTACCAGCTGGAGGCAGCTGTATTGGAAATCAGATCGGTATAAGCCAATATGCCTCCTTAAATATCGGCTATCATTATCAGCCCAAAAAATCTCTATCGGTGCACCCCTACACCTTTTCCTTTAAACATACCTCTGTGCACTTCATTTTAATATGCAACATAAATACATGCTAATAACTGCTTGACATGTCTTATCCTAAGATTCTTCTCCTTGTAGCTTTATTTAGCAAAAATCATTAATGTGTGCTCCATTAACCTAAATTGATTGTAACACCAGTGCTGATCTTTTACTGTATTTAGTAAACTATTTTGGACCAACTACCTGATTGCCAATCTAGAATCGTTTTTGCCTTTTCACAACTCCTCAACAACAGCTACATGCTTTGCACAGCCGTTATATACACAAAATTGAATTAAACACAACACAATATAACCTCTCTCATCTGTTAACTTGTAAAACTAAATATCATATATTTTGGAAATCAAGCAGAACAATTACCTTCTGGTCAAGAGATACAAACTTAAACTAAATGAACCAATCAGTCTACAAAATAGAATAAAAGTACTCAAATAAGATATAGTAATCCTTAGAATTTCTCTCTTTTTCTTTAAGGTTTATTATTCTTCCTCTCCTTGTTCATTCTTTATTTTTAATAAAACCTATGAATAATTTAAATTTCTCATTTTAACAGTGTATCAGTTTATTAAGTGATTTTTCAGTTTTATGTTGCTTTATCCTCAAAGCACCATGAACAAATCTTTAAAATAAAAGGTAAATTAAAACTAAAATTGAAAAAAGCAAAAATAAAGATAATTTTGTAGTAGGGCTGTCAATTAATCACAGTTAATGTCAGCGTTTAATGCATTAATCAGTTTTTGCATTATTTTAATCATGGTTAATCGTGTATATGGTTTTGAAGCCTGAGACCAGGCTCCATTCCACCATCTCTGGGCTGCCCAGTAGGGCAGCAGTGGCAGCACAGAGGACCACAAAGCAGCCCGGGGACAGGCTCCGGGTAGCTGCAGCAGGAGTGGGGGGAATGTACGCAGACACATGAGCAACTGCAGCCTGCATGCTGCATGTACTGGCATGTTTACTGTGCCAGTAAGTCTGTGGAGGGGGAGGGGCACATCAAGGCCCCCACAGTAAGGGAAGGAGTAGGGCAGGGCTGGGGTAAATGAGGCCCTGGGAAGTTCGTCCAGTGGCACAGGGGAGCATGGCTCCCCAAAACTGCACGCATTCCCAGGGGAGGCATGTGGGGCAGCTACTCGCTGATTTGTGCATGCAGCAGAGGTAGACTGCCTATTACGGGCTAGGGCTCTGCACCCTGCTGCCTTTGCCCTGGGAGTCGCACACTGGCTACACTGTGCATTCCCTGCCTGCCCAGCTGCAGGAGGCACAACATGGCATACCACAGCTCCTGCGGCAAAGGCAGCAGGGCGCAGAACCTCAGCCTGCAGCAGACAACTCACCTCTCCTTCACACACAAATCGGGGGCATGTGCTCAATTCCTCCCCTGGGTGTGAGGAGCCATGTTCCCCCATGTCCCCAGACAAGCCTCCCGCTGCTCCGTCCTACAAGCTACCCCAGTCTGTGCATGCGCATGTGCCCTTCACTCCCTAGCCACAGGCTTCCCAGCCCTGCTGCTGTCCCTCACTCCTGACCCACAGTACCCCGCATCCTGCCATGGCATGCGGGGACCCACCCTCCTCAAGCTCCAAACCCCACGCATACACCCCCCATCCTCCACACCTTCACAAATTCCACCCTCACACCTACCCCCCAGCCATACAAAGTACTTGCATAATTTTGAGTTTTTCTGCACATCATTTTGAGTTTTTAGCTGTGCAATTAAAATTGCAATTAACCATGATTAATTTTTTTAATCACACAACTAATCACATCAATTTTTTTAATTGTTTGATAGCCCTACTTTGTAGATGTAAATCACTTCTCAAGTGTAACAAAGGAGTTGTATTCAACACTCACCAGCAGTGCTGCTCTCAGATTTTTCTTCCGGCTGGCATTCTGTAAAACAAGGTCGATAATATTTCAGTTATCTTGGAATACAACAAAAATTGTGTTTAAAAGCAACTTTAAAAAGGCAAAAAGGAAAGAAAAAAAGCATAAAGAAAAGGATAGCCATGGGTGTCACTTTCTTAAAGCTTAATATCTACACTTTTAAAGGAGCTGTTCTCATAGAAGACAACAAGAGTCATTTGGGGCTCAGGCATATAACAGATTCTACACAGAAGAACCCCTGTCCATCAGCTCGTAGGGTCTTCCATTGGTTCAGGCATCTGACCATGTGGAATCAGAAGTTAAACTAATAGCAGCCTTATACCTCACTAGCTGAACTCACCTAATTTTCAAGGAAAAGGAAAAAGGCAATTCTTCTTAAAGCTTCTTGAAGCTTGCCTTGATGCAGTTTGTAGAGTGGGGGCATCTAAAACCAATTTAAGTTTGCTTATAGTTTGTAGAAGTGCACTGTCCAGCTGCAGACCATTTAAAATGGCCAAGAACGTGAGTGCTGAGAGTGCGCGCTCATTAGTTTGAGGCAATCATATCTAAGAACAGTCTGTTCCAGCTTTTTTCTGTTTAGTACTACCTACAAATGTGTTAATTTAACATCAATAGATATGGGATCCTTCACAGAGTTAGTTTCCTAATCCACCTGCAAAGATGAAGGTTTGCCAACTAGCCAAAGGTATGGTATGTAGAGCTGCAGCGAACACCAGCACGGAACTACTGAGGTTCTCCAGGTGTTTGCTGTGGCTTTTATTTCAAAGGATGCAGCTCTGACTTTAATTCAACCATCCAATGCAAAATAAGCAAGGCGTGAACAACCTAGATATAAATTCTCTGGATTCTACTGTAGGCTTCCATGGCTGTCTGATTTTCCATATTGTCAGGCTTTGCAATGGTTGTGCATATATACTGTATGGACAAGAGTATATGCTTCACAGAGCTTACAATCAAAATACACAAACCAAGAGGAAGAAGCAGCAGAACATTTAAGAGACTTGCTGAAAAAGTTACCAGGCAGGTCCAAAGCAGAACACAGAACAGAACACATGTCCCCAGACTCCCAGTCCAATTCTCTATCCACTCATCTGTTTGTCACAGACCACAAATCCAGAGTCTTTCAAGAGACAAAAGTGAATGTATTTGACTGTACTGAGCCTTAAATGACTCTGTAATTCTGTAAAGATATATTTCTACCTGCATAAAAGCACAGCAGCCTGAAAATTGACTGAATTATTTTCCCTTGTCCTCAGTTCCCTCAAGCATCTTCCAGGACTGAGTAATAAATAGTATTCCTTATTTTTATATAGACTGTCACATCAATAAAAGGTATTTGTCCTTAGCTACTCAATTCAACAGACATGCCCTAGCCATCATTACAGATCATTTACTTACAGCAAAGAGTGTATTATTGAGATAGCTTAGAGCACAATTTTTTAGTTCATCTGGTTTTATTATTTAGCGCTTCTAAGCACTGAGACACTGAGGATTAACAGAACTAGAAAAATACTCTCTCAACAAAACCTTTTTTGGAAACTGCCTCTTGCCAGTCTCATGCATAAAAGTATGACTTCTCTTGTTTGTAAGTTCCTTTAAACATAAATGATATATGACCTTACACATACATTAAAGCAATACCATAATTTAGTTGCAACCTATTTGCCACCACGTCTGAAAGCTCAAAAAGTATTGGAGACCAATATGGACATACTATGAATAGTTATCCCTAACTGGATTGCAAAATAGTAAGTCATTATAGAAAACTATTTGATCATTTTAATATCCAACCCCCCGCCACAACATTTTCAAGGAAGCTAAATTACAAGCTCTCTCTCAACCATGGGTTGTCATGGGTGACTTCAATTACCTGGACATCTCGTGGGAGGATCACTCAGCAAAATCCAAGTGGTCGCAAAGCTTCCTCTCGTGCGTGGATGACCTCTACCTGACTCAAGAAGTCTATGGGCCAACAAGAGGCAAGGTGCTGCTCAACCTGGTACTGGCTACTGGGGATGACCTAATCGGCGACCTACTGATTGATGGGAAGCTGGGTGACAGCGACCACGAGCTGATTACCTTCACCATCCGTGTTGCTGACTGACTTACCAGCTTTATGGCGGAAGTCTCTGACTTCAGGAAAGCCAACTCTGACAAGCTCAAGAGGCTTGTCAGTGAGGCCCTAAGGGACCACGACCCTAGGGAAAGGGGAGTTCAAGAAGAGTGGCTGCTCCTCAAGGGAGCGATCCTCAATGCACAAGCTCAGGAGGCTTGTCAGTGAGTCCCTAAGGGGCCATGACCCCAGAGGGAGGGGAGTTCAGGAAGAGTGGTTGCTCCTCAAGGGAGTGGTCCTCAATGCACAAGCTAATTCTATTCCATCTTGGAGGAAAGGCAGCAAAAGGGCACAACAGCCCCCCCTGGCTCGCCAGGGATCTAGCAGACCTCCTGAGGCTAAAAAGAAAGGCCTATAAAGGATGGAGGATGGGATTCACCTCCAAGGAGGACTATTCTGCACTGGTCCGGTCCTGCAGGCAGCAAACCAGAAAAGCCAAGGCTGCAACTGAACTCCAACTAGCTTTGAGCATCAA
>NW_017729032.1:68206633-68211286 GCF_001723915.1 Gavialis gangeticus
ATGACAGGCTGAGAGCCATGGGGCTCTTTAGCCTGGAAAAGCGCAGGCTCAGGGGTGATCTGATGGCCACCTATAAGTTTATCAGGGGTCACCACCAGGATCTGGGGGAACGTTTGTTCACCAGAGCGCCCCAAGGGATGATGAGGTCGAACGGTCATAAACTACTACAAGACAGTTTCAGGCTGGACATAAGGAAGAATTTCTTTACTGTCCAAGCCCCCTAGGTCTGGAACAGCCTGCCATCGGAAGTGGTTCAAGCACCTACATTGAACACCTTCAAGAGCGAATTGGATGCTTATCTTGCTGGGATCCTATGACCCCAGCTGACTTCCTGCCCTTTGGGCAGGGGGCTGGACTCAATCTTCCAAGGTCCCTTCCAGCCCTAATGTCTATGAAATCTATGAAACCATCATATTTGCTGTTCAGTTAACTGTATACAAAAGGACACAAATTTCAGATATGCAACATTTTTAGAGATGTCACAGATTCTAGATAAGGGGATCATCAGTTCTATCAATGGGAGGAGTATGTTTGCCTGCAGTATACCTATACTACAGAATTTACCCTCAGCAGCAAAAGTTGAATTAGAAACCAAGTCTTATAAAAATGTTCATCATCATTATAATTAGGCAATTTGTTTTAATCAGGACATACGTTTTTCATAAGCATTTTTATGGAAAAGGGAGAGGGAGAACACTTTTCTAAAAGAAGAACATCACAAAAACATTGAAGGAACCAGCACTTCTGGTTAATTTGCACTTTACAACCTCAAAGTCTTATGCAAAATTATACAAGAATTAAAAGAGCTGCTTATCCAAGGTTCTAGACACTCTAGCTTAAGATAACCAAATTAGAACAAATTAGTATCTTACCCTGACCGCAAACTGAACTCAACCTATTATATAAACATGCATAAATACTCACAATATCAATACAATGCAGATAAGTAAATATCACCCCTATTTTATTGAACACGGAAGACTACGTTAGCAGCTGCAATTTGTTATGGACTGCATGTCACAAAAATGTGTGTGATCACATCACCTATCAAAATACAACCTGTACTTAAGGTATTTCGAAAAGCATATTTTGAATCTCTGATAGTACAAATATTTTGGAATCTGCAATAACGAGACAGAACAGAAAAACTACTGCTGCTCCTAGTTCCTTTGATCAGGCAGCTGCCAATACAATTTCTTTTCCTGCTACAACTGCTCCACAGTCAATCCATAAGATATATAAAGGCTAAGATCATAAGGATACAGGCTACGATCACCCCAAAGTGTCGTGGGTTGGGGGGTGAGATGTGCATCAAGAAACACGCAAGCTTTGAATAAGGTAGCAATTCTTTTGAAAAACTGGAAGTTCTTTTGTTCAGCAACAACATTTACTAGATTTTTGACATAACCAAACAGTCCAGTCAGACTGGAAATAAGGACATAAGACAAAATTTGAAAAATGAAGACTTTGCTGGACACTTAAATAGAGATGTTAGCAGCACTGCCTTCATGAAGTAGTTCTCTGAATCTAATACATTTTAAATAAAAATGTCATCTCTAGTTTTCTTAGAATATCAAACACAAAGCACAAGTTGTGAACATTGATTTCGGTGGGTACACAATCGGACATTAAGAATCTCTGTGTCGCAGGGCACTGAAGTGCCCTGCTCCTAGGAAAAGGTACAGGTGCGGTGCTGGGGCAACCGCAGTTCGGTCAGCTGACCGGAAGGGGGCAGGGCCTGGCCTATATGAACAGCCCAGGCTGAGGCCAAGCAGGCAGTTCCCCACTAACATCCAAGGGAGAAGGAGCTCTGCTAGAGTAGGCAGCCTAGAGAAGCTTGATAGCCTGAACAGCTTCGGTTTGAGGACTGAGTGAAGAAAGCCCTGGTAAGGGTTTGATTGATGATTAGCCAGGTGGCTTAGAGGTTTGCCTTTAGCCAGGAGGCTTAGTTCTGAGTTACAGCTGATGGGCTCATGTTAATGCTTTTGGTTGTTTGTTGTTACACTGGAGGACCAGGTGAGGCTAATAGGGGTTGGAGGCGGCCTCAGTGGGGCTGCACAGTGGTGTGGGGACCCCGGTGCCAGAGAGGGCACAGCATTGAGGGGGCATTGACCCCAGCCCTGCAAAGGGGCACAGTGGATTGAGGGCCAGGTAAGGCTGAGGCTGCCTGAGCCCCAGGAGTTGTAGATCCGCGAAGGGGATTTAGGGGCCAGGCACAGCTACGGCCACCTGAGCCCCAAGCACAAAGAAAGGCCCCAGTGCAGGCATGAGCACGGGGAAAGGCCCCAGTGCGGGCAGCAGCCGCAGGAGAAGCCAGGGAGTGCCCATGAGGGCGCACTGGCAAGGAGCCCCAGGGAGGGCATGTGCCTAGGACTTAATCGTGAGGTTAGACCCCAGTGCAGACAGGGTCGTGAGCGAAAGCCCAATCGCGAGAGAAGGCCCGGTGCGGGCTCAGCCTAGAGAGGCCTGGGAGCGTCCGCGGGGAGGGGGGGCGACTGTAAGGAGAGGCCAGAGCGTCTGTGAGGACGCAGGCCATCTGAGAAATTGACTAGACAACGTCCGGGACATCCGTGAGGCTTGGGGCATGGTATTAGGGATGGTAGGAGCCACGCATAGCCCTTAAGGCGTGAGGGCACCGAGTCACCTTAGACGGGGCACAGACTGGAGTACATCGGGGTACCGTGTCAAGGAGGACTAAAGGCAGCCTCCCTTAATACTCTTTACATCAAAGTCGTGGCAGACGAGAAGGAGGGTGCATTGACACCGACTTGGCATGGTAGGGGGCGCCAGGAGAGATCACAGCCGCTCTTAGGACCCCGCCCCGTGACACTCTGCTACAGATGTAACTTCCCATACCAATTCAGGAAAGGACTTCCACAAAGGGAACAGCGTAGAGAAAAAGTTGGAAGGAGAGAATGAGAGAGACCTAACTGACATGGTAAAAGACAAGGGCAGGGAAGGCTACAATTCAGAAAGCTTGGAGTCATTGCTGGAGAGTCTTAAGAGGTGACAGACCGTCTCAGAACTAAACAGGAAAGATGTTAACAGGTATAACTTTTTGCTGACTGCAGGTGAGAATAACAGAATCAATCATAACTCTGAATGCCTTTTAGAAATAAAGCCCTAAGGCAGCCAGTTTGTGGTGTTAATGCTGGAATTCTTTGCACTATGAATGTTCACCAATAAACAGTATTTCTTCCACAGGAAAAATTAGGACTATACAAGTCACTATAAGCAGGAATTCAGAAGCCACAGTGACAGATGCCATACAAGAACCTGGACAGTTTTGTCTTGATAACTCGATTCCTCACTTCCTAGAATTATTCCTCTTTTAAAAGGGACTTCAACCCTTCTAGTGCTGCAGATAGCACCAGTATTCACCTGTGCTAATCAGCCTACCTGCACTGCCTCACAAATGCAGCCACTGTTTGCAGCTTGGGAGTTTGCAGGGCAGTACGTCAGTGAGCCACCACCTGGCATAGTATGCTTGCAGTATATATTCCTATTTGTACTAATTTTTTGTTAAATTTTGAGCCAGTATTTCTGAGCTACCTGATTGCAGGAAATAATGTGTAGGGCTATAAAACCAGGAAGGAAATTATTTTTTACTCACATTCAGAAGAATGATCTGATAAATATTTAAACAAAACACCTTCCAATTCTTTAGCCAAAATTGGCTCAAATTCTGTTACTCCCTTGCACTGTGGTACCTGTCTATAGGAGACTCAGAAACAACAATTTTAATCTGAAATAATCCATAATTTGTCATCCAATAGAACCTAACAGTACAGTCAAAATTTGCTCAGTGCAGCACAGTAAAATATATGCAAAGAAGAAGCATCTCCCCAAGTCCTCCCTCCCCCCACAAAAAAAATTACAACTGTGATAGCTGATGACAAAGACAAAATGACTGGAAGCACAAATAGCATTGTTGCATAGCAACTGGTGATGTACATATGGTGATGTTTATGGAACAGAATGTAGTTCATATTTAATGCAAAAGTGGTACCAAAAATTAGCCTTGGACAGCAAGAGAAACAACTGCGTTCTGGGTTCCCTATGTCATAGAAACCACACTGTCCAGGTAAGCCTCTTGAGTAAATTCATCTTCAGAGAAGCACCCCAGCCATTAAACATTTTAACCAACAATGGAAGAATGCATACACATTGAAGACAGCAGATACCACTATCCTTACCAAAAACAAACAAACAAAAAATCTTCTTGATATCAATCAGCCAAGTTCAACTTTTCAGTACTGGGTATGTACTATCAACCTGTACTAAATAGTACTGATTTCAAATCACAGAAGTGTACAGACAGCAAATGAGGTTATTATTTTTTACCTGGTATTTTGGGACGCATGCCTCATACTGTTCAGCAAAACTATTTCTGATATACAGTGAGTGTAAAAATTAAACCAATGGAAATGGGGAAAGCTCCAGAAATGAGTCTGCAATGAAAACATGTGCATCTGCAAGTCATCCAGGTCCAGATTTTTACAGGTACTCAGGACTAAAAGATACATATAAGCACCTAATGGGATTTTCAGAAGTGCCTGAGCAACCAGCTCCCATTGTATACATTTTTAACATAAACAAACACAAACAATTACAGCATTACCCTGGTTTCACTAAGTATTTGGGGAAACTTAG
>NW_017729032.1:68216286-68218214 GCF_001723915.1 Gavialis gangeticus
ATTTTTAACATAAACATACACATCCTCAATAGACAGGATTCTGTATGGGCATGTTGTCTGAATCAAAACTCAAAGTAGGCTTTCCTACTTTACCTTTTGATTTCAACAGAAAGTGGTAACCATCTTTGCCATGACACAGACAAGAAAGAGAGATCACCTCAACAGTCCAGGGGTTGTTCTGTGAAGAAATATTAATTACTCCTCAAATATAAAT
Source organism: Gavialis gangeticus (assembly GCF_001723915.1). Classification (NCBI taxonomy): domain Eukaryota; kingdom Metazoa; phylum Chordata; order Crocodylia; family Gavialidae; genus Gavialis; species Gavialis gangeticus. The sequence goes on from NW_017729032.1 coordinate 68,216,501, forward strand.
CACTTGCCTCTACTCTGAATGATCTACAGAAGAGAAAAAGAGTGCAGAAGTGGCAGCAGTCCCTTAAAATGATGATAGCAAGCTCTTTTTCACAATGGCAAGAATGTCACTGATTCTAGACACAACTATGCCTATCCCTTCCTTCTGTCACAAGAAGATATTGCAAATGAGGCCCTCAATAATAGGCAAAAAATAAGGAAAAAAGAAACTGTAGAACTCCAAACATGCTTAAAAGGAGGAAGAAACCAGATGAAATCAACTGTTTTTATACACAAGTGCTTTTTTTGTCTTAAAGTTTAGTGCTCAAAAAGGCACTGCTGAAAGCACTCCATTAATACATATTTCATTCACATTGTTCAACTAACATTTCCAAGGCAGACCAAAAAGGGCATAATCTTGTTGCCAATTCTGTCTTGAGCTCATCTGCTCGTGCTGGCACTTGTACTGACTCTTGTTAACTGGGGTGCAGCTTGAAAGATCCACCTTCCAGCAGAAACAGAACTGAGCTCAGCAATACATTTCAGAGGAGAGATAACCATACCTTCAAAATCTAAAACTGGAACACTTTTGGTGACCATTTTTGTCATTAGAAAATAGTCATGCATGAGACAAAAAGTACATTTAACATTTACTGTGGTACTGCTAGTGCCAGCTTCTAACACAATAGCAACACATACATATTTAAAAATTTCATGAAAAATTGAATGCATATTGTTAGCATTAATTTTTTTTTTTTTAAACTAGAGTTGATGTTCATTTAACTCCTCATTTCAAATACTGTTTACCACACTAAACCTTTATTCCACTGGACTTTTTGTTCCTTATAAATATTATAGATTCCACTCAGTAGAGCAATAAGACTTGAATAATTATTTTATAGGCATTATAAAACTCCTATTTTAATTGATAAAATAAAATTTAGGATGCTTCAAATGTATCAAAAGGTTTCAGGTCCCTGGAACTTCATATGAAAAACCAGGAATTTTTTAGTAAACCAGAACATGTGGTCGTTTTACAGCCATCAGATGGTAGTGATTTTCACTCCAAACAGTGCCAGATACTCCACCCGCCAAGTTAGGTAACAGCCCACACTTCAGCTTAATTTACTATTCATTTTTTAAAAGTAGGCTTTTAAAAAAAATTAAAAATAAAAAGGCCACCCACTCATTACAACCCAAGGAACCTTCTGGATAATAGAGTCTATTTCAGCTGTCCCAATGCTGTAAGAAATATTCATGCCTGAGCCATCTCAATTCCTAACGTTGGAACTCTAACGAAGAGGTGAAGGAAAGTGGGTAGCATGTAGAACTAGTATTTTGGAGCAGTGGTTCCCAACCTTTTTCCTATCGGGACCCACTTGCAAAGATCAATGGCCTGTCCTAACCCACACCCCACTGACCTGCCGGTGCCTGACCCATGGTGCCCTGCCCTTCCAGGCCATGCTAGTGCCCCTAACTCCCAACCTGCAGCCAAGCCAGAGGGGATCCACAGCTGTCCCCACACAGTGGTTCCAGCTAACACAGCAGCAGCGTAGCAAGTCCAGTCTCATCATGGGCTGGAGGAAGAGCGGCCTGTGGCACCCCCGCACCCTGGTCTGGGGCTCTCGCACCATACCAGGTAGCCTGGTCACGGCCCCTCGCACCCCCTGAGCAGAGTCTCCCAGCTGCCCTGCCCCTGTGAGCATGGGCACCAGCCCCGGTGCCACCAGCCCAGC
>NW_017729032.1:68218517-68230924 GCF_001723915.1 Gavialis gangeticus
CCAGCCCCGGTGCCACCAGCCCAGCCATGCAGCTCCCCCCTCCCCACTGGAGGGACAGGAACCCCCCTGCCCCAGCCTTGTCACACAGCTACCTTCTTCCCCCCACACACAGGTACACTTCAGGACAAGCCCCAAGTCCACCTGCATGCAGCTGCTGGGGCTGCTCCCACCCCCTTGCCTGGTTGCATGCCAGTCACATGTGTGTATGCATGCACAGAGATGCACACACGCCTGCCACCTCCAGTCACCCCAAGCAGCCCCTTGCAGGCTGGAAGGCTGCCAGACTGCAAGGGGAAACCCATGCTTTCCCATGTTTTTCTGTGACTTGTTCACAACCCTTTGAAATATTCTTGCAATGCACTTTTAGGTCACAACCCAGGGTTTGAGAAGCACTGCTCTCAAGAAGCCTTTTTTTTCAGGTGGTGTCTGTACACCCCCAGCCTTAGACTATGGGCTATGCAGTTCTGCATAAACTGCCCTTCCAAAGAAAGCAGTAATTGTGCATGGTAGTACTGTAAAGAAGTGTGAATCCAACTCTGGAAGCACCCTGCCTATTTCTGCACTAGGCACACTGTATGACACGGCAGCTTATTAAGGCCCCAGAAAGTATGGATTCCACTACCGTGTAATAAATAGATAGTCTTACCAAACATCAGTAAAACAGACAAGCTAGCTATATTTTACAGTTTCAGCACCCAGTCATATTAATGACAATATGCATTCAAGCCAATGGATTTCAAAAGCAGTAAAGTTACATGCAATATTAGAATAAATTGGATTAACAATTACAGTCCAGTCTAACCCTCTACCCAGCTTTGATTTTTCTTTACTCAATAACTTGGTATAAGCAGACTGGCCTTGCCTCAGATATTTGCCAATCTAAGACCAACAGCAGGACCATATAATTGTGTGTTGCTCTCTAGCACATTCTAAAAACACAAAAAAAAGTGACACAGTTTTAAAAAGAGTGAAACTTACGAAAAACAAAACCAAACAACTCAATAAAGGTGAACTGCATCATTTCTTCCTGAATGAAAGCTCAAACAATTCACCCATCTGTTACTTACTTTCTTGATCTAACCTGTATAAACTCTTTAGAGCTGAGCATGCGTGTTTTCCTTAAGTCTACAAAGGACTAATATACTTTCCAGATGCTGAGAAAATACCATCCTTTGCTCAAAAGAACATCCACTTTAAACAAAAAAGTAAGAGGAAAGGGAAACCTCACTAAAGCAAAGTGGATATGGCTGACCTACTGACACCATATTAATTTGCTTTTCAGCTCCTTGCTCCTTAGGCTCCTCTCCTACCTTTGCAATTCAACCTGCTTCTCTTCCTCCAAATATTTTGACACCAAGAAAATGAATAATTATTTGTTCAAGCTTTCCAAAATATTAAACATTCAAGCACAAGCCAAATACCTAAACTTTTTAAGAGCTTAAAAACCATGGGGATGAAATGTGAGCTGTTTCATAATTTAACTAGAGTGACTGCTGCTGCCCTTTGTTTATTAATTACATTTTAGCAAATTCATGTCCTAAAACAGAAATAGAAGCCTTTCCCCTGTCCCCACAGTCAGGCTATACATTCTTTCCCTTGTTTATTAAGCTTTTTCCTTCAAGAAAAATATGGAAAATATACTACATTTTAATTCAAACCCTGCCCAGCAGAGAAATTATAATTTAACATATGTAGTTGAGCTTTCATAAAAAAGATACTAATATGGTAAACAACAAGGCTTGCTTGTAATTTATTTCAGCTGTTGAAAGTGTGAATTTTACTGCCAATCTCAAGAGAAGACCACTCTACCAACCTTTCTGTATACAATTTAAATCAGTTTTCAGTCTAACAGACACATAATTCACCCAGCAATTGAATCAGGTTGTATCTAATTACCTTACCTGCTACATTCAACTTTCCATGCTTGTCACTGAAGGGCTATTAAATGAACCCACCCCACCTACTGCCAACTATGTCCTTTATACTAATGTTGAGTATGTCAAAATTAAAATCTTCATAGTTCAGCAGAACTCCCTTTTCTTTCAGAAGGGACTTAGATTCTGATGTAGCAGAATTATGTACTTATGACAGACAACACTCCATATGAGGTGCAGTTATTGAGCTGTCTCTCTCCCCCCAGGTTTAGTTTAAAGGTTCTGATAAATTGCATCATGACCTACTTCCTATCCAACCTTATTAGCTTCAGTGGGATATAAATCAGGGCAGAAAATCACTCAAAAAGCCTTCCTACATTTTTATCTTTTAAAAGTTAGGAACCATATTTTTCCAACCCTCTTGTTGTCTAGCCCAGGGGTTGGTAACCTATAGCATGTGGGCCAGATCTAGCCAGGAGGCCAGATCCAGCCCGTACCACAGGGCACCAGCAGCATGCACCAACCAGGGTACCTTCTCCACTCTGCACTGTGTCATTTGACAGAAGGAGCACTGGTCTCAGGCTGCAGCAAGGGAAGTTTAGGTTAGATATCAGGAAGAATTCTCTCACTAGAAGGGCAGTAAAACACTGGAACAGGTTACCCAGAGAGGTAGCAGAAGCTCCATCCTTGGAGATTTTCAAAACCCAGCTAGAGAAAGCTTTGGCTGGGATAATCTAGTTGGGGATGGTCCTGCTTTGAGCAGGGAGTTGAACTAGATGACCTCCTGAGGTCCCTTCCAGCCCTAACTTTCTATCATTCTTCTGCTACATGTTAAGAATCCCCTCCACAGCAGCCAAAAGGCAACTGCCTTAGTCCTCCCTATTCTGTACTGAGACCTGCTCTCTTGCCTCTGCTTCCCCTCACTGCCTGTTTGCCACTTGCCAGCACCACTGGTCACAGAAAGAAATGGCACTTCGTGGCAAGGGTAAACAGAGGCTGCACTGGGGTGTGGGGATGAGGGAGAACAAAGCTGCCTTCAGCATGGAGCAAGGACAGCAGAGAAGTTCAGTGGCCCATGGCAGAAGCCAGGTCGTTCACAACGACTACTGTTCATAACATTACTGACCCCTGGATCTAGTTTACTGAAATTCTCTAGGATTTACCCAGACAGAAAACACAGTAAGAATAACCAGGAATAATCTCACAATCAAAAAGTGGATACTTAAACTTCCTATTTCATTCTTTTAGGACAGATGTAACAATCCTTCCTAAAATGTAAATCATACTCCATAGCCCAGTGGTTCACTGCAATAAAGATATCTGTCATTTAGACACCCCTGTTATTTATTTAAAAACAATACAGTTTGAACCAGTAACTGAGGCTTATGAACAATTCCATATGCTCCATAGAGTGTCAATGACATTTGCAATTTAAATGTCATTAACTGCTTCATTGTGATCATTAAGATCAGCTAACGGGCTTATTCACTGTTAGATGCAGTGACAAATATTGAGCAAAGTGCACTGGGGCAGCTAGTTCCTGACCTGGGTCAATGAGGTAGAAAATGAAAAATTCAAACCCTTCAGTACACCTATATTTCCAGTTACCTCTCCTCCTGCTCAGAACAGAGAGACAAAGTGTCAAGGCTTTATTTGCCTGGTGAGGAATCTGAAACATTCCTGGATGATTTGAGCCTCAGTTATCTTCTACAAGCTTCTCAAAATGTTAAGTCTTCCTTTCCCCAAAGCCTTAATTTCTACAATGCAGGATGTTTTAATACAAATATCTGCTATACATGAAAGCACAGGAACTTAATAAAATTAATTTAATATCAGAATAATTGAGCACTGAGGTCACTGAACAGAGGAACAGTATCAAATAAATCTGTCTCGTATAATTTAAATGTACTATGCTGCATAACACATGAAATCCTGAAAATGCTTCAAGCTCACCATGTATTGCTACTAAGTCTCATAGTAGTTTGGGGTCAGAAGGGACCTGAACAGATCATCTAACCTGACCCCCTGCCACTGGTAAGAGTACAATTGATGTTACATCAGTGAAGGAACTGGAATCCTGTGGGGGGAAAGTGTTTGTGCTGTACTAAGCACATACTATGATTGCATTTTTTGATAGAAAGTTTGACCAATGACAGTTCAGCTTTGTTGGTTAATTAGGACTGTCAGAATAGACTAGGGAGAAAACATACACATTCATAAATAATTTTAATCACACTGAAGCCCAGTTCCTGACAAATCTATCTTTTCCACCAAAAGAAGGGTTGAAATAGTAGTAGCTCTCTGCTGGGTGACCCTGTAATAAACCAGTCCCTGGCACTGGATTGTTTCACAAGAACAGCATATTGCACTATACTCCATTTTTCCTTTCTGATCTGTTCAGCAGGCTCTGTATCAAGATATACAAGACTATCCTTTTTGGAGACCGTTCAGTTTTTTGTCCAATTACAAGAAGACATCAGACAGCCAGAACAAAGGGACAAATGTAATGTGCATAGATAATAATGTCATAAAACAAAGCTGGGAGGCCTGATTTTAGGCTTATCAGCCTTAACAAAGCCCTTTTAAACTGATGCTACTGAAATTATCTATACAAATATGCATGCGAACAATTATAGTAAATAATGTGCGACATTGTGACTTACCTACTGAGCTTTCTGTAAACACTGTTAACGTTTGTCCTCCCACACTTTGTAAAAGAAATGGATGTTCTCTGGGTGCACTGACTGAAGCAGGTTTTCCTCCAATATCATTGATACTTGCAAGATCTTCATTCAAAGTAAATGACACCTAACAGTCACAATTACCATAAGATTATTACACAGACCATAAAACTACACAATTTTTAAAGTGCTTTGGAAGCAGGAAGAGAAAGAAAAATGAAACAGATTAATACAAATTTGTTTTCAAATATAAAATATGGGATCAACATTTTAATATAAGGTTTTATTCAACATTTTAATGTAAACTGTATAATTTACTGATCTTTTTTTTATATAATTTACTAACCATTCTCTTTTGATAGCACAGCATAACTGAACTTCTTTGCTGTCAGATAGAGATTACAGTAAAACCTCATAAATCCGGCATGCTCAGGACTGACCACCTGCCGGAAATTTGAAAATTCTAGTTTTTCGAAACTGGAGCAGCGGCTAGTCCTGAAGCAGCGGCTCTATGCATAGCAGGGGTGGTGGATGGCAGCAGCAGCCGCTGTATGCAAACTTCCCTGTCTGTGTCTGGGGGAGCGGAGGGGAATCTTAAGAAGTGCTGGATTTTTGAGAATTCCGGATTTTTGATATTCATATTTATGAGGTTATACTGTATTACATTTAAGATCAACTTAGCTATTTTAAGTGTCTCACAGTTATAAATTAACCTCTAAGAAAGTGATAATAATATAGGTCACAGGTTACTAACAGAATGATCAAAGTTATATGGGAATCTTCTCCACTTAATCCAAAAGAGGTTTCATTAAGCTCCAAAATAACAGAAGGCACAGTTTATCTTCTCAACCTTTGCAAAACTTCTTCCAGTTCAAAATATGCTGGATGACTACTTGATATGACAAGTAATTACTTATCATGAAAGTAGAGAAAACACCTTATAAAAGGAGGCTGATATCCTTACTGACAATTAAAAGATCAGAAAACCCTCCAAAGGACAACAAAGGGACTTGTACAAGATCATACAGAAGAAAGAGCTGGAAACAGAATCCAGGTTTCCTAAGTACAAGTACAGTGCTCTATTACTGTATTACAAGAGAAAGCTTACAGTAGAAACCAATAAATTAAGCAACTTTAAAGTCCAAAACACAATACAATTTGAGTTTGGTAATTACTTACTTCTGTTCTTCCTTGATTTCTGCAAAAGAAAATATTTAATGTTTTAGTTTCCATAATTTTCACAGGTCTAACTCCCTTGATAAGAACAACAATCTCAAATTCTAACTTTGTTACTCAGTGTCACTCTTGAGCTGCCCAATTGCTCTTGATGTCCAAAGATAAATGGGAAAAGGCAGCAGATGAGAACAGAAGCAACAAAGTAGCACAACAATAACTTAATGAAAATCCTTTAAGTGTGCATATTTCTGGGGTCTATGAAATCAGAAATGGTGCTCCAGATTACATCTGTTTCCCAGTATAATTTTAAGAACCAGTATTTGTTTTGTTTCTAATACACACCAATAATCCCTAAACAAACAGATATTTCTAACATCATAGAAATATGCACAAGGAGTATTTGCAATTGATAGGATAATTTAAGAAATATGCCAGTAGCATTTTTCAGAGCAGAGTAACTATTTCTATATACTCTAGAACAATTCTAAGAATTTCTGCCAAAAAATGTACAGGGAACTGCTTACTTGGCAATCCTCAGTTTTCCAACTTCACCCCTTCCTGAAGCTTTAGTCCACTGTTGTGACAAATATTTTGGGACCTAAAAAAGGAGACCATATTTAAGTACACAACTATTACTTTTTAAATAAAAACATTTTCCTTAGTTCTTTATATTCCTCTCTCTCAGACTACAGCATATCTGATCACTGTAAGATTCTCATATTTAAGTGCTTTGAAGCCACAGTCTTCAGGCATGCCATAAGTGAGACAAGAATCACAATTCTATATTACCATTCAAAAAGCATTATTTAAAAATGACCTGCAATGGAAAGAAATAGGTATACACCACCGTTGGTTTTTGAACTAAGGAACATTAAGTCTTTTATCAGCTAAAATACTGCATGTTAACGTGTTGGAAATTCAATTCTTGCCTCTCTAGAAAAGTTTATGACAAATGGAAACTAATGGAATTATGATATCAGAAGAAATGGAAAACATTTGGGAAGGAAAGGTACTTTTGGCCACACTTCACAATTTGGGGTTTGGGATTTCAGCCTTATCAAACAGTAAGCAGGACTCATGCCTCTAAGTTAACTAGTAATAACCTACATGCTCTCTGGCTGGGAATTCCTAATGGCCATTCAAACACATTACTGCTCTTGAAGCTTGCCAACAGAAGTTAAGACTTTGACGTGACCATGCACATAAGCAGAAAGAAAATGGTTACAAGGGCAGGAAACTTGGAGTTTTTACCTTTCCTCCTTATGTGAAATAACTGAGGGCTGGAACACAGACCTGAGACTATTCAGGATGGTTTCACATCAGACCTTGTGGGATTAGGTAAGAAAATGATCAAACCAGGGCAGTTCAACTGGCAGCCAATGGCTGGGCTGCATGCAGCCTCTAAGGAGTTGGCGCAGGGCCCGCGGGCTCCTGGCACGGCCACCACCCTGCTGTTGCTCCTGCCACAGCAGCCAGGTTCTTTGGGACCTTCCCCCTCCCTCCTCTGGTTTCTAATTCCTACTCTCGCTCCTGGAGACAAGGAAGGGCCTGGAGTGCCCAAGTTGCACATGCAGTATGGGAAGGGACTAGGTCACTTAGCTGCATAGAAGTGCGGGCAGCCCAGCTCCTGCCTTTCAAGTGGGCATATGGCCAGGAGGGGAGTGAAGGAGAGTGCTGTGGGTACAATGGGGGGAGGAAGCAGGGAAGAGAAGGGATGTGGGGGGCTGATAGATGGGAAAGGGGGTAATGCATTAGGCTGCCTGCATAAACCAAGGAAGAGCTGCCCACACAGCAAGCAGACTTTGGTCTGCAGCCTGTACCTCATGAGACCCCTGCAGGACTGCAGCCTGTGAGGCATGTGACACCAGGGCTGCCTGGAAGTTGGACAGCCCTGGATCAAGTGATATGCAAGTTACCGCAAACAAATTACAAGTTAAATTACTAAAGCAGCAAAGAACTTAAGACGACGTAATAGTGGTTGTCAGAGTATGACAGAAGGGAGTACAGCAGGAACAGGGCTGAACAGGAAAACATCATTTTGATGGGCAAAAAAGGAAGTAATGTGTTAATAAGCCCTAAGGCTATGCACTACAAAAAATTATCATAAACTAAAGATTTTAAGTTTTGCCGCATGATTAGGGATCCTGGTTTTCTCTGATAAAAAAAAAAAGTCCAGGAAAAACAAACCTATTTTCAGATTTTAAAAAACAACCCAAAAATCCACATTTTTCTGCGTTTAGAATGAAACACCACTTTATTTACACACACACACTCTCTCTCTCTCTCTCTCAGTAGTGGTGCTTCATTTCATCACGGGAAAAATGTGGATTTTCGGTTACTTTTAATCCAAAAATTGAGGGGGTTTTATTTGTTTGGTTTTTTTTAAAATTGGAGAAAAACAGGTTCCCGGCTCATGATGCGTTAGAACAAATGAACATTTTGCAGCTTTACAGTATTCTCATTATAATGTCTTACTAGCAAATTAAAGTTCCTCCGTATTTGTATTGATATAATTCATGTTTTCTGCATATAGTATGCCTACATAGACAGTTACACGCCTCTGGTTACACATCAGTACACCCAGCAAGAAAAAGCAGCACATTAAGTTGCTGCCTACGCAGCAGCAGTGGGCACCAGAGAAATTCCTCTGTCTGTAGCACCAAATGGGCATGCTGTGGGCCTGATTCGGCTTTTGCCTGCACCAGTGGGCATCAGAATATGCTGCTCTTCAAAACCAGCAGGATTCATTTCATTCTTCCCTAGACCATTGCTTCATATTTTATATTTGACTGCATGTGGTGGCCAGAAGGTATCATGTTACAGACAGAAAAATTGAGAAATGCCCTTGAGCTGTGCGTAGGACCCCACTTTGCTCAGACAAGTTAAAAATCATTGACTTGCAAGATACTCCAATCACACCAGGGAGACTACCCATGAGTCATATTTCTTTCAACTACAGGAGAAATAGTCCCCAAAAGGAGAATTAATCAGCATTTTGCCAGCATACTTGTGGTAGGGAAAGAAGGAAAAAGAGCTACAAAGAGCAGACAGCAAAGAAGCACTCAGCCCACACTTCTGCCCCTTTTAGCTAATGAAGCAGATTCACACGACCACATTTTAAGCCTTTTGGCTGCCTCCAGAAGATGGTTTGGCAAAGGAACGAAGACTATGTCTTCTATAGTAAAACATTCAGTATGGCCAGTTCCAGATAAAAAAAAATTAGGGAAGCTATGTAACAAACATTTCCCGAACACTACTTCAATTTAACCTTGCTTGCTGAATGCCTGCCCCCCACATCCCCTACCCCCCAAAAGGTCCTGCAGCACTTCCTAAAGATGTCCAGGGTTAAGCTCCGACAGGCCACAAGGGAGAAGGAGTTCTTGAGCAGATGGGCTACTACTGACATCAACCTCCCATATCTTCTGGTACCTGCAGGAGGATGCTGACCTTTGGTATTGGGGTATGACATGAGGGAAAAGGGGGTCCTGTAGGCACATAGTGTTCAGACCATTTAGGGCCTTTACTGGTCCAACCCAGCACCTTGAATTGCCCCTGGAAAGCTATTGGGAGCCAATACAGACTCAGGAGCATTGAAATAACATGCTCCTGGAGACCTGTCCCTTTCAGAAGGCAGGCTGAGACAATTTGCACCAACTGCACCTTCCTGATGGTGATCCTGCGACCCCAACTGACTTCCTGCCACTGGGGCAGGGGGCGGGACTCAAGGATCTTCTGAGGTCCCTTCCAGCCCTAAAGTCTATGAAATCAGGGGCAGCCCCACACAGGAATATTGGAGTAGTCTAGTCTTGAGGTTACAAAAGCACAGGTAATGGTGTCCAGATCCAAATTTGAAAGGAGGGTCACCGCCTTCTCACCAGATGGAGTCAGTAAAAGGCTCACCATACCACTGCTGCAACCTAAAGATTCAGGTGAAGGAAAAGATCCAGGAGCATCCAAAGGCTGCAAACCTGAGTGCAAAGGGAGGCTGAACCCAATAAATGATGGGTGCCCCCATCCCCAGGGGCAGGCAATTATTTTGGCTGGAGGGCCGCTTAATGAATTTTGGTGAGCTGTCAAGGGCCGCAAGGGTAGCCCCACTCCTTGATGGGATCTTGGGACCAGAAGTCCCAACCACCCAGCCTCTGACCTTTGCCACCAGAAGTCCCTCCCTTGTCCCAGAACTACTCCTTTTGGGAGGGAAGGTGCTGCCATCTTGAAACCAGAAAACCCCCCAAATCTTACACTAAAAAAAAAAATCCAACATCTATGATAACTTATTTTAATTTTACTTCAAAAAAATATTTTGTCCTGATTTCTGTGCATTTGGACAGTGTATCTAGAGGGAATTGCATAATAGGTCAAAATACTGTCTTACTCTTGTATATTGTGTGTGGGAGGAAAGGGGGTATATGTGATAGGGGTGTGACTGGGAGTGTGTGGGGGGGTGCACAGTATGGGTATGGTGGATGCGATGTATGGGGGAGGGTGGGCCGGTGGGTGTAGAAGGGTGTGATTATGGTTGGGGTGGGGGCTGTGGGAGAGTGTGGGTGTGCATGGGTTATGGCAAGGAGTGGGAGAGTATGGGTGTGTTTGGGGGTATGGTGGAGGAGTGGAAGGATGTGGGGGGAGGGTGATCCTTGGACTGTTCAAGTCCCTTGAGCTGCATGTGGTGGCAGCAAGTGGGGCCAGCCCTGTCTGGCCCCATAGCACACAGCTCTCTGGACTCCTACCCCAGTCCCTGGCTGCAGGTGGTTGCAATGTGTGGGGCCAGCCCCAACCGGCCCCGTAACACACAGCTCCTACCCAAGTCCCTGGCTGCACATGGTGAAATCATGGGGGGCCAGCCCCACCCAGCCCCAAAGCACTCCTGCCTGAGTCCCCAGCCACATGTGATGGCAGAATGAGGGGCCAGCCCCACCCAGCCCCATAATATGCAGCTCCTGCACTCCCACCCCAACCCCCAGCCGCACGTAGTGGCAGGGTACAGGGCCAGCCCCACCAGGTCCCATAACATGCAGCTCCCACCTGAGAACCTGGCTGCAAGCGGGGCCAGCCCAGCCCCATAGTGCTCCCACCCAAGTCCCTGGCCACATGTGACAGTGGTGTGTAAGGCCAGCCCCACCTGGACCCATAGCGCATGGCTCCCTGCACTCTCACCCCCTTTCCCCCAGTGGGAGTCCCTGGCCCCTGCCTGGGCAGCCCTTCCCTGAATTCCTACTCCGGCAGGCAGGGATGCTGGGAACAGCCCTGGAGCAGCCAGGCACAAGCTCTGCCAGGCAGAGGATTCTTGTCCCAAGCGCCTCCTAGCTTGGGCCTGGGGGTGGGTCAGGCCAGGTTAGGGGGGGGCAGGGGGGGTTGCTTTGCAACCAGAGCCACACCTCCTGCAGTGATGCACTGACTTGCAGAGGGGACCTGAGGGCCAGGGCTTACAGAGGACTCATGGAGGCACCCTGTGGGCTGTATTTCGCCTGCCTCTGTTCTATCTCCTTAAGGCATGAGCAGGGATCCTGGTTCTCTCCGATTAAAAAAAAAAAGGAAAAGAAAATCCCAATTTTCGGATTTAAAAAAAAGTAACCCCAAACCCATATTTTTCCATGATTAAAATGAAGCACCACTAAGATACAGATATAGATATATAATGGTGTTTCATGCTAATCACAGAAGAACGTGGATTCAGGATTACTTCTTTAAATCTGAAAATTGGGGAATTTTTCTTTTTTTAATCAGAGTAAACCAGGATCCCCGGTATGAGGTCTGCCAACCACCATCACCTCTCTTGTTTGGACTTAGCTTCAGTTGGTTTACACACATGCAATCCCCAACCATAGCCAGGTACTAGAAAAGGACTGAGATCCATTCAATGCTCTTCCCCAAAATGGAGAGGTTGGAAACCATAATAGCTGGCTTGGGAGTCTGCAATCTGACTCTACAAAGAAACATGCTATTAAAAATTTTCAACTTGGATTTCGAAAAAAAAACAAAACCCTAAAGAAAAGTGTTTACTTGAGGCCATGTGTCACTAACAGCACTCCAACAAAAAGTGTACTCAACACTTACTCAGAACTCTTGGTAGAAGTGATATATTTTATTAGACCAACTAAATAGTTGGAAAAAAATTAAATGAAAACAAATTTTAAAAATTGCAAGCTTTCAGACTCATGAGCCTTTCCCCAGGCAAAAGAGAAAGGACAGATTGTGTGCAAGTGAAAGCTTGAAAAAAAAAATTGCAACTATTTAGTTGGTCTAATAAAAGAAATCACCTCTGCCAAGAGTTCTAAATATTTTTGCCTGTAGACCAACACGGCTAAAGCCTGAATCCCTGGAACTACCCAACACTTAAGATTTTAGACGACACAAAATCTTTCTTTATTCTTTGTGAACAAGGATGCCAGCCTCCTCCACAATAATTTATAACATGAATACACAGGGAAAGAGCTGACACAGTATTATAATAGTGGGGGGTGGAGAAGGAAGGGCTGGCACCAGCCCTCAGTGTCAACTTAGATGGGGCCCTAGGATAGCCCCCTCCTCCCAGGAGTCTTTACCACAGCAGGGACAGCCCTGCACCACCCAGCCACAGGAGTCAGGCAAGCACAGCTCCATGCCCAGCAGTATATCTGGGGGAAGAAAGGGATGGAATGACACCCCCTCCTCTCCCCACAGGCGGTCACAGGAG
>NW_017729032.1:68235924-68236337 GCF_001723915.1 Gavialis gangeticus
TTTAATATTGTTTTTATTTTGGATTTTAAACCACATTTCCAGACCCATTTCATTGTCACTTCCTGCAACTTCATTGGTGTCAAAGGTCACGTGACATCACTTCCTGATGTGATACCACTTCCTGTGAGGTCTTTGAATATGGCTCACCAGCCCACTGGGTGATAAAAAGTTCATGATCGGGCCCCACATTCAAAAAGGTTGGACACCCCTGGGTTAGGGTGAGACTGAGGGGTAATCGCATCTGTGAGATGGGGGCCCAAGAAGGTTGGGAGTTCCTGAAGGGACTGATCCTACAGGCACAGAGGGACACCATTCCAGTACATGCAAAGGGAGGCAAAAGAGCCAAGAAACCTTCTTGGCTGAGCAGGGAAATCCAGGAGAGCCTTCAGAGGAAAAAAGAGGCCTACAGGCTG
>NW_017729032.1:68236483-68238085 GCF_001723915.1 Gavialis gangeticus
AAAAGAAAATCCCAATTTTCGGATTTAAAAAAAAGTAACCCCAAACCCATATTTTTCCATGATTAAAATGAAGCACCACTAAGATACAGATATAGATATATAATGGTGTTTCATGCTAATCACAGAAGAACGTGGATTCAGGATTACTTCTTTAAATCTGAAAATTGGGGAATTTTTCTTTTTTTAATCAGAGTAAACCAGGATCCCCGGTATGAGGTCTGCCAACCACCATCACCTCTCTTGTTTGGACTTAGCTTCAGTTGGTTTACACACATGCAATCCCCAACCATAGCCAGGTACTAGAAAAGGACTGAGATCCATTCAATGCTCTTCCCCAAAATGGAGAGGTTGGAAACCATAATAGCTGGCTTGGGAGTCTGCAATCTGACTCTACAAAGAAACATGCTATTAAAAATTTTCAACTTGGATTTCGAAAAAAAAACAAAACCCTAAAGAAAAGTGTTTACTTGAGGCCATGTGTCACTAACAGCACTCCAACAAAAAGTGTACTCAACACTTACTCAGAACTCTTGGTAGAAGTGATATATTTTATTAGACCAACTAAATAGTTGGAAAAAAATTAAATGAAAACAAATTTTAAAAATTGCAAGCTTTCAGACTCATGAGCCTTTCCCCAGGCAAAAGAGAAAGGACAGATTGTGTGCAAGTGAAAGCTTGAAAAAAAAAATTGCAACTATTTAGTTGGTCTAATAAAAGAAATCACCTCTGCCAAGAGTTCTAAATATTTTTGCCTGTAGACCAACACGGCTAAAGCCTGAATCCCTGGAACTACCCAACACTTAAGATTTTAGACGACACAAAATCTTTCTTTATTCTTTGTGAACAAGGATGCCAGCCTCCTCCACAATAATTTATAACATGAATACACAGGGAAAGAGCTGACACAGTATTATAATAGTGGGGGGTGGAGAAGGAAGGGCTGGCACCAGCCCTCAGTGTCAACTTAGATGGGGCCCTAGGATAGCCCCCTCCTCCCAGGAGTCTTTACCACAGCAGGGACAGCCCTGCACCACCCAGCCACAGGAGTCAGGCAAGCACAGCTCCATGCCCAGCAGTATATCTGGGGGAAGAAAGGGATGGAATGACACCCCCTCCTCTCCCCACAGGCGGTCACAGGAGGCACAGCCTTGTGCCTGGGGGGAGGGGGAATGGGCACCAGAAGCCATACCCAAGGAGCCTGTGCCACTGTCTATTCCCCCAACCTGAACTGCTGCCACAGCAGTAGCAGCTACTGCCAGAGTATGGACAGCTGGGAAGGTAAGACTCCTCTCTTCCCCTCACCACTCTCCCTCTAAAAGCCCTGTTTACAGTCATCATGCTAGGCACTGTACAAATAAAGAACAAGGCTATGGTCTCTGCCACAGAGCTTATGATTTAAAGAGATCTCTACCTACCTGCACTCTCTTTTCTTACCCATTCTAGACACTTATTTTTTTTACTCAACTAGTCAAAATTGCTTTTAATGATTTACAAACAGCAAAGGCATCATAAATGAGGATGTATGATCTTTGGTTTCGTGTGCATGTGTATAATATAGCTCTCTATTTTACTGCGTATAGTGTGAGTATATATACTCCCTCC
>NW_017729032.1:68238293-68241481 GCF_001723915.1 Gavialis gangeticus
CTCCCTCCTCCCTTCCCACCCGCCCGCCCCCTGCAAGGCAGCAAGCGGCGGAGGCTGCAAAGTGCCACATAGGTGTCTCCTGCCAAGACACATCCCTCCACCTTTGATTAGTTTCCACTCTGGCTGATATCTTTTCCACATTTGATCTGTCAACTTGTATTATATGCTTCTTTCATTATGCATTATGCAAAAGTGTTTTAGTCAAGTGTTTGGTATTATTTCATTGTTGCTTTTAATATTGTTTTTATTTTGGATTTTAAACCACATTTCCAGACCCATTTCATTGTCACTTCCTGCAACTTCATTGGTGTCAAAGGTCACGTGACATCACTTCCTGATGTGATACCACTTCCTGTGAGGTCTTTGAATATGGCTCACCAGCCCACTGGGTGATAAAAAGTTCATGATCGGGCCCCACATTCAAAAAGGTTGGACACCCCTGGGTTAGGGTGAGACTGAGGGGTAATCGCATCTGTGAGATGGGGGCCCAAGAAGGTTGGGAGTTCCTGAAGGGACTGATCCTACAGGCACAGAGGGACACCATTCCAGTACATGCAAAGGGAGGCAAAAGAGCCAAGAAACCTTCTTGGCTGAGCAGGGAAATCCAGGAGAGCCTTCAGAGGAAAAAAGAGGCCTACAGGCTGTGGAAGCAGGGGGCAGTCGCCAAGGAGGAGTATACCTACTTGGATCACGCTTGCAGGGAAGCAGTGAGAAAGGCCAAAGCAGATACAGAACTCAAGCTGGCAACAAAGATTAAGGATAACAAGAAGTCCTTCTTTAAGTACATAGGGAGCAGGAAGAAGGCACAGGGTAATACAGGGCTGCTACACAATGGACTAGGGCAACTCATAACTGATAGGATGGAAAAAGCTGAGCTCTTAAATAAGTTCTTTGCTTCCGTTTTCCTGGGCACGGATACAAATGCACCTCCCAATGAGCCTTTAGTCTGGAATGAAAGTAATACCAATCCACCAACAGTCTGTGGCGGGCCAGGAGGGGGAGTTCCTGTGTTGAGCCTCCCACCTTACTACACCCGTCCACCTTTCAGGCTCCATGCGTCTCTCCAGGGACGCCTAAGCCTGGGCAGACCCGCTTTCGAGCCCCACCACAGAGTCTGGGGGTAACGTGCTGCCACCACCCCAAGAAGGGACTCTCTCTCGGTTCTGTGTTCTCAGGGAAACACAGGCCTAATAGTCCTGTAGGTACTCGACCCTATACAAGAACTTGGGGTACCTCCCCAAGTCAGGGGCCAAAAATAGTCTCCCTTAGTCCACAGACCCAAGGGGCCTCCTAGGCATAATTAAACCCACTCCTCAATAAGTCTCCTACACCAGTCACAAAGAACTTTATTGCTCCTGACAGGGTGAGGTAGGATAGGGTAAGAGGTAGAGCACTATCAAGGGATTACCATTGAGCAAAACAGTCTGGTTGAGGTAGTCATTTGATACGCAAATGCATCACTGTGAGCTGACTAGCTCTCTAGAAACACTTACAAGTATCATGCAGAAGATGGTAGAGATCTGGCTTGGAGATTTCCAGAGAGAGAGCGTTTCAGATGGATCAGATTCTCTCCCTGTGTCCTGAGGCTTGTGCCATGCTTGTAAAATGGCTTCTCCCCACTTCTTCTTGGACCAGGCCCTTATATAGCCTTTCTGACCTCAGCAGCCCAGTCCAATAGAAGCCAGCAGTGTTGGCAACTAGCCAACAAATTTAAAAAGCAACACTGGTTAACTGGGCAGGTGAGCAGGGTCTTTTCCCTCCCCCCACCCAGGTGACCAGAGGGACCACACCCTAGGCATCAGGCTTTTGTCCCATAGGCAGGGAGGAAAATCCCCCCTCCCTTAGGAATCTGGCCCCAGTGTCTCAAGCTGGCAGGGACAGATTCCTGGGGAGAGACACAGGCAGTGGCATTTCTGCTCCATGGTCAGCACTGACCTAGCAAAGGGTCACTTGGAAGGGTTGGACGTATTTAAGTCGGCAGGCCCTGATGATATTCACCCAAGGGTATTAAAGGAATTGGCAGATGACATAGCAGAACCACTGGCGCAGCTGTTTGAGCATTCATGGCACTTGGGACAGGTCCCAGAGAACTGGAAAAGGGCCATCATGGTCCCTATCTTAAAGAAAGGGAGGAAGGAGGACCCAGGTAATTATAGGCCAGTTAGCCTCACCTCTATTCTCAGCAAGACCTTAGAAAAAATCATAAAGGATCACATTTGCAGGGGACCAGTGTGTAACACAATGGTAAGGGGCAACCAGCACGGGTTTATAGCAGGCAGATCCTGCCTGACTAACCTGGTCTCTTTTTATGACCAGGTCACAAAGTGCTTAGATACAGGGGAGGAAGTAGATATTATTTACCTGGATTTTTAAAATGGCTTTTGACATAGTGTTGCACCCACTTCTTACAAGCAAACTGAGTAGCTGTGATGTGGACTTTTTCACAGTAAGGTGGATGAAAAACTGGCTTATGGGACGCACCCAGAGAGTGGTGGTGGAAGGTTCGGTTTCTCCCTGGAGAGATGTGGGCAGTGGTGTCTCCCAAGGCTCTGTCCTTGGACCAGTACTGTTTAATATCTTCATCAGTGATTTGGATGAAGGTGTTGAAAGCACCTTGTCCAAATTCACAGATGACACTAAACTATGGGGCACAGTAAACACACTGGAGGGCAGGGAATGAATTCAGGTAGATTTGGACAGACTGGGGAAGTGGGCAGATCAGAATAAGATGCAATTCAACAAAGATAAATGCAAGGTGCTGCACCTGGGGAGAAAGAATCTCTAACACACCTATAGACTGGAGGGTACCATTCTGAGTACTACACCAGTATAAAGAGATCTCAGAGTCCTGGTTGATACAAAAATGAACAAGAGTCCCCAGCGTGACAAGGTAATAAGCAAGGGTAACCACACTCTTTCTTGCACCAGCAGGAGTATCATGAGCAGGTTTAGGGAAGTGATACTTCCCCTCTATGCGGCACTGGTGAGGCCACAGATGGAGTACTGTGTCCAGTTTTGAGCACCGCACTTCAAGAGGGAAGCAGATAACCTTGAGAGGGTCCAGAGGATGGCTACTTGTATGGTTGAGGGCCTGCAGGTAACACCCTATGAAGACAGACAGAGATCTGAATCTCTTCAGCCTCTGCAAGAGAGGCTGAGAGGCGATCTTGTAGCTACCTACGAAGTCA
>NW_017729032.1:68241554-68243949 GCF_001723915.1 Gavialis gangeticus
GGGGGGGGGGAGCAGGGAATAGGGGACACTGTTTACCAGGACACCCCTTGGGGTTACCAGGAATAATAGCCAGAAACTGAAGAACAGATTTAGATTGGACATAAGGAAGACATTCTTTACAGTAAGGGTTGCCAAAATATGGAATGGGCTTCCAAGGGAGGTGGTGCTTTCCCCTACCCTGGAGGTGTTCAAGAGGAGATTAGACAGGCATCTGGCTGGAGTTATCTAACCCCAGCCCTCTTTCTTGCCTGGAGCAGGGGGTCAGACCCGATGATCTACCAGGTCCCTTCCAACTCTAGAAATCCATGAAATCTATGAAACTATTTCTCAACAGGACTTCCTCCCCCAGGAACAACCTGCCAATCTTATTTCATTTGCCCCAACTGATGGCAATGGTCCTGTTGCTGTGATCCACTTTAGCAAAGATGCATTACATCAGGGGTGCTCAACCCTAGCTCATGGACCAGATCCCCATGGGTCCAGCAATTCGGGGAAGGGGAGTGTTATTGGATCCATGGAGAGCCCAAGCCCTGTCCACTACATCAGGTGCCAAATCCCAGCACCCAGACCATCCAGCCCAGCGCTGGGCCCCTGGAGCCCCAACTGTGTGGGGAGCAGGAGCTGGGCCCCTGGAGCCCCAACTGTGTTGATCCACCATGACCCAACCCCAGCATGTAGGAGCAGGAGGGGTGGTACCAGACCCCAGGGCCCAATCCAGCGCACAGACCAGCCGTGCACCATTCATCCAGCCCATGGGACCAAAAACTTGAACACTGCTGCATTACACAAAGCCTATTGGAATTCAACATCTAACACAGGGTGGCAAAGGCCTGCAGCAAGACAGCAGCCCTGGACTTCAGGAGGGTGGATTTCATTGAGCTAAGGAGACTAGTAGGGGAGGCACTGAGGTCCCGGAGGCCTGGGGAGTTGGAAGTCCAAGAAGAGCGGTCATTCCTGAAGGAGAATGACCTCCAAGCCCAAAGGGTGGCAAATCCCAACACGGATCAAAGGGGACAAGAGTGCTCAAAAGCCCCCATGGCTAACCAAAAGCATCCACGAATGCCTCAAAGCTAAAAAGGAGGCCTACACCCAATGGAAGGGAGGGGCCATCACCAGGGAGGACTATACCTCCATTGCTCGGGATTGTAGGGGGGCTATTAGGAAGGCCAAGGCAGAGATGGAACTGGGACTAGCAACCCGGATCAAGGACAATAAGAAGTCCTTTTTTAAATACATATGGGGTAAAAAGAAGGTTCCAGGTAATGTGGGGCTTCTGCAGGACATGCTAGGAAATCTGGTGGTCTCACCAGACCACAAAGATAACCTATTTAACAATTTCTTTGCCTCCAGTTTTCAAAGCAGGGACCACGTCATCCCCCTCACCGGGATCCCCAATGGTCCCAGGGGTGGCACAGCCAGGCCCAGAGTCAGAGAGGACCTAGTCAGGGAACTTCTGGAGGGACTGGATGTGTTCAAATCAGCAGGTCCTGATTATCTCCACCCCAGAGTGCTGAGGTAATTAGCAGAGATCATTGCAGGACCCCTGGCACAGCTTTACGAGCACTCGTAGCGCTCTGGCGAGGTGCCGGAGGACTGGAAAAGGGTCAATGTTATCCCCATTTTCAAGAAAGGGAGGAAGGAGGACCCAGAAAATTATAGACCTGTTAGTCTTATCTCAGTCCTGGGGAAGCTCTTTGAGAAAATTATCCAGGTGTACATCTGCGAGAGGCAAGCAGGGGAGTATATGCTTAGGGCCAGCCAACATGGGTTCATTACAGGCAGGTCCTATCAACCCATCTTGGTACCCTTCTTTGCCCAGGTCAACAAATCCTTGGATGCAGGTGTCACGGTAGACATAGTCTTTCTGGACTTTAGGAAGGCCTTTGACACTGTCTCTCGCCCCATTCTCATTAAAAAATTAGGAAATTGTGGTGTTGATGCCTATACAGTCAAATGGGTCTTCGATTAGCTGAAGGGCCGCACCCAAAAAGAGTGGTGGTGGACGGGTCATTTTTGACCTGGAGGGGTGTGGGCAGTGGGATCCCTCAGGGCTCGGTCCTCGGGTCTGCACTGTTCAACATCTTCATCAGCGACTTGGACGAGGGGGTGAAAAGCACCTTGTTCAAATTCGCAGATGACACTAAGATGTGGGGAGAAGCAGGCATGCTAGAAGGGAGGGACAGGCTGCAATTGGATCTGGGCAGGTGAGAATAAGATGGGATTCAATACTGACAAGTGCAGGGTACTGCACCTAGGGAGGAAGAACCAGCAGCATACCTACAGGCTGGGGAACTCCCTTCTCGTCAGTACAGAGACGAGAAGGATCTTGAAGTCATTATACACTCCAAAATGAACATGGGCCGCCAATGTGGGAATGCAGTCAGGAAGGCTAACC
>NW_017729032.1:68244566-68265334 GCF_001723915.1 Gavialis gangeticus
TCTTTAAAAGGAGGCTAGATAGACACCTTGCCAGGGTCGTTTGACCCCAGTACTCTTTCCTGCCCAGGGCAGGGGGTCAGACTTGATGATCTGCTCAGGTCCCTTCCAACCCTACCAACTATGAAACTATGAAAGCATTGTCTTATCTCTAGAGACTCTTTTAGTTTAGTGTGACAGGTGTTTGCCAGAACATTATTAGGTCCCACCTAACTTTGCGATTCTTATGTGTGGGAAATTAGTTACAAAAGTCTTCCCTCTAAGTTTAATATACAGTTCAAACACTAAGCACACCTACGACTAAGTCAGGTGTTCACTGCTATGGTTCCTCAATTTTAGGAAACGCAGGCTCTGTAATTCACAATTCAGCAATAGTAGAAAATGTAACAGGACTTGTGTGTTTTGACCATCATGCCACCTTCTAGCCCGGTGGTTCTCAGCCTTTTTTGTAGCAGGACCCATTTTTAAACACACATCGATGGCCAGTCCCAGCCCAGCGCCTCTCACTATCAGCCCACTACCTCTGCCTCCAGGTCCCAGCCCCCCAGCATGTGGAGCAGGAGGTGACGTTTGAGGAAATTGCCAGCCTGCAACAGAAAAGCCACCATTTGCCATGTTTTTCTCCATTAAAGGAGTATCCATTTTTAAAGTTTGTCCATGACCCTTTCATATATTATTGAGACCCACTTCTGAGTCGCAACCCATGGGTTGAGAAACGCTGTTCTAGCCTGTGTAAAACAGCACTGGCTAAAATGACCAGCTCCCTAAGTTTGACTTGCCTAGAAAAAGTTTTAAGATTGCAAAGCTGTAGCACATCTGCCATAGCTCAGCACCATCAGTGGGTGCAACACAAGGGACACAGGAAGATCAGGGGAGGGGATAGGGAGTGCCAGGCAGGGAATTGAAAGCCAAGCGGCTGATCAGCACGGATCCTTGTTTTCTCCAATTTAAAAAAAATCCCCAGTTTTCAAAATTAAAAATGTAACACAAAAAATCCACATTTTTCCATAATTAAAATGAAGCATCACTTGCATCCATATATCTATGTGGAGATCTCTCTCTTTCTAGATCAGGCTTGTCCAACATATGGCCCGCCAAGGCATTTTCTGAGGCCCGCAGTGCTGCGACGGGAAACAAAAGTAAACACTGTTTACTTTCGTTTCCACCCCTTGTCCCTCCCCCAGCCCCTCAGCAGCTTCCTAATGGCTGCTGAAGGGCTGCGGAAGGAACAAGGTTCCCACACGCACCGTGTCAGCTTGACGTTGCTGACATGGTGCATGTGGGAAGAGAGGTAGCCATGTGCCTCTCGGGACAGGATGCGTCCAGCCAGAGCAGCAGGGGCTCAGCTGCATTTTCCCCCTACCTGCGCCAGTCAGTCCTGAGTGGCACACAGCTCTGCCACCGCCTCTGCTGGCTGGTGCCAACCCAGGCAGGTCTGTCCCATCCGGAGCAACATGCAGCTGAAGCCGGCTTCCCACGTGCTGCTGGGGATGGGAGGAGCCTGGCCAGGTCAGCACCAGCCAGCAGAAGCGGTGGCAGAGCCACGTGCTACTCGGGACTGACCGGTGCAGGTAGGGGGAAAATGCAGCTGAGTCCCTGCCGCTCCAGCCAGACCAGTCCCATCCTGAGCGGGACATGGCTCTGCCGCCGCTTCTGCTGGCTGGTGCAGACCCGGCTGGCCTCCTCCCGTCCCCAGCAGCACATGGGAAGCCCACTTCAGCCACATGCTGCTCCGGATGGGATGGACCCAGCTGGGTCAGCACCGGCCAGGAAAAGCAGCATGCTCCAGGCTCGCAGCGCTGAGGCCACCGGGGCTCAGTGCGTGGGCGGCCGGGCACCATAGTGAGCGGGGCTGTGCGGGCGAGTGGGTGAGGGGCTGTGGTGCAACAGTCGCCTCATTCCAGCCCCCATCAGGCAGCGCCGGCTCCTGGGGCTGTGCTGCTCGGGGGATGGAGATGTGGAGCTATTTATTTCTTCCGTTCAGTCTCTGGGGCAGTAGCTGGCTGGATGCAGAATGGGTCTCTCCTGCCCCTCCCCACAAGCAGCTACCAAGAACCTTGCAGCAACAGGCAGGCGCAGTAGGGCTACACAGGCAGGGTCTCTCTGGCCCAGGACAAAGGGTGTTTGAATATGGCTCACTGGCCCACTGGGTGATAAAAAGTTCATGATCCGGCCCCACATTCAAAAGGGTTGGACACCCGTGCTCTAAATATTTCCATACTTTTATCTACACACACACATATAGTGGTGGTTCATTCTAATCATGGAAAAAAGTGGATTTTGGGTTACTTTAAATCCAAAATATGGGGTTGGGTTTTTTTAATCAGAGAAAAGCAGGAGCCAGACAGGAGGGTGCATGGCAAGGCACAGTACCCGAAAGCTGCGTGGCTGATCGTGGGGGGACGGGACGGGACTGGGGGACAGCCAGGGCAGAACAGCAGAATCCCGAGCAACAGATCAGGGAACGGGAGCACCAGGCAGGGGCAAAGCAGCCGGAAACCGAGCAGCGTGTTGGGCAAGGGGGTGCAGGGCACGACAAAGCAGCCGGAAGCCGAGCGGTCGATGGGGCAGGGAGAGGCATGGAACAGGCCAAAGCAAACCAGCGCACAGGGTACAGCGGAGAAAACCGAGCAGACGATCGGAAGGGGGGCGCCGGCAGGACACGGTAGCCGAAAGTCGAGCAGCCGATGGGGCAGGGGTAGGGACCAGAACCGGGACCAGGACCGCAGTGGCCCTGGGAGCCCTCGCCAGTTCTCACCTTGACCAGCCACATGCCCGTGTTCTGCTTGGCCCCGGTCAGGTCTAGCTCCCCCTTGTCGCTCATGGCGGCGGCGGGGGGGGGCCGGCGCCGAGCGGGAAGAGCTTGAGACGCCGCCGCCACTGCTGCGCACGCGCACGAGGGTTGTTGCCGGCAACCCCGGAAGGAACCTCACCAGACTACGGCGGCTCGCGCCGGCCAAACTTCCCGTGCCTGCAGAGAAGAGGCGCGAGGAGGGAAAGGGGAAGGATTCTCCCGGGGGTTCCCCGGCTGTCCCTGCGGCGATGTGCCGGGGCGGGGCCAGGGGACTTGTGCATCCTGGTGCCCCGCCCCCAGCCGGGACCTGCGCAGGGGACGAAGGCTGCCCTTGCTCTGCTGAGCTGTCCTTTACCTGCGAGCCCGTGTTCCGCACGCCGAGGGGCTCTGGTTTTGGGCCAAGGACACAGGCAGACAAGGCTCTTCGAGTGATGCGATATCTTCTATTAGACCAACTAAATAGTTGGGAAAATTGTTCTTTGCAAACTTTGGGATACAAACATGCTCCTTCCGGCGTAGGGATCCTAAGCATGGGCAGCTCCCTATGCCTGGGGGAGGGTATTTGTGGCCGAAAGTGTGCAAAGAACAATTTTTCCAACCATTTAGTAGGCCTAATAGAAGATATTGCATCACCGGAAGAGCTTTGTCTGTTTAGGCAGCAAGGCCTAGTGTTGTATCTGGGCAGCTGCACCCGCCCCCCCCCCCCCCCCCCCGCTCGTGCTGTTACTGACCCTGGTGGGGTCCTGCCCCGGCTGGTCTCTGGCTGCCTCATGCTCTGGATACCCAACCTAGCCCCACTGGGCTCTTGACATTGTGCTCTGTCTGACCCTCCAGATCAGAGAATTATAGACAAGATGGTTGGAAGGGACCTCAGGAGGTCATCTAGTCCCACCACCTGCTCAAACCAGGACCATCGCCAACTAGATCATCCAGTGATTCAAATCACTGTCCTGAATCGATTCGGCCGAACCTCCGAATCAGCCAGGCCCATCCCCCGCCCACTCTCCCAGCCCAGCAATGGCTGCCCCACCCGCCCCAGCTCCTGGCACTTGAAACAAAAAAGCCCCAACTCAGCTGGTGCTGCTGGGCAGGGGGGCAATCTCCACTGCCCCCTGTGCCACGTGGGGGGCTCTTCCACAAGCCCGCCAAAGCCCAGCGGCTGCTGCAGGAGCGGTGAGTCCCAGGGCTTTTCTCATTTTTTTTTTCTTAAGGGGCTGGAGCTGTGCCGGGTGGGGCACCCATGGGGGAACTGGAGAAGTGGGGAGGGTCAGTGAGGGTAGTGGCACAGCCCTCCACACAGAGTAGGGCAGTGGGGGGCAGCGGGGATCGCCCCTCTGCCTGGCAGGCACCCGGTGAGCACTGGGGCTTTTCTTTAAAGGGCCAGGAGCTGGGGCAGGCAGGGAAGCTGTGGGGGGGGCTGGGGGAGCAGGCAGGGGTTAGGAGAGCTGGGGGAGCAGGCTGGGGATGGGGGATTCAATTTGGATTTGGAGATTCGGCTGCTGAATCAGGCCGAATCTCCTCCGAATTGAATCGCCGCCCGAAGCTTCACACAGCCCTACAGTGTACCCCAGCAGCTGAATGTGGAAAGGGGGGGGTGTGAAGGTGTGCAGCTGGACACGGGGTGGGGGGGGGGGGGTGCGCGGCCAGACACAGAGCAGCAGCAGCCATCACATGCAAGTGGCGTCCCCCACATGTGGCCAGGCTAGTGGTGCCTGCAAGGCAGTGCAGGATGGTGCGTGGCAGCCCTCCCGTCTCCGCATACCCATGTATACCCCCCAGGGCCTTCTCAAGTACCCCCGGGGGTATGCGTATCCCCAGTTGACAACCCTGATCTAGGGGATAGTCTAGTCTAGTTTGCTCTGGCCTGAACTTCTGGATGCCTAACCAGCTTCATGCCCTTGCTCTCTTCCTGGCTTCCCCAATACCTGACCCAAGTATGGCCTGACCTCTCAGGCATCTGACCCAGCTACCTTCCTGTCCTTGTGCTCTGCCTGACTCTCTGGACCCCAACTCTGTTCCCTGGACAGATCTAGTTTCTGGCTTTTCCTGAGCCTGAGGTGACCCTCAGACCTGGCTGCCCATTGCCTGGCATTACAGCGACTTCACACACCAGATCCAGCCACAGAATGACCCCCATGCACTAATGCACTGGTCCCCACTATCTGGACCACAGGACTCCCCTACAGCTCCAGGAATGGTGACAGGGAAGCAGCAATTAATGCTGCCACCATTCTCTCCCTGCCAAATTTCTGGAACCATTAAGAGACCCACAGGCCAGGGCAGGGCATCCAAAATCTAAGTGACAGATCAGGCAGAGGGGCACAGGGCAGTCAGGCCAAACAACGGCTCTGTGGACCTTATCTGGCCAGAGGTTGAGCACCAGGGAGTTAGGAGAAGTACTAGACAAACTCTACGGCACAAAATGCCTATGACTTGAGGAAGGGCATATTGTGCCCAAAAGCACAATACCTTCTCTCCCAACTATACAGTTGGCACAATCAAAGCTATTACAGAACAAATCCTGGTTCTCTCATACTCCCTGTAACTTTGGGCTGGAACTAGTGCACCATTATCACTGCAGGTGTCTATACAATCTGGCCAAGAGACTAGAATGAAGCTTGCTCTGCCCATTCAGTTTTAGCCCCAAATTTAGATTAGATTACTAGAAGTTTTCACTGGAACATGAGAGAGCTGTTTCCCTGAATTAAGACAAAATGTGGTGACAAGTGTATTTACCAAAGAAATACTCCCTGCAGAGTATGGTGCCCAAACATTACAATTCTGCAAGTGACTTCAAGTATTTATTCCCCTGAAAACTGGAACTAATTTGTATTTTACTATTTGACTTATTCTGGTCTAAACCTTTGTGTGGATGCTTCTGTATAAAGACAGTGAGAATCAAGGGTGTTCAGCACTCGAACAGAGCTCTGTATTGTGCAGGATTGGCCCGATAGACTCCTCCATTTTAAAGGAGAGAACAGAACATCAGGGACTGTGATAGAACAAGCAATTTATAACCAGTAGGGTGTTTTTAAGAGGAGCTTGTACCTTGCGAGATTGGAGCCCAATATGATTTTCCAAGACTACATAAATGAATGAATGGCGGAGCTGGTTCTCCTTACTTACAGTTTTAGCTCAGTCCATATAATCAAACCAAATCTGTCCCTACCTAAAAACTAAAAAAGGGGATGGATATATTTTTTCAACACACATGAAATTTTAGATAACCTTGTGCCATTAATTCTAATAAATGTTGCTTACACCAGGGGTCAGCAACGTTGGCAGCAGGGGGATATCTTAACCAAACTTAGCTCCAAACTTGAGCTGCTTCTGACTCAGTCCACACAACCATAGCCACAGTCCCATTCCCCATGTGGTGGTGGTGCTGCTGCTTCTCAACACCACTCTGGCAAAGACCCTCACCACCAAAATGACACCAAAGCTGTCCAGCCCTATGGGCTGAATAAATGTCTCCATGGGTCAGATTTGGCCTGCAGGCTGTAGATTGCTGGCCCTCAGGTCATACACCATAAACCTATTAAAAAAGAGGAATATAAATTTCATAGTTTCATAGTTGGTAGGGTCAGAAGGGACCTGAGCACATCATCAAGTCCAACCCCCTGCCATGGCAGGAAAGAGTACTGGGGTCAAACGACCCCAGCAAGGTGTACATCTAGCCTCCTCTTAAAGACCCCCAGGGTAGGAGCCAGCACCACTTCTCTTGGAAGTTGGTTCCAGATCCTAGCCACCCTGACAGGGAAGTAGCGCCTCCTGATGTCTAGTCTGAATCTACCCTCTGTCAGCTTGTGACTGTTATTTCTAGTCACTCCTGGTAGTGCTTGGGTGAACAGGGACTCCCCCAGTGCCTGCTGGTCCCCTCTGACTAGTTTGTAACAGGCCACTAGATCCCCCCTCAGTCTTCTCTTATGGAGACTGAACAGGTTCAGGTCCCATAGCCTGTCCCTGTAGGGCCTGCCCTGCTGCCCCCTGATCATGCGAGTGGCCCTCCTCTGGACCCTCTCCATGTTGTCCACATCCCTCTTGAAGTGTGGTGCCCAGAACTGGATGCAGTACTCCAGCTGTGACTTGACCAGTGCCGCATAGAGGGGGAGTATCACCTTCTTGGACCTGCTCGAGATGCATCTGTGGATGCATGACAAGGTGTGGTTGGCCTTCCTGACTGCATCCCCACACTGCCGGCCCATATTCATCTTGAATCACTGAGATGCAAATGTAGCCAACATAATTGTCCAACCTGAGACTTGTCCAGCAAGAAATCATGACTCTTAGTCAAAGAGTTAAAAAAAAAGGAAAACATTTAAAAATCTAGTAATTTCCCTGACTCAGCTGGTACTTGAGAGCTAAAAGAGACAAGGCAGACTTTTTTCCTCTTAGCAACTTGCTACAGGCAGCCTTTCAAGTCCTGTTTCCATGGAAACTAAATTAAAAAGGGCAACAAGGTAAGAAGAATTTTCATTAATTCCTAATTTAAACTCCTAACATTCTGTTTTCCATTCCAGTGTTCAGTTCCATGGAGGAAGAATCTCAGAGGCCAGTAGCTGAGAGCTAAAGCTGCATATTAGTTTCTATTTTTGATCCTGTTGTGTGAAAACTGTTGTTAAGTCAAGAGAAATAAACTACATGGTTTTAAATTACAGACTCTTTTACTGAACTATTTTTTATTCACTCAGCTGAGTGTGATCATGATTGCACTGTAGTAAGCAGCTGAGAAGGACTTTCCTTTGTCAATTTTAGGTGCCAGCTATTGGCTGAAGAATAACAGCACTGTCATCTAGACATTTAAGGCCTGGTGTTGTCCTAGTGAAGTCAGTTGGAGGTTTTCCCTTGATTACAACTCCTTCATGCTTCCCTAGAGCCACGAGCATCAATGCTGATAAGTGTGAAGTGATGCACCGGGGGAAAAAATAACTTGAGATGCACGTACAGGATGATGGGCTCTATATTAGCTGTCAATACTTAGGAAAGAGATCTTGGAATTACTGTGGATAGTTCTCTGAAAACAGCCCAGTCAAAAAGGCAAGCAAAAGACTGTTGGGAATTATTAAGGAAGAGATCCAAAACAAACCAAAATATGTCACTGTAGAAATCTCTGATATGCCCACATCCATGAATACTGCATGCTATTCTGGTACCCACACCTCCAAAAGGGTATCCTAGAAGTAGAAAAGGTACATACAGAAAAGGACAGGAAGGATGATCAGTGGCTTAGATAAGCTTCTGCATAAAGAAAGACTAAACAGGCAAGACAGAGAAAAGATGACTGGGGTGGTGGTGATAAAGGTCTATAAAACCATGAACAGCATGGAGAAAGTAAATAGGGACTTACTATTTATTGTCTTTCACAATACTAGAACTTGGGGGGCACACAATGAAATTTTACTTTCCTAACAGTGGCATCATAACTCCTTGCCCCTAATAGTATACAGAAGCAAGCCTTACATTTCCTAGGATTCCTTTTTCCTAATCCTTCAGGGTTCAGCTGAAGATGGTTCAATTTAATTCTTATTCTCCCATGGCTGAAAAAAATCATAGAATAATGATTTGTTTTACAGCTTCTGGTTGGTCTGATGTAATATACATTGTCTCTATTTCCCCTGGTGTGGAAACTCACCAGGGAAGTGAGTGGTGCCACATAGAAAGCAAATAAAATACAGCATATGGTAATTAAAATGTTATAATACAATAGACTGCATACATATACACTCCTTTATGAATTCATGTTGGCACTTTCCACATCAAATAAAATCACAGTAAACAAACACCACTGACATGCAAGATCAAACAGATCAGATATAAATGGCACAACACTAAGTGTTGAATTACATTTTTCAGGTGGGTCTTGACTGGTGTTTAGAATTATAAGCAATGCAGATTGTGAACAACAAATATTAACAAAAAATACAATTCCATAATCTGAAACAACCTACTGAAAGAACACTGCTTTATGAGAGAACAGGACACAGTGGCTCTTTTGCGTTTCTCTGCTGGCACAAAGGGATTGTAAATTCAATTTAACTGATTTGGTGAGAAATTCCTCAGCATAGGGGAAAACCCAGGAGGGCTCAGAACTATAATGATCTCAATTCTGCATGGCTACACCTGCTCTGAGTGCAAGGGAGAATTCAGAGAGAAAAGAGTCATTAGTCTACTGTGCAGTAAAGCGCATATGTAGATGGACCCAGAATGAAGTCTGAGTGCACTGTTGTGCTGGGTGTCCTCAGATCTCTATAATAAACACTGAATTTGAACACTCCAGAGATTGCTAAGATTCAGATTTGGGTCTGGACCTGGATCTGAGCTATGCAGTTCAGGCCAATGCTGTGTCTAACCTAATAAAAGGGAAAGAGAGAGAGAGAGACACTGTGTGTAGAGTTGGAGTAGTAACAAGAATTTTGTCAGAAAAAGAACAGAGCCATAGGCTGCTGAGACTCTTACTTCATGCATTCTTGTCAGCCAAATTCCTCATTAACAAATTAAAGTGAACTCAGAGTACTCAGCAGTTTCACAGGGGGGGAAATAACCTAATGGAGTTAGACTGCCACAGAGTCTGTTGGCCTTACTGAATCAGTCAATTTATTCATCCACCCTATCTTGCTTTAGGAGACAGATCTTCAACTGGTACAAATTATCCTAGCTTCACTGATCTGCTCCTTAATCGGTATCCTTGATCTTAAACGTCCTATTACTTCCGAACCTTCTGGGGATGAACAGCAGTCTAAGGCACACATTCCCATTAAATTGCTATAGCATCCCACTTTGCCCTCCCCACACGTGGTAAACAATATTTCTTTATTCAGTTGTTTTGTTTATTTTATGCTATTTGGGAAAAGAGAAAGATAAACTACAGATGCAAAAACTATGACCACGTAGGCAAAGCGTGATAATATGAATTAAAAGGTGAAAAACCCCAAAGTAAATAATCCCTAACACAGGGTACAGCCAATTTAGCCCAGTGATTCTCAGGCAGACTGCTATGATAGCCTGGGTTGCTATGAGAGCCTTTAAAAAAGGACTGTCCAACGGCTGCATTTGGCCTCCATAGGGTTAGCAGGCAGCCTCCGGGCTCTCACCTGGCTACCACTCTCCCCCTCAGTTACTCCTACCGCAATGGCTGGGAGGGGGCTAGGGTTGCCCAAGCTGCATAAGTGGCATAGAAGGGAGTCAAACTGCCCACACTGAAAGTGGGTGGTGCACGTAGCTGGGAGAGGGGGTTGGAGGTGATGCTGCACACATGGCAGGCACAGTGGGAGAAAGGTGTTGGGCAGCCCACATAGTGTGCACAGCTAAGGGGTGAGGGAAAGCCGGGAGAGCACCAGCCCATGCAAAGTGTGGTCCCCACAGCATACAGTACCCAACTATCCAGAAGTTGGACAATTCCTATTGCAGTCACCGTATCATAGCATATTTTAAATAAATGTATCAAACTCCATCTTAAAGTTTGTTCATTTCCCCTCAACTTCTGTAATTGCAAGGTTATTCGAGAACCTGATTGCTCTAATGCTTAGGAACCTCTTCTGTTTTGCAGCTTAAGTTGATTCACAGACAGTTTAGAGCCATTTGTTCTTGTGCAAACTTTGTCTTTTAACTTAACTAGTTCTTTTTGCTCCATGTTGTTTACCTCTTAACATAGTTTGAGACAGGGTAGGAATTATGAAATGTACTTTAGTTATGTAATAGGTGATATCATATCAGGTACAAGCATGACAGTCTTCCAGGAATCTATGGTTTGACAGTGAGACAGAGACAAAGTCAAAATGTTACTCTTGTCAGTATGGTGTGTGGTGACAAATAAATATGCTAATGTAGGAGAATGGTGGGTGAACAATAGTAAGAAGAATTGTACATCAAACATTAACTCCAGGAGGCAAAGGAGGAAATTCACTAAGAATGGACATGGAAAGCAAGCAGAGATTTTATTTTTTGGGGAAGGTGTATGTAGAAGTTTCAGGATAGTTCTGATCAGTTTCTGAAATTCAGAAGTTGCTATAATATAAAATTTTGGGGAAAATATAATATAAAATAGAGCAAGAGAAAAGAATATGCAGAAAAGGACCTGGGGCTTAGAGTGGACAATAAGCTTAATATGAGCCAGTTGTGCCCTTGCTGCAATGAAGGCTAGCGGCATACTGGCTGCATTAGTAGGTATGTTGCCAGCAAATCAAGGGAAGTGTTTCTTTCCTTCTTTTTGGCACTGGTGAGGCCACATATGGAGTCCTGTGTCTTGTGTTGGGCCCCCCCACTACAGAAAGGATGTGAACAAATTGGAGAGAGTCCCACAGAGGGCAACAAAAATGGTTAGAGGGCTACAGAACAGGCTTATGAGGAGAGCTTGAGGGAACTGGGCTTATTTAGTTTGGAGAAGAAAAGACTGAGAAGGGAGTTAATAACAGCCTTCAAATACCTGAAGGGTGGTTTCAAAGAGGATGGAGGTAGACTGTTCTCAGTGGTGGCAGTTGACAGAACAAGGAGCAATGGTCTTGAGTTGCATAAAGGGAAGTTTAGGCTAGAGATTAGGAAAACCATTCTTACTAGGAGGGTGATAAAGCACTGGAACAGGCTACATAGAGACATTGCAGGATCTCCATCCTTAGAGGTTTTTAACACTCAGATAGACAGTCTTGGGTGGAATGATACAGTTGGGGACAGTTCTGCTTTGAGCAGGGGTTGGACTAGATGACCTCCTGAGGTCCCTTCCAACCCTAATTTTCTCTGATTCTTTGCTAGTGTGAGCTAATTTGCTGGAGCCAGCCAGCATGGAACAGCTGGAATCTCCCCTATTAGCCCAGCTATAAGTATGCTAGTCATATGCTTGTACTGTGTGGGCACAGTCATTAATAAATGCTGTAACATTGCCATGGTAGTGTTAAAGTGATGTTGTAGCCATGGTGGTCCAGAAATTATGTGAGAGGCAAGGACTTATTTTGGGTGATATCTTTTATTGGACCAACTGCATGGTCACGATAAAGTTAGACAAGCTAGAATAAAATGTGTCTAACTTTATGTCAACGATACGGTTGGTTAGATAGAAAACATCATCCCAAATAAATCCTTGCCTCTCCTACTGTTCATTTAAAGTAACTGGCGAAATGGTCTGCAATCAATTAGGTGAGTCTGCACAAGTGCAAGTCATGCACTTGGGATGGAATAATCACATGCACAAATATAGATCAGGGAATGACCAGCGAGGCTGCAGTACTGAAGAGATGGACCTGGGGGTTACAGTACATCACAAGCTGAATATGAGTCAACATTGTGCTTTTGTTGCAATAACAACAAAAAAGCTAACCACATCCTGGGATTTACTAACAGGAGTGTAATTTGCAAATCAAGGAAAGTGATTTTCCCACTCTGTTCAGCATTGGTGGGGCCTCACCTGAAGTACTGTGTCCAGGTTTGTGCCCCACACTTCAAGACTGTGGATAATTTGGAAAGAGCAATGTGGACAGAGCAACAAAATGATAAGAGGCCTGGGAGGCAAGACTTATCAGGAAAGCTGAAAGAACTAGGTTATTATGTCTGGAGAAGAGATGACTGAGGGGGAATTTCATAACTGTCTTCAAATACCAGAAGGGTGACTACACAGAGAATGGAGATGGGCTTTTCTCTGTGGCCATATAGGACAGAACTTGAAGCAATGGCCTCAAATTTCAGCAGGGGAAATTTAGGTTGGAGATTAGGAGGAATTTTCTGACTATGAGAGTGGCCAAGTGCTGGAACAGGCTACCTAGAGAAACTGGGGATTCTCTATCCTTGGAAATTTTCAAGTGCAGATTAGATAGACACCTGGCTCGGATAGTTTAGTTTGGGACAATCCTGTCTTGAGCAGGGGGCTGGTCTAGATGAGCTCATGAGGCCCCTTCCCACCCTACTTTCCCATGAAGTGTATAACTAACTTCTATGGGATTTTGGACTTATAAGATATTTTTAGCTGAATTTTTTACTGGCCTGGTCAATTGAACTCCAGCAAACAGCAATGATATTCTTCTCAACCTTCATTTTGCTAAGCTAAAGAAAGCTCTTCTAGTCATCGCTCATAACATAAGTTCTTCATTCCCCTGATCATCTTGCTGGCCCTTCTCTGCACCTGTTCCAGCATCAATTAATCTCTCCTGGACAAGGGTGATTGGTAAGATACAGTGTTTCACAAAAGGTCTCACCAATACCTTGCATCATGGCACCAATACTTTTCTTTTTCCTACAAAAAATGCTTTTCTGAAGTATCCTATGATTGCATTTGACTTTTTCATGACTATTATATTAGCAGCTCATAATAATTCTTTAATCAGTTCATACTCCTACATCCCTCTCCACTGCAGTGATTTCCAACTGATGAGCTCCCAGTTTATAGCAGACCTTGCATTTTGTATTATTGAATTTCATCCTATTTCTAGAGCTTCAGCCCTCAAAGTCAACCAGTTCTTTCAGTAAAATATTCTAGCTCTCCTTTGTATTTATAAAATCTCCTAAGGTTGTATCATCATCAGATTGTATCAGTACGCTTATATTTGTTATAAGTCTTATGAAGTCATTAATGCAAATATTGAACAAAAAACAGTCCCAAAATTGATCATTTAGGAACTTCACTAGTAAAATTCCTCTAGCCTGATACCTCATCTTTCCAATTTAAAACTATCCATTGCCCTCTCCTTTTTAGCTAGTTCCTTACCTACTTTACAATTCATCTTCTAATCTTCTTTCTCTTCTAGGTTAACTAATAGTTTCCCCAATGGTACCAGGAATGAAACACTTTACTCAAGTGCAGATAGATGAACTGCATTTCCTTTGCAGTTACCTTGTCAGAGAAAGCTATGGGATTAGTCTGAGCAGTCACGTTGTCAGAGAAAGCTATTTGAGCAGTCTCTCTTTGGTAAACCCACATTGCATTTATCACATTTCCTTTACCTCCATGTGTATAATTATCTCTTTCTTCAAGTCTGTTAAAAAGCCTTATACCATGGATTGGTTCCTACTACCCACGAGCTAGATGGGGCCTGTGGATTCATTTGATCTGGCCTGCAGACATGGGCCATGTCTTGAGTGCCATTTATGGGCCGGAAGGGTGCTTCAGCAGCAGTGCTTTCCTGTGCCACTGCAGGGAAAAGAAGCAGCAGGAACTGGGTCCTAGCACCTGTCATCCTTGTCCTACCTGCCTCTGACCTGAACGGGGTCACTCCTGCCTGCAAGCTAAAAAGGTTGCCAACTGCCACCTTACACTTTTGAGATTGGAGCAATGGGCCTGTAGTTGCCAAGATCACTTTTTCACCCTCTAACAAATTATGGTCTTGTTGTAATAGTTCTAGTTTAAATGTGTTCTTATTACAATAATGCTACATGCTTGTTTCCCTGACTAGCTTATACATGGGGAAAGAAGGGGTTAATTGTATTTGCAGCCAAAGCTTGGTGATTTGCTACTAGAGATAACAGAACATCAAAGAACAAAGAGCTGGTTAGGCTGTGTTGATCCCTTAAGTGGTCTCCAGACAAACATCCAAAGGGGTCTCCTTGCTATCCCTGGTGTCAAAGAGGAGGTAAGGTAAGGGCAGAACCATGAATCAATCTTGGGAAAAGGGAGGCAAGTTTCTCTGAGTAGATATGATATCTTTTATAAGACCAACTGAGTAGTTGGAAAACAGTTTTAGCAAGCTTTCCGGCACAGTCACCCTTCATCAGATATGGGGAGTCTCTGCTGTTCTGAGACTCCAAGAAATGAGAGAAACTAAAAGTGTGGCAGGGTGTCAGTGAGAATATAAATAGGTAGAAATTAGAAAGACAAGAGGTAAAGCAGAGAGGGGAGGGGGAACAGAGCAGGGGAAAAAAGGCTAAAGGGAGACATTACAGTGATAGAATACAGGGTGGAAAAGAGGCTGTCAGTGAAAAAAAAACAGTAGATCAGGAAAACAGGAATGAGAGAAGCTCAAAGTGTGACAGAATGTAGTGTAAATATAAATAGGTAGAAAGGAGAAACACAAGGTAAAGCAGAGAAGGGAGGGGGAAGAAAGCGGGGGGGGCAAAGAGAAACATTACAGAGGTAAATATACAGGGTAAGAAAGAGGCTCTCAGTGAAGAAGGAAATAGTAGGAAATCAGGGAGACAAAGGGAAGAAAAGTAGGGAGGGAAGGGTAGGGGAGAAAAGGTGGGGGAAAAAGAAGAATATCAGAGTTCAGGTCAGGCAGGTACCAGTTGAATCGGATGTCAGGTAGGTTGTACTGTTATAAAACCAATGTCTATACTGAGTCCATGAATTTTTGTATCCAGTAGATTTATGAAGTGGAGTTTGTAGGCTTGTCTATGGAAGGTGTTTTGTAAGTTCCCTTTGAGGTTTAGAACTGAGAGATTGGAGAGGGAGTGATTGTCCTGTGAGAAGTATGCCCCCACAGATCTTTGATAGATTTTCAGTTTTGTCTTTGATAGATTTTTGGTATGAGTTCATTCTGGTGTGCAGTCATTGTTTGGTTTCTCCAACATATTTTCCATCATGCATTTGGTGCATTGGATGAGATATATAACATTTTTTGGATATGCAGGTATAAGATCCAGGAATGGTGATGGCTCTGTTGTGAGGTGTAGTTATACTGGGGATGGTAGAGATGTGTTGGCAGGTTTTGCATTTTTTGTCCTGGCATGGTCTGGACAAAAAACCACACTCAGTGTGGTTTGGGTCATATGGAGTTTGCTGCTGGTGATAAGGTTAGTGAGGTTCAGTGCTTGTTTGAAGGCTAGGATGGGTGGTTCTGGAAAGATCTCTTTAAGAGAGGGGTTTTCTTCTAGTATGGGTTGCAACTGTTTGCAGATTTTCTGTGTAGGTTCCAGGGAAGGGTGATATGGAGTGCGCCTGAAAGTTTGCTAAGAACTTTTTTCCAACTACTCATTTGGTCTAATAAAAGATATCACATCTACTCAAAGAACTTTGCCTGCCTATGTCCTTAGAACAACAAGGCTACAACCAAAAACCCAGGAACTTGGAAAAAGGGAGATGCCCAGAGACAAGGAACTAGAACATCCAGCCTGATTTTGGGACATAGAGACTGCTTGGGTTTTTGGGTATGAGGACTCTGCCTGGGGTACTGCTGTTGTTCCATCAGTGGCACTGATTGCTAAGCTGCTTGGGACTTTTGGGCGTAGTCCTCCCCCTCTGAAGGAGCTGAACCAGAAGTTGGCTTTGAGGGAGGGCCACAGATAATCAGGGAAGGTCAGAGACCCAAAAAGCCAGGCCACAGAGTCCAAAGAATCAGAGGCCCACCTTATCTAGAAACCAAGCCTGCCTGGGTTAGTTTCAGGGCATACTCAGACTATGTGAGGCTGGCATCCTGAAAAAGCTTGGGGAAGCCTGACTACAGCACCCTGGGTGGTCACCAACATCACCCACTCATAAGGTCAGCCCTGATCTTTAGCCTGTACTTCATTCTTAGTATGATCAGGTACAGACATTAGACTTTCACCTGTATAAGTGATTGGAAACCAGTCTATACCCTTAACAGAACAGAAGTTTGGCACACAAAACTGGTCTACACCTGTAACAGAACGTAAGTTTGGCACACACAGACTGGTTAAAAAATAGTGGAACCTGGTCTAAGATTTGCCCCCGCACTGAAGGGCAAATGTGTGCTCTGTTCACTACCAATCTAAACTATGTAATTTACAGAAAACCATGCAACTTAAATCGATTCCAGAGCGGGCTTTTTGAATGACTGTACTTAGCCAAAGTAGTAGCCTCTGGTCTTTTCTTGTTCTATTTTATTTATATGGATAAATAACATACTTATAAAGGTCTAATTCAACATAACTTTTGGTAATTTTGTGTAATCTCTCTTATTTTTAATATCTATAATGCAGGATTTTGCTTATCAGTCCTTTTTTCTATTCCTTCTTGGCTCCTCATTTACTCCTTTTCTTGCATTTTCTTGTATACCACATGCACCTTTTCCCCAAAAATCAGCTGTTGGAAATTGGGGTGCATATTTTAAGCAGATAAATACGGATGATCCCTGTCGATGTGGGGAGAGCAGCGGACAGGAAGTACCTTCACTTTATCAAGGCTTTTAATACAGTCTCCTACAACATTCTCACAAGCAAGCTAAGGAGGTACACGTTGGATAAATGGACTTTAAGGTAGATAGAAAACTGGATGGATCATTGGGTTCAAAGGGTAGTAATCAATGGCTTAATGGCTGGTTGGCAGTTGGTATCAAGTGAATTGCCCAGAGGTTGGTCCTGGGGCCAGTTTTGTTCAATATCTTCATCAGCAACCTAGAAGAGAGTATAGAGTGCACCCTCAGCAAGTTTGCAGATGACACCAAGCTGTGGGGAATAGCAGATACACTAGAGGGTAGGGCTAGGATTCAGAGAGACCTCAACGAATTGGAGAATTGGACCAAAATAAATCTTATGAGATTCAATAAGGACAAGTACAAAGTCCATTACCTTAGGATGGAACAATCCCATGTACCGCTACAGACTGTGGATTGATTAGCTAAGCAGCAGCTCTGCAGAAAAGAACCTGTGGGTTACAGTGGACAATAAAATGAACATGAGCCAGCAATGTGCCCTTGTTGCAAAGAAGACTAATGGCATACTGGACTGCATTAGTTGGAGCATTGCCAGTAGATCAAGGGAAGTGATTCTTCCCCTCTGTTCAGCACTGGTGAGTACACATTTGGAGTGCTAAGCCCAGTTTTGGGGGGCTCCCCCCCACTATAGAAAGGATGTAGACAAATTGGAAAGAGTCCAGTGGTGGGCAATGAAAATGGTTCAGGGGTTGGGGCACATGCCTTCTGAGGAGAGGCTGATGGAACTGAGCTTTTTTAGTCTGGAGAAGAGAAGAGTGAGGTGGGTTTTAATAACTACCTGAAGGGTGGTTCCAAAGAGGATGGAGCTAGACTGTTCTAAGTGTTGGCAGATGACAGAATGAGGAGCAATGGTCTCAAGTTGCAGTAAGGGAAGTTTAGGTTAGATGGTAGGAAAAACTTTCTCATTAGGATGGTAGTAAAGCACTGGGATAGGTTATTGTGGCAGGGCATTGTTGGTGCCTGCCACTTTAAGGGCTGAGCCAAGCAGCCAGCAGGTGCTTGATTGTGGCAGCCATTTTAAATCCCTGGCTACCTATATAAACAGAGCAGTTTGTGGCTGGTAGGCCAGGCAGAAACATTGCTGAGTTGTAAGGCTGTAGGCAATGGTTTGAAGGTAAGGGCAGGTGCTTAAGGGGATTGTTTGGAGACTCCTGCTCCTGGGCATAAGCTAAAGCTGCACCCTGCTAGGAGTGGATAATCTGGTGGGGCTCTCAGTGGTGTGGGAGCCCCCCTGGAAATGCCAGGTCAGTTACTACCCTGGTGAAAGGCAGATAGGGATGCCTTAACCCCAGCCCTCACTTTTGGGTGTGTTTATATCAAAACATCTGCTCCAGGGAAGGCCAGGTAGGCTTCAGGAAATGCCTGAGTCTGCTGGGGTGAGTGACCCCATGGGGCCAAGCATACTTCATGAAGCACCTGAGTCAGGAATGGGGGACCCTGATCCCTGAGTGTAGGCAGGAGATGTAGACCCAACTGAGGGACTTGACTGGTCAATACTGGGGCCAGGACCAGAAGGGTCAAAAGGGCCAGGTGCCCGCTACAAGGGATGCCCACATAGGGCAAAGAAGCTTGGGGTCCTGACTGGCCTGAGATGGGACCTTCAGCTTCCCTATAAGCCCTGGCCCCATGGAAGGGGCCACAACTAATGGGTGAAAGGGACAGTTGCATCAGCTGCCTGAGATGCTATCTGTGAGGGTTGGGGTGCAGGGTAGGGGTGGAATGGAGCTGTGGATAGCCCCCCCTCCCCAATATTGGGGTATGTAATGGGCAGCCTCCTGCCTCATTAACACCTCAATTATGTTCCATCAAGGTATGGCAGATGAGAGGTGTGTGGTGTGCCCAAAAACAGGCAGGGGAAACTAGCACTGTGGCTAGTCTGGGAGCCCCACTTTGCCACAGTTACCCAGAGAAATGATAGAATCTCCATCCTTTAAGGCTTAAGACCTGGCTAGACAAAGCCTTTGCTGGGATGATCTAGTTGGATGGTCCTGCTTTGAGCAGGGGTTTGGACTAGATGACTTCCTTGGGTCCCTTCCAACCCTACTTTCTATGATTCTACTGTCAATCTTACTATGTACATTTTTCTCTTCTCTATACAAACCTTTCATAGAGCAGCAAGAATAAAAAATAAAGTAGAATAAAATAGTGTAAGAGAACAAAAGAGTGTTTCTGAACCCAAGTTTAATTCCATTTTTCACTAGATTTCAAGCTGACGGTGTCCTAAATCAAGGTCCCCTTGCCTCTCCCTAGTGTGTAATCAATTAACTGGTAAAAAGTAACAGTTAGCACTGTTCAAGAAAAATGCACTAAACAAAACCAACTCTGACTAAGAGGTTTTAAATAGCCAGAGTTGTCTTTATGCTGTTGTTTGGCTTATAATACGAGTTCTGTGGAGCTTATTACTTATTTGTGTTTTTGACAGTGGGAATATGACAAGTATTATACGAACTGCATTGTAGCTATTCATCAGTCCCTGGCTCTTTCATATTCCCTCTGATCTTCATATTGTCTTAAGATGTCATATGGACATGAGTCAATTTTGCAATCATTAATTTTTATACATCATGATCAGTAAAGTTACTAAAACCTCATATTACAACAACCTTGGTTCTGCCTAATGGGTCAGTGAAGAACGAATACTGTTTCTCTCCAACACTTTAAATGAGACAATTAATCTGAATCATTCAACATGTCTACCTCATTCTTGCTAACTACAGGCTTCTTCTTTCTAAGTATCTTTTTTTTTTTTTTTTTTTCCTGGTGCTTAATGATCCTTAGCTTTCACTGCTGTTTCCTGAGTGTGCACTGTCAGCAGTTTGCTAAAATGTTTCTAACAATTTATTAAACTGTTATTTCACGTGCTGTCCCCCTATTCCATATGCTCATGGTGCTACTAACGACAGATATAAAATGTTTCCCCTGTCCTACCCTAAACATTCTCCTGCAAAATTTTAAGTTTGATAAATGTGGATCAATGAAAAATGTCAAGTACTTAAAATCAAGTGACATCTTATTTGATTTTGTTGACTGATTATGTTGAATATGATTTAAGCTTCTGACCTAGTTTTATTTCTTATGAATTAAGAAACCAAGGGGAAGGAGGTAGAAGGAAGTGTAATGTTGTTGTGACGGACTGAGAAGGGAAGAAGTAGCTGGGACTCTGTCTTGTCTGATTGGTCTGTGCTGCTGCTTGTTTCCTTCCGGTGTGATCTTGAGCAGAAAAGGCAGACTCCATGGTAAGGGAGAGCCAGTCTCAAGTCTCTGTGAACTGGGAGGAGAAACTTTGTGTGTCTAGGGTTGCTTCAGTTTAGGGAAGACATCCTCAGATCTGGGTGTTGTATAGATTATTGGCCATAGTGTTCAGCATTGTTCTGCCAGGAGCAACACACGGATTTATTCACTCTTATAATAGCACCAAGCACAAGGCAGTGACTGCAAGTCATCCTCTGAGGGTATTATGAGCACTTCTTTTCAGGCATTATTAGTTTCATGATTTACAATGCATCTATATCTTAAATGAGGTGGAAGATGCCAGCTTAGTTTGCTGGCACATGACTCCAGGAAATACTGAACTTCCTGAAGCAGTGCTGTTCCCTGCAGTTATCCTGCTTGAATTTGATGCACTTATATGGAGGCCTGGTAGAGTGGGAGGAAAACTAAAAAGCATAACTGAAGAAAACTCAAAACAAACATTCATGAATGTGAAGGGAGGAGGGATGACTTGAACCCCAAAATACAATGGAACAATGGTGCCCAGCTTTAATTACATTCATTTAATATAGATCTCTCTAGTGAATAGAAATCACTGCAGTTGGTTTTTGTTTTGTTTTTTTTGTCTTCTCCAGGGGTAGCAGAAGGTCATTTTGGGTCCCCCCCCCCCCCCCCCCCCC
>NW_017729032.1:68265443-68269657 GCF_001723915.1 Gavialis gangeticus
CCCCCCCCCCCCAAACATCAAAACAGAAAAGGACACAAACTCTACAAGATGGTAGAATCTGAAAGGAGGTGGGCAAAAGGGACACCAAGGTAGACTCGGATCCAAATCATAGTCGCATAGGAAAATAGGCTTGCAGTGGACCTCAAGTGGTCATCAACTTTCTCTCTTTGCTCAAGACAGGATCATCCATGTCTAAATTCACACTTGGATTAAAAATCATATTTTATTTAACTCTTAACTGGGTGGGTGAACCCTGTTGTGAGGAGATTGTGCTCCTCACTAGAGCTTCCTGTAAGCTCAGCTATTGTCACCATGCCCTTTGTAACCCTACTACCATCAGTTTAATTATGAAAGAAATTGATTGCAACAGATTCTGGGCCATCTACTGGTCTAGCTCGGTGTTTTCATGGCTTGTTAAACCATTTATTTCACATTTATCTCCATTTCAAGCACTTCAGGGTCAACACCCTTCCTCTTGTAAGGTGTTAATGACTTA
Organism: Gavialis gangeticus; assembly: GCF_001723915.1. Classification (NCBI taxonomy): domain Eukaryota; kingdom Metazoa; phylum Chordata; order Crocodylia; family Gavialidae; genus Gavialis; species Gavialis gangeticus. The sequence goes on from NW_017729032.1 coordinate 68,265,940, forward strand.
ATGATGGTTTTAATGAGGGAGCTTAAAGTCTGTCCCAGCATCAGGACTACTCATATGGGGGAGGAAAAAAGCAAATACTAGATGTATGTAGAAATTTCCTACACACCTTTACCTGAAATTCTGTGCATAACAAAAGGCCTGGATATGTAAATGCCCATTGCATCTTCTGATAGACTAATACAAATTATTTTTGACAGCTATTCAGAAGTACTCCAGCTTAGCTCCCAAAACTGTTCAGCACTTCACAGGGAAATTTTCCAGGTATTTTGAAAACATGGTTAGATTAATTCCATCTATGAAATGGTTGGCAGCTTGTCAAAGAGGAGATGCAATGTCTAAAACCTAGCCTTCACATAGTCTTACAGAAAAAGCTGCAGAGCTTTACCTTTCACTTGGAAAAACTTCAAATCTTTTTACATATTTCCTCCTAGGACAGTATTAATACAACAGCCAATAAAACTAGTTTATTGTTCCTGAAACAACCATTCCTAAAGTCTGACTGCTGATGTGTGAACTGATTGACTTATTTTCTAGACTGTGGGGAGGCAATTGGTTTATGGTAGATCTTCAGAATTTCTACAGTTATTATTACTTTGTCTTTTATAATTGATGGCCTGAAACAGGGATGTTCATGGTATTTAGACAATTGTTATGAAGCACCATGTTCCAAAAATAGGATGAGATTGTGCAGTCCACATTTTATGAGTAGTTCCTATGCAGTCAAGTAGAGCCATTGACTCTGTCACAGGGCAACAAACCCTAGGGGCTGGAAGCCCCTTCCCTGAGGATGAAGTGGTGGTGGAAAGACACAAGAGGTCCTGGTGAGTGGTTTGGTGAGGGTCAGAACTGGAGGGAACTTGCCTGCTACAGGAGCAGCTGCTAGAGATGCAGAGCAGTGGTTGATGCCACTCGTGCTGCTTCTTAAACATGCTGCTGTTGCAGCTGGGGGGGCACAGTTGTGCACAGAGTTGCACAAGGACTGGTGCAGCAAGGTGTGAAGGGGAACAAGAGCAGCAATGCTGCAAGCTCCCAGGTGGCACTACCAAGTGCATACCATGCTGGTTCCACAGAGGTGATACCCAGAGGGGTATCTTCCCTATCCTAGAACCAATGCCACCTAAGAGAAGGAAGGGTTTAGGATCCGAAGCCCCAGCAACCAAAAGGGATGCGTGAGGAAGAGCACTGCAGCCTCCCTGTTCATATTTTATTTTCACTTTCACTTTTTCCTTTTCACTATTTCTGGGACATTATCCCTGTCAGCCAAGCACTGCAGGGCTGAGGAGACCAAGAAATCCTAGAGGGCTGGGGTAGATGATGGGATCTTCATAAATCCGGTTGGACCATCAATTTAACTGAAGTCTCAATAGGACAGGCTGTGATCTAAGGACTGAGACTGCCTATGAGTAGAACTTAGGTTTCTGTTCACATTTTCTTTTATTTGAGTGGGGTCAAGAAATAACCCCGGCTACTTCTTGGTTTCCTTGGAGCTGATCAGTTATAGTAAACCAGCTCCCTCTGAAGAAAGTATTCAACAGGACTGGGGTCACTGGGCTGGCCTAGCTGGACAAAAATCCAGGCAGTTAACACCATATCAGAAGTCATCAATAGATTGACATATGGATGGGGTGTAGGAGAGGAGGAGCCCTAAGAAATGTCTGTACAGAGTGTGCCTAAGGATGGTCTGTAACATATGAAGAAACCTCCCTTACCTTCTTAAGACCAAGGTGTGGCAGATAAGCAAGGGGAGACTCCCTTGGGGGAAAGTACTCAATGGACCAAGGTGCTGAATACAACAAGGGCCCAATTTCAGGTTACCAGATCCAGAGTCGCCTGAGAGTGTCTATGACAGATCATCAGCCAGACACAGACTCCAGCTGGAATCATTGATTCCAACCCAGGACTACATGGGTAGGGTTTGCAGGATCTTGCAGATTCTGCATATTATGTATAGGGGTATACTGAACTGGAGGCAGCTGCCCACCAATTTTGTGTGCAGCTCTTGGGTACAGCAGCCATTTTCATGGGCCAAGCATGGCAAGTCCCCCAGAACTCTGATTGGCTGAGGCAGGCCTGGTGGCCCCACCACTCACCACTGATTGGCTGTGGGGGCTGTCCATCATGCAGTCCTGCCTCTCTGCTGATCGGCTGCAAGGGCTGTATGTCATGCAGCTCTACCCCTTGCTTCCAATTGGCAAAGAAGTGGGGCCATATGATAGACAGTTTTCACAGCCAATCTGCAGTGGGGAGCAGGGGTGGCATTAATACCCCAGGAAATTAATACCCCATTATTGCTCTTACAACCACCATCCCTTCCCTCCATCCCCTTCAACAAACAGAACCCCTCCCAACTCCATCCCCACCAAACAGCCTCCTCCCCCACTTCCCTCTCCAATACACAATGCCCCACCACCATCCTCTCCACCCACCATCAATTAAACCCCCACCCAGTGGCAAAACTATTTACAACAGTCCCAGTCTTTAGCTGCCAGAGTGGGGGGCCATGGGGTGGGGGTGCCTGCAGAGCAGAGTCCAAAAGCAGATGCCTAGCCATAGATCCATGGGCCATTCAGCCATGAATCTGGGGCGCACAGTGACTGCAGTGGGCTCTTGTCCAGCCACAGGCAGCTCCTGCTCTGGCTGCCTAAGTGCAGGGCCAGCATCCTTCTAAGGTCCTGTGTTGGCCCCTCTACCTCCACATCTGCATGGGCTTGGGAAAAGCAGCGGGGCTGGTCTCAGGTAGGTGGCTGGGGATCTGGTGTGGGGTCTAGGCCAGGCTCTGCAGCGGCCAGGGGGCAGTGGATGCCCTCCTTCCAGGGCTGAGCAGGGGCTGGCTGTGGGGTGCCAGGCAGCACCCAGGGGCCCTGGGGGGCAGTGGGCAGGGTCTGGGCAGTGGTGGACATGGCCACGGCCACCAAAGCCAGGAGGGTGTTGAGGGCCTGGCAGTCGGTGTCCCCCCCTGTTGTAAGAGCTGCTCTGGGTACTCCTGTTCCAGGGCCTCAGTGCGACCAACAGCCTCCACCTACCAGGCTTACTCTTTCCTCTCTTGCATCTGCTCCTGTGCCTCCCACTATTCTACCACTGCCACTGGAGCAGGATCATCCAGTCTTTGGTTTGCTGCTGGCACATGTGGTGTACTCAAGTGGTGGGTAGTGGCAACCCTGAAGTAGCATTCCCACTGGGGCTGGAGGGCTCTCCCCTATGTCCAGATGTTGGCCCTACAAAGGCAAGAGATGGAAGGTTTTTGTGAGGGTTTGCAATATTTCAGACAGAATGTTTTGTACTGGGGGCTGTGTGATGCCTGGCCTTGGATCAGGGGTCAGCTGTGCATAGGTGCCCAGGGACCATGTATTCCATGGTTAAGCTGGCTAGGCTTACCATGGTAAGCAAGTGGGCCTAGGAGGCCACCAGCTGAGCCCCACATCTCCCTGCATTCCCCTGGGGCTGGCAGCCTGCTAACTGCAGGCAGCCTACCTCCCCTGCCCGCTTCCCAGGCTGGGACAGGCTAGGCTGCTGGCAGCATCTGTTGCCATGGTTCCAGACCCTGCTCCCATTTCCCTAGAGGCCAGCCACTCTGCTGCACTGCCACCCAGCCCATGGTGTCTGAGCACAGGGCACATGGAGCTCCCAGACAACTAGGGCAAGGGGCTGGCCACACCTCTGCCCTCTCTGCAGGGGGAATCTCTGGGGAGGCACCCTGGGGCCAGCCCCCCCCCCCCCC
>NW_017729032.1:68274657-68286103 GCF_001723915.1 Gavialis gangeticus
CCCCCCCCCCCCCCATGCTGCTGCTGCACCTCAAGCATACCTGTGCTGTGTGCGCCCAGGCAGGGGCAATGCATATGGGGTACATGCAGGTGCACGTGCACCCCCTACAAAAAAGGTGTGGTTGAAACTGTTGGCAGGACCTGTGGGCAGTCACTGCTGGTGGCATCTGTGGGTGGTCAATGATCCCTGCTGGCCACCACCAATGCTGCTCATGACATCTGTGGGTGGTTGCCAACCTCCCCCCCACCCCCTGCTGACAGTACTAGCAGTGTCTGGGAGCTCCTGCTTATTGTTGCTGGGATCCTGCCCCTATGCTCCCACTACTGCTGTGCCTCCCCAGCCCCCATGGGCATGTCATTCATGGCCCCAGGCAGTGCACAATGTACTGTTTGTGCAGGCTGAGAGGTGCCTGAGCCAGTATGCCCTGCTGATGATGATCCTCCTGGTGCCCCAGGCATACCTGTGCTCCTGGTTTGGAGCCCTGGGCTACAATGGCATGGGGGAGGGGCAAGCCTAAGCTGTCCTGCAACCTCCATCATCATGTGGAGGACTACCCATTGCAATGCTACACATCCCTGCCCCCCTGCTGCCAAGGAGGACTTCACCACTAGCATCGATGCCTTCCTTGGTATGTGAAAGGCTTGTGCCCACCCAGCTGCGGGGATGTGGGCTGTTGAATAAAGTTCTGAACTGTGTCCCGCCTCTCTGCATGCTGGGAGGGGTGTGTGTGTGGGTGGGGAATCGAGGGGAGAGCAGGTGAGCCAGGCAGGAATGTGGGAGAGGGGACAGGGTAGGTACTGGGAAGGCCCTCCCCCCAGTGCAGGACTCACCTCCTGTCTGGGGCTGGCAAGACTGGTGGCTTGGCGCAGATCCCCACCTCCCCTTGGTGATGGCAACTAGCTATACTTGGTGCCCACAGCCTGGGGTGCATGGCAGGTCAGCGCCTGGCCAGGGTACACTCTGGGAAGGGGTTGGTACTGGTGGCAGCCAGCAGTGTCTTGGCTGGCCACTCCTCATAGCAGGGGCTGGAGGTGTGGTGCTGTCAAGGATGCTGCTGGCCAGGGCTTCTCAAGCTGCTAGTGGGTGCAGCAGCCAAGGAGGTGGGCAGGGTGGGGTGCTAAACACTTGAGGACCCCTCCTCTAGTGACGTGGCACCACAAGGGATCAGGGTGGGACAAAGACTTGGCCAGGCTGCCCCTGCTGGTGTAAACTACAGCCTGTGTCCTGGGATGCCAAAATACTGGTCAGCTGCCACGTGAAGGGCATGGTTTTGTGGGCATGACTGGACTGATGGTTGTGTTTGGTCCTGGCCATCCACTGTGCCCACAAGGCCTTGATTTTTACATGGCTGTGCTGTCCAGGAGTGATCTCTCTCATTCACCCCACCCAACAGGGCCTCATAAATGTGGGTGTTGGAGTGCCTGCCCTGTGTGAACTGCCTCTGCACCTCCCCATCCCCCCCAGAGGGCTACCAGGTTGCCAACCTGCTCCTGGCTCCAGTTGGGGCCTCGGGTGGGGGGCTCAGGCATGTGTACGTGGGCAGGGCCAGTCCTCGATGGGGAGGACATGGTGATGTGTCCCATGCTGTCTTTCTGGGCCCCTGCACAGCTGTTCCTGTGTGGCCAGTCCTGGACAGCTGGTTGCAGCACCCAGCATGGGTGTGATCAGTGACTGTGAACTGCATGACAGAGGCAAACATGGCACAGAACTTGCAAACACAGGAGACAGCTGGGGGTGAACAGTAGTAGGGATCAGGTACTGGCCCTGCTGCCAGAGACAGTGAGGCCCTGGGGAGATCTCAGGACTGGGCAGGGGGAGTAGCAGGCTGCAGCTCTTTGCAACACTCACCTGTGGCCAAACAGGATCTCTGGCAAGGGGACAGGGCTAGCAGCAGCAGCCTGAGTCCTGTCTAAGGGGCGCACAGAAACTTCAGTGCTGAAAAGTCCTGTGCAGTATCCCCCAGGGCACAAAATGTCTGCTGGCTCTTATAGCCTGCAGCTAGGGGCTGCCACAGCCAGGAGCCCTGGGGCTGGGCTTGAGCCAGCCCTCTAATGCTGGGTGTGCCTAACCACTAGAGTTAGTGCCAGGTCACATCTACACATGCATTAATGTGCCTTAACTAATCGTGCCTGAATTAGATACCTGCAGATACAGGTATCCAATTTAGGTGTGATTAGCTGAAATTCACCATTTTTAATGCGCATTAAGGGTGCACATGTATAGACGCATGCCCTTAATGCACCTTAAATTAGGCTAATGTGCACTGACATGTCTTGTGTAGATGTGCCTGCGTTTTCAGGTAGCAAATTTACTCATGATTACCAAAGTTTACTGCACAGTGACCACGTCTACACACCACACTACTGCGCAGTAGCATCAGGGAAAAAAAAGATGCAGGGACGCTACTGAGTAGTAACGCTGGTTACTGTGCAGTCATTTAGTACTTGGTTATGCAAGTATTAAATGACTGTGCATAAACAACTGCACAATCTGCTGCTCATGTAGATGTGGACAGTAAGCATGTGCACATGTAGACATACACACTTATTGCACAGTAAACTACACTATGATGCAGTAAATCATCTCGCGTAGATGCACCCAGTGAGACTGTTAGGGCTTGTTGACAGCTGGGTGAATCCTCACCATCTCACTAGTGATTAAGTCAAAATTTTTGGAATTGGGTTTTTTTTCCCCCCATCTCAAAGAGTTTTCCTGTTATTTTTCTAATAGATTTGCTCAGATTCTAACTTAGATATCTGCTATATAGAAACAAAAGCAAGTTTGTAGAGGAAAATGCTGTGTCTGAGTTTCAGACAGTATCCTTCACTGTTGCTACAAAGGCACTGAGGTTGCTTCATGCCACAGTCTGTGAACTGGCTCCTTGCCCTTTCTGAATAGCGAAGTCCAGCAATGAAGTACCAGGCCCGTGCCAGCTGAGAATACTGGCGTATCTCTCTTGGGCAGCTGGGTTCCAAGCTCTTAAAGGAGCTATCATGAGGGTCACACCAAAGAAATCAAACCTTGATGTTGAAAATCTGGCAAGCTGTTGAGTCTCATCTCCCATTTTTAGGGAACATCACTGAGAAGACTGTGGCAAGGCAACTCCAGCAGCTTCATTCCTCAAATAGTCTGGACATTGGCCAACTTGGTTACATGTTGAGGCATGAGACAGAATCTGCACTGGTTTTCTTAGTTGATGGGTTCTGCTGAGTAATGGACAAGATAAAATGTCGATACTGCTCCTTTGACGGTCAGATTTAGAATCATAGAACCATAGCATTAACCTCAAAGGTTATCTAGTTCAACTTCCTGTGCAGATGTTAGATTTTATTGCTTTGTTGGCAAACACTACCAAGGATTTCCCTTTAGGTGCCATTGGTGACGCCACTAAAAGTACAGACTAAACAACTTTCTTGCTCATGAATCTTATGCCTGGCACTGCTGCCGCCCCTGGTTTTCCAGAGAAGCAGCCTTGCTCCATCTCTCTTACTCTTGACTGCAGCCTGCCAGGTGCAGACAGAATCCGCAGAGAATTCTGTAGCTTCTAAACTCTAAATAGTCTCTAGCAGTACTAAGGAGGGGGAGGACAACTGGGGCAACAACCATGGGAGCTGCCTTTGTGGGGTGGCCACAAAAGCAGCTGTTGCCACAGCAGTAGGTGATCATGGCACTGCAAGTGACACTGCAGGAGCTGGTGCTGCTCTAGGCGCCACAAAGCTGTCCTGAGCACTGAGTAGCACTGCGATGCCTCTGGTCTCTACTGAGCGTATGTGAAGTTAGATTTCCAGAGGTTTGTAACTTGAGCAACAGTAGGCATACTTTTTCCTGAGACAGCAAGAAAGCATCTTTTTGAGTCTAAGGGGAGCCACCCTTTCCCCTACCAAGATTCAAAGGCCTACCCCAAACCATGAAGGCAAGAGAGCTTCTCAGTGCAAGGGTTGTAAGAATTTCTCAAGATGGGCCCAAACACTTTATTTTTTCCGAACTTTGTTCTCTGAAACTTCTAAAGCCAGCATGAAAATGTGTGTGGGAGGAAAGTTCAATCTGGTGTAGACACCTAGAAAATTCCAGCCTGTGTAGTTATTTTGGCAGTGATAACAAGCAACAGAAAACAGTCTTTTAAAGGAAAGTAGTAGGCAAACTTAACTCTAGGCATCACTGCTTGTTCTGTGTATAATTCATGAACATCAAATCACATCAGACGAGAGAGATTCCTACCATCTATTTCATGCAGAACTCCCTCATGAGTTCACTGGGGAGACCTCTGTCAGGACTAATAGCCTATTATTTGCAAATTACTCCATGTCAGAAGTGGAGTATTACATCTTGGACTTAAAATGACTCATGTTTTTAAAACTCAAACCGGCACCTGTATTGCTCTCCTGCCCTTGTATAGCCAAGGCCGCAGGCTATACAAAAGCAATTAAATGAGACTTGATTAAGGAGCGATGGAATTGTCAAATGATGAATGTACACTCACAAGCTCTGTTAGAAGCGCTGTAATTTCTACATTCACATAATAAGTCCTACTCCTATATAGAGCATAACGAATACAAGCACTGTATGCAGCTTGCTAAGCATTTTGCATTGGCCTTGATTTCCCTAGACTTGGAGGCAATTTACAATCATACAAACTTCAAAGAACTAAGCTTAAAATATTACTTTCAGTGTCTACTCTTGTCTCTCTTGTTTCCCCCTTTCTACTGATTTTGAAGAGGCAATTAAAATCTCAGTGACTTTTGTAACAGACGGTAGGGAGATGAACAGCATCTGACCTGTGTGATCTGATGCATGAATAGCTATCTAGATTTCATTTTATAGCAGCTGAATTTTTTGATGGTTGCTAGGGAGACTACACCACTGCCTGACAAAGTTTTGGAGGCCTAGTCTGCTTTCTTCTCTAAAACCTCCAGTGAACACTATTAAAGCAGTCACCAACTGAGTGCTCTCTCTGCTCTTTTAATGTTTGAACTGCACCATATTTGGGATTGCAAATGTGGATTCTGTTGTATGTAAATAAGAAAGCTTAAACAACATGAACAGGTTACAGCTTTGACACACATGAGAGGTGCAATAATAGACTCACTATAAACCTACCTACCAGGAGCCTTTACCTACTTTACAAAATTACCTATGGTTGACAGTGGGTGCAAGTTATGGTTTAATTGCAAGTGCAGCTAAGGACGTGTGCTCAGCACCGTTTCAGAAAACAGAATTAAAACCTGTGGATATCAGACCTTTTGGTCCAGCTAATTTGGTCTCCTGTCAGATAGTGGCCAGAAGAAGGTGTAAAAAGTTGGAATAACCTCCTCAGGGGCAACACATTTCTCAAGCACCTGGCAGTCAGTGGTCAACATATGCCCTGAAACATAAGGATTTACATATCCTGTCTATGGACACATGAGTGTTCTCATTACCCCTCTTGATCCTCTGCTAATACTGTCCGGCTTCTGTCCCCTCTGTAGTGGCGAGTAGACATATAGGGCATGTCCCCATGAGCAAGAACATATGTTTACCTGGGGAAAACAGCAGTGTGCTGCTGCTACTTGTCCCTGGGGAATGCTTGTGCCATGTGCACTCTGGAGCATGGCATGTTGCTGCTTTGGCCAGCTAGGCTCTGGTTTTGGGTGGCGTGTGCTGCCACAATGTGTGACACTCTGCCTTTTTCGGTGCAGGTTTTTTTTGATCCCAGGATCTCTTGGGGTCAAAACCTCCCCCCTGCACTGCAAAGTAGCAGTGTAGGGAATGCCTGCATGTGCCATGTGTGTGGTGTGCAGTGCCATAGATGGGTCTGCAGCGCAGCATACCACAACACATCTGCGCTCGTCTTGACGTACCCATAGAGATTTATGAGTTTCCTTGTTTCAAAAACTGTGGCAACCTGAGCTCTTGAGCTGTGACAACACTGACTCTTATTTTATGGTTTCAGAGGTCTTGAATTCAGTTTTACTGCCAATGAATTCAGGAGTGCTACATTAATCAGAACTTATTCTTGTGGGCCATAAATCCGAAGGACAAATCAGGTGGTTACTGTTTCTCCTCAAAATGGGTCTCAGCAGGTGCCAAGGCTTTATGCTGGCCCTCTGCAGATGGATAATTCTGGTCCCTTGAGTGCAAAAAGGATCTAAAGTACTACGGAATCACAATGGTAGCATTTCACAATCACTTCGTGTATGTGTAAGTGAGCAATGGAAATTCAAGACTGTAATACCATATTTACTCAAATAAAAGATGACCTCCCCCCCACCATCCCCCAATAAGATTCTATATATGGAAAATCTATAAATTTGTTACAATTTTCCAGGTATAGAATCTAATTATTTGAGGTGTGCCTTTAAAGTGTCCCTCTTCCATGACTAAAACATGGAGGATAAATCTAGGAAGAATCAATAGCCACCTTGTCCTCTGCACCTCCTAATTCTTTCCCCGTACCCACTTCCCTGCTGTCAGACCCTGCCCTCCCTGTGCACATGGAAGTGAAAAACAAATTTGAAAATACTGACCTAGCAATAAACATACCTGCAGTAACTTGCATATATGGCACTTACTTCAGGTACCCATAGACTTAGTTTATCCAGAATTGATGCAGTTTACCTCCTTCAAAACTGCTGCAAGTTGTATCTCAGGTATTCCATAATTGTACTTTTAAGCAGCACTTCTGTACCTACTTGTATATATTACAACTTAACCCCCCCACCATATCTTTACAGTTCTGTCTTGTGACTAATCAGCAGCACAGCACACATACACAGTTAACCGTTATCATTCCCTGTTACTAGGGCTGTGCGAAATTTCACAGGCTGTTTCATTTCAATGCTGTTTTGACTCATTTAGAGCTCGAAACAGCAAAATCAAAATGAAATGAAGGGCTTTGAAACAGCCTCAAAACGAAACAAGGGCAGTTGAAATGTTTTGAGTTTCAAAGCTGAAGTTGGGCTTGCCTGCAGGGAAACAGAAAGTAAGGAGAGGGAGGGGGCAGGGGGGCAGGGAAAAGACTGCTCTGATATTGACTGTGTAGTTGGTCAGTGACTGTCATCCTTCCCTGTGCCCTGGGGGCGGGGTGGAAAAACAGCATAAAAGGCAGAATTGTTTAAACTGGCCTGCTTTCTGCCTTGGGGTCAGTTACTGAGCTATCTTTCAAAAGCTCAACAGTTCCAAACAACAAAGACTACTACCATTGATTTCCTACTTGCTAGCCTAGCAAGTGGGATTCAGTAATACCTTTTGCTTTCTTTCTATACCCTTTTATTTTATTATTATATTCATTGATTCCTTTCAACTTATTCCTCCCCACAAATCCTCCTTTTGTTTAGTTTATTTTGATTCTTTTCAAATCTGTGCTTTCTTTCAGTGTGCATTTGATTCCAAGCACAGCATAATTATATTGCATATTATAATATAGAATTTATATAGGAAAACACACACACACACATTTATTTTCTTATATTATTTATTACATAAATACATACATACAAGCACACATAATTACATAAATACAATTATTTTAATATCTACATATATTGCATAAATCAGAGGGATAACATTACAGAAGAAAGAGATTTTCCAGCACACAAAGGCAAAGACAAGACACTATGAAACACCATGAAGCCTGCTGAAAAGGCAGCTGGCAAGCCTTCAGGGAGGAGCAGAATGGGGGGGATAGGGAGAGGTGTAAGTCCCCCCCCAAATTGAGATGCAGCCTCTTTGCTACAACAAGCAAGCATGAGGCTTCCACTAGTACAGGCAGCAAGGAGATAGGGGCAGTGCCAGTGCCACCGCTTGTGTCTGAGTCTGCATCCCTTCCAAGAGCACCAGCCATAACTGCCTGCCACCACCACCATGACAACAAGCAGCAGCACCAGTATGACAGTCTCCTCCACCCCCATTTCACTTCCAATGCTGAGCCTTCCAGTGCCAGAGGAAGAGCTGGAGCTGGATCTGCATCTGAGTGCCCTACCAAGGGAAATTCTGGGGAAGGACAGGGAATCATCTGAGCTTGTGCTCCACACCCCCAAGTTTCCCCTAGAGCCAGGTCTCCTTTCCCAGAAGGCACTTTGGAGGAGGTTGATGTACAGGTGGAGGCAAGCGGCTCAGCTGAGTCGGCTCCTCCTGTTGCTGTGACTCTGCTTGCTGAGGAGCGGAAAATTACAGCATCCACACATGTACCTGCATCTCAGAAGTGAGCAGGTAGTGTGGTCTGGGATCATTTTGAGTTGGCAGATGATCCTACATATGCTATCTGCCTGCACTGCCAAGCCGAAACCAGCCGGAGCAAGGGAACAAGATGCAGGAGCACAATGGGGATGCTGATGCAGCTCCACTGGCACCACCCGCTTGCCCTTGCTCCTCCTCAGCCTGGCACCAGTGGGAGTGTGCCCAAAGGGAAGTCCCCCTCTCACTCCAAAGCCCCCGTCCCCCAAAGCAGGGGCAGGTCATCCTGGAACAATAGGGGAAAGGCAGACAGAAATGGGGCGTGTGTTGCAAGGGCTATGAAGATCACTCAGAGCACTGGGGAAATGCTTGCTGTGGAATGCTAGCCCTTCCCCTTTGTTGAGCGGCCAGGGTTCAGGTGGCTCATGGCATTTATGGCCCCATCATACCGCATGCCCACACGCACCACCTTCAGGATGGTGATGCCCTCCCTGTCTGAGGCATGCAGGGAATAGTTGAGGGAGGAGCTATGCAAGTCAGGTCCGCAGGTGGCCTTACACTTCACCTTGGACATCTGAAGCAAATGCAGCGAAGATCATGCATACCTCTCCCTCACAGGACCAATCAGGCTGTTGGTGGGCTCTCCTTCAAGCCGAGGTGATGGACGAGTCCTACATGGCAACAGAGATCATGGGGGCCATAATTTTTTTTCATAGTTAAGCCATGAACCGCTTGGTGCAGGGGTGGCTTGTTGGGCAGGGCAAGCTCACCTGTGGGTTCATGGTCACCAACAATGGGGCTAATATGTGGCACACAAGTTCCACCTCGTAGTCAGGGACACCTTGGAGGGGAACAGGGTTGCCAGTGATGGTGCCAGCACTACCAGCTAGCTCATTTCAAAATGCAGGAAGGGGGCAGGCTACTTCCATCAGAGCATCAAGTGGGGCAAGATGCTGTGGGATAAACAAGCAGAGCTGAACATCCCACAGCACAAAATCATGCAGATGTGGAGACTCGGTAGAGCTCCACATACCTGATGCTTGAGAGGCTGGTGGAGCAACAGAAGGCCATCCATGAGATGGCCTTGCTTGGGGAGATTGGAATCAGTGGGCCCCTGAACAGAGCTGAGTGGGACATCATCTTCCAGATCTTGCTGGTCCTTAAGCCCTTCCTTGAGGCAACTGAGACCCTCAGAGCTCACGATGCCATCCTTAGCTAGGTGATCCCTATAGTGAGGGAACTTCAGAGCCAAACAGAGAGCTTCCAGGGGATCAATGTTCCTAGCTGGGGCAAGCCACTGTCACCAGATGTGCAGGCACTGACGAGGCGGCTGAAGGAGGGCATCAGGAAATGGCTTGATCTCTTGCAGTCCAGTACAGCTCATGTGCTGGCTGCCATGTATGACCTGAGGGTGAGGGGCAGTGTATGCAGCAGCCAAAGTGGGGGGACATGGAAAAGGGGGATCCAGTGTTCCATGCTAGCACACCATCCACCAGCCAGTCTCCTCCGCCACCACAGGTGCTGCCTGTGGCAGGCCAGTGGGGGGTGCTCCTGCATTGAACCACCCACCTCACTGCACCTGACCACCTCCCAGATTCTGAGTACCTCCATGGGGGCACCTCACGTCCGGCCAATCCCATTCCTGGAGCACACCTGCAAGCCTGGGGCTAAAGCCACTGCCACCACACAGGGTCTGGACTGATCTTCGCCCTCTGCCCCCTGGGAAACACATGCCTAGTAGTCTTTGAGGGGTACTTGACCCACTGCAAGAACTTGGGGTGCTTCCCGCAGTCTGAAGCACAAATAGTAGTCTCCCTTAGTCAGCCACACCAAGGGGACCCTAAGGCATAATCTAGACCCTCTCCTAATAAGTCTCCCATGCTAAGTACAGAGGAGAACTTTATTGGTTACAAGGAGTAGGTTTGGAATAGGGTACCAGGTAGAGCAGTATCAAAGAAATACCTTAGAGCAAACAGTGGCCTGGTAGCCTTTGATCACACATCTGACTTACTGCAAGCTATATATATATATAGTTAGATCTCAAGTGGCTTACTCACAAGTATCATCCAGAGGCAGGTGGAAATTCCCTCTGGAGGCAAGCAGATCATTGAACATGAGTTTCAAGAGAGAGCGTCAGATGGTCCAGCTTCTCTGAGAGTGCTCATCATGGCTGCTGCCCCACCTCCTGGGCAGTCCTTAACTTATATAAACCATATGACCTCATTTACCTGACTCAATGAAGACCAGCACCTGTTGACTGCTAGCCAACCAATTTGGAACGCATCAGTGGTTGCCAGGTAGACTGTCAGAGTCTCTAGCCCCCTCCTAGTCATGATGACATTGCTTAGAACAATAGGGAGTTTAAGCCCCTACCTGGGTGTGCGAGGCTAGTCACATAGGCAGAGGCAGCAGGTTTCTTTCTCCCTCAGGAATGTATCCAGCTCAGGTTATAACTCAGGGTTACCTGAAGCTGATGGGGGCCAAGGCTGTCTCTGCCCTCTGCAGTGACCATGGTAACCAAATTGTCAGATTGGTCATCCACCTGATAACAGAGTTTGGGGAGAGACAGAGACTGCATTCTGCCACACTATCCACCAGCCAGTCTTCCATGGTGGGGTCCAGAGGCACCAGACCCCACCATCAGGCAGGTAGCACTCAGGCCTTGGTGGCTGCCTATCTTGCTGAGGATGTGGAACCACTGCTGTGTCACCCTTTGGCCCACTGGGCCAGATCTGGCCACGGTTGCCTGGGAACACCTGTCCTGTCCACCAACCAGCATTCCAGGCAAGAGGGTATTCAGCATTGCTAGGGATGTAGCGACACCCCACCATACCTGCTTGGATCCTGGTTTGGTGGAGAAACTGGTGTTCCTCAAGGTGAATTCCCCGCTGCTGGGGTTCCCCAAGCTCCAGGTACAAACGGAGTGACTCCTCACTCCGTCCACACCTATTTCCTTTTTTCATTCTTTTAAAACCATTTAATGCCCCACTCTCAGAGCTGGAGGGGGCACTCACTGCATCACCAGCCAGCAGTGGAAGAACATGTCCCTGCTGAGATTCCATGCCAGGACAAACTTGGAGGTATGGGCTGGGGCTATGGGGAAGAAGGCGGCCCCAGGTTCTGGGCATGACCACTAAAACTGCACTCTGCCAGGGTTGGGATTGCTGGCAGCGTGGCAGCCCCAGGAAATGCCAGGACCGAGGATCCCCCTGGTGAAAGGTGGGTAGGAGGTGCCATAACCTCCAGCTACCATGCGTACAGTCCTGGCTGGGGAAAGTCCAGACCTGTCATGTCT
>NW_017729032.1:68291103-68291801 GCF_001723915.1 Gavialis gangeticus
ACCTTTTCGGTTGAAAAACCCTTTGCCAGGCTGAGGCAGCACCTGCAGTTGGTGTGTGCGCTGTTTCTGGATGGAAAGAATAGTAAAGAAACCAGAGGCTGGCATGCAGTGCAGGCAAGAAAGCCGGTTAGTGCAAACGGAAATTGACGTATCAGGGGGTGAGGGACAGGCTGGAGTAGGGGGGTGGGGAAAGGGGATGTAGCAACGCAGGTAAAAGTAGAGAGGTACCTGGGGAGTCAGATGTCTGGCAGGTTGTAGAACAGGGGTGGGCAAAATGCGACCCACCAGGCCATTCTATCCTGCCCGTGGGGCCCCTAAAAATTTAGAAAATTAATATTTATCTGCCCCTGGCTGCCTGTCATGTGGCCTTTGATGGCTTCCCAAAACAAAGTAAGTGGCCCTCCACTCAAAATAATTGCTCACCCCTGTTATAGTGTCAGGGGAGTGCCAAGCTGGGTGGGCGTGGGGGTGCTCCCTTGCACACTCCCAGGCTGACACAGAAGTAGACCAGTCCTGTGGGACATCCCTGCAGGTGGTAACGATGGAAGCAGGGAGGGGCTGGCCTTGCCCCCCCACAGTGTCCCAACCCTGCTCCTTCCCAAGAAGCGGGGGGGCAAGGCCAGCTCCAGTGGCCTCGTCCCCACCTCTGCTCCATCATCGCCTCCTGCAAGAAGCAGGACTGTGGGGGGGGGGGGGGA
>NW_017729032.1:68291871-68310100 GCF_001723915.1 Gavialis gangeticus
CCCCGCCCCATTCCATTCACTCCATTGCCATTGCCTCCAGAGAGCGGGGGGGAGGGGCAAGGCCAGCTCCATCCTGTGTCCCCACCATCATGGGCACACGGTGCACTGCCACCTGTCCCAACACTTCTTTGCACTCTGATTGCCTGTCTGTCAGCCAAACAGAGTTCAAATAAAGTGTTATGGACAGACAGGCTTTTATAATATTAAAACACACACACACACACACACACACACACACACACACTCTCTCTCTCTCTCTCTCTCTCTAGCTAATTGCCCATCAAGAACGATGCATTTCAGGGAGTGTTTACATGGCTCCCCTTCACCTTCCACTCACCCTTTCAGGCCAGCCATGTAAAGACTCCCTGAGCCGCCTCCTTCAGTCTTCAGTGCAGGGGGCTCCCTCTCCCTGCCCACCTCCGCCTTGCAGCATGGCTTCCCCCCTCCCCTCCCCTCCCTTCCTCTCTGCCACCTGTTTTTGGGGCCAGGCAGTGGGGGGGGGGGCACCAACACCATGATGCCCCCCCTTCCTTCCCTGTTGCCTGGCCCTAACAACAGTCACCACCATGACCCCCCGCACTTTGCCTCCCCCTGCCCCACACCCGCCCAGGCCCACACAGCCTCCATCCCTCCCTGCCACCTCCCCCTCCCTGCCAACTGTTGTCAGGGCCCCCTTCCCACTTCCCTGCCTTATATTTAGCTGTATTTTATTCCCATCTAGGCAATCTGCTGTTTCACCGCTATGGCTTGCTGGGTCCTAACCAGAATGCCACTTCCTCTCACAAATTTTCATTGAAAGTTATGGTTTTACAAAAACTCCTACTAAATCCAGCGAGAATGTAGAAGAGTCCTCTATGGCACTAGATTTACAGGTTGGTGTTTTTTCATTTTAGCAGCATACTGAGAAAGCATGTGAAGCTGTGTGCAGGTTTACCACCTCTGTATACTTTTTGGTGCACGCAACTTTGCACAATAGATATACAAGCTTATGTGGTGGTCAGGCCATGTAGTATTTAAAGCGTTTCTTGCTCTCCCACTTTACCCCATTTAAGTTGTACTTACAAAACAGAATTTCCTATACAGAGGTGTTAGAGGTGATTGAAGCTATTAGACATAACCAGCAACCTGTTCAGCATAAATGGAAGAAGGAATCAAGCTCCTTTCTGGAACCAGATGGCTGAAATAATATGAGCCACCACCCACAGTATTGGCTTCGGGGCAAGGCTTGAGTCATGTGGCTGAGGTGTTTCCCTGGCAAGAGAGGCAGTAAACGTAGGGGCTGAGGCATTGATTGGTGGAAGTTTTTCTGTGTCTCTATAAAAGAGAAAAAAGTAAAATCACAGAAGGAAAGAAAAAAAGATGCAGAGAAGCATAGATACAGCCAGAGAAGCCCTGGCACCATGATCCTAAGTAAAGAGGTAAGGAGAAGGGGAATTTTTTTTGGATAAAGTGCTGGCTGAAATTGGCTTGGAACTATAAGCAAAGGGTCTCTCCTGTTAAATTCTCTCTTTGTTCTGGTACATAGGACTGCATGTACATTCTTAAATAAATAGGAATTCACTAAAGAAATAGCCATCTTCAGCTTCTCCTCTGAATGGAAACAACCTCCTAGCCCCTGAAAAATTAACTAATCACCTAGGTTAGAAAAGGATACCATAGGGAAGTACAACAACCTTTATGAAGCCAATAGGGTCTTTGTTATTCCAGCCTAAAAACCTTATAGGCTTTCAGACACGGAGCTGGTGGGTGTCAGCACAGAATCCTAAAACAGATCATTTGTATTGTTAAATCTTACTCTCAGCTTCTGTTTCAGTCAAATTATTTGTATCCGATATATGTGCTTTTAAAGCCTTAGTCTCACCTGGAGCACAGGAGATGCAAGTTACCTTGGAAACTAGAAAGAATCCTTGCTGGTTACAAAACAGTTTCCTCCAGGCTGACATTGTTTTGTACACATCAGGCTGAATGAATAAGCTGCTGGGTCTTCTGCTCATTTTCTTTTTCCTAAAACACTAAAAAATAGCTGCTGGTAGTTTGCAATGGCTTTAGGCCTCCAGGGCTCATTCTGCTGAGCCATGGTCACTAAGCCCAGGTCTGTATGTCCTCTGAAGCAAGCCCAATAGCATCACAGAGATTAGACCTACTTTGCTTTCACCCAAGCCCGCAGCGTGGATTGCTCCAGAGCATGTCTGAGAGGCTTAGAGCAGCCCTGACCACACATCCCAGCACTGCATTCAAGCTCTCCAGATGTGAAGAGCAGGGAGCATGCACTCGGGGCCACTCAGACATGCTTCTGCATGGTCTATGCTGCCTAATTTGTATGGGTGGGCATGCACAGAATGAGCTGAAGTAGACAAGGTTTATCACATGGCAGTACTCTTGGACTTACTCTGAAGGCTACATGGGCAGCCAAAAGCAGTCCTGCCCTGGAAATGGCCCCAGCACAGGAAAGAAAATGGGCATAAATTTCACACCACCCAGGCATCCCACAAAGGAAAGACAATCCACAGTTGCCTCATAAGGACTGGTACAAAACAGCTGCACTGAGGGAAAAATTAAGTGGCAAAAACTCAGGCCCTTTCAGTATCAAGAGTGGCATACATGAGTTTCTGGCCCTTTAACAACTAAATCCAATGATGGTAAATTCAAATTTGATCATATACTAGGGCAATATATGCCCTTCTCTCTCTTGTAGAGAATGTACTAACTGCCACTGTCTTGCTACAACAGCACTAATAATGCTTGTTACAACAAGAGGACACGACAGAGGGGAACCCAAGACCATGCATAGTGGTGAAAGGCCAAACACCTTCCATCCACTCAGCGCTTAATCTAAATTGTGTACAACTGGGGTGGCTGTAGGCGCCTGGTTATCACCATCTCCTCTGGTGCACTAATGCTGTATATCAGAAGTTAGCTACATTTTGCTAATAAGGACCCAGTTTAACATAGCTCTGTCTAAAGAGCTTTAAGAGGGATGTGGACAGCATCGAGAGGGTCCAGAGGAGGGCCACTCGTATGATTAAGGGACAGCAGGGTAGGTCCTATGAGGAAAGGTTGTGGGACCTGAACCTGTTCAGCCTTCAAAAGAGAAGGCTGAGGGGGGATCTTGTGGCCTGTTATAAACTGGTTAGGGGGGATCAGCAGGCGCTGGGGGAGTCCCTGTTCCCCCGAGCGCCGCAAGGAGTGACCAGGAACAATGGTCACAAGCTGGCGGAGGGAAGGTTTAAGTTGGACATCAGGAGGCGCTACTTCATGGTCAGGGCGGCTAGAGTCTGGAACCAGCTTCCAAGTGAGGTGGTGCAGGCTCCCACCCTGGGGGTTTTTAAGAGGAGGTTGGATGACCACCTTACTGGGGTCGTTTGACCCTAGTGCTCTTCCTGCCATGGCAGGGGGTCAGACTAGATGATCTGCTCAGGTCCCTTCCGACCCTAGAAACTATGAAACTATAAAGGCAGGCTGGAAGCAGCAATTGCTAGATTAGGGGGTCAGCAATGTTTTTGGGCAGAGTGCCAAAAACACCTGCAACCTTGACTTATAAAATGTTGGCATACCAGGGATGGGTGGCAGGGGAGCTGCGAGGGGTCTGATCCTTGTTGTGGCAGCGCAGCTCTGACTGACCCCTTCCCTGCTGTCTGCTCCAAGGCGTGCATGCTAAGCAAAATGCCTTCATGTGCCATGCTTTGGCACTTGTTGCCTACCCCTATGCTAGCCAATGCATTCTTGTACAACATATACTAACAATGGTGTGCTTGGCAGGTGGAAAAAACCCCTTCAGGGGAAGAGCCATCCTATAGGCTGCAGACTGCCAACCCCTCCTGTAAATCCACTACACAGCCAAAAGTAGACTACGGCGAGGCAGAAAGGGAAGGTGATACAGAACATCTGTTTTACTTGCCATATTCCAGTGGCAAACTGCTATTGGAATCAATGGTAAAAAGCAGGCCACTTGAACTGGGTTGTTCCTCATGTCTTTCATGCGACTACACAGACAAGAAGAGGGGAGAACTTACATGTTTTTGGTCTTGAAATCCCTTGATTACAGCCCTGGGAATCCCTAGTGTCTGCACATCGGGCCTCTGCCACTTCTGGGCTACTTCAGGGACAACCATGAAACAGACTTCACGGCCCTCAGCCACGTTTCATAGCAAGCTTCTCACATGGGGAGACGAGTTTGATCTCAGGAGGAGAAATGAAGACGACTAGTTGGCCACCCAGTTCAGCCAAAAACTCATGCACGTTTTTTCCTTGCAGAGCATTTTCCCCACACTACCCCTTTTATGAAGAGGTCTCTGGTCTTTCTTTACATTAGCTGTTTTACTCTAAATACACAGAAAAAGCAGAGAGGCTAAACAAGACAAGTGATCTTGGCAGCACATTTCTTACGTGACAATTCAAGTGCCAGCGTTACCTACTAGCACTACCTGCAAGGTAGCCAACAGGCTGCACATGGCTCATCCTTGTCACGGGAAGCATAAACTATCCTACTTTGATCTGACAGCTTGGAGAACATTGAGAAAAATCCAATTTAATTTATATAATTAAAGTGCTTTAACAAAAAATCATTAATGGCTTCTGCTAATCTTGTGTGGGTGACTGAATGCTGGCTTTACAATGGTTGCCTATTGACCTTGTAGGGTAGACATATTATTTAGCAGCCATTTATCAGTAATATAAAAGAACCCACAGATAGATGATTATAAAAATTGTCTCTGAACTCATAGCAAAGGCCTGAAATTAAGGGCCACCTTAGCTGGTGCAATTCCATGAAGCTATAGCATGAAGAGCTCCAGAGCTCAGCAGCTGAGAGTATGGGCCATAAGCTGTTTTTATTTTTTTTTTTTATTTTTAATTGCTTTTTGAATATTTATGCTTTGGTTGCTCATTTGAAAGAAATTACAGCTGCATCTGCTCCTGGGAGAGTGACAGCTTTCTATGCTACCAAAGAGACCTTAAGATCCAACTTCACAGGCTGATATAAAAAGAACTTGATTCACTACTCTATCGTGCTGGTTTTAAACTGGTGCAAACTGACTAATGGATTTATGATGGGATTGAAAAATATAACAGTAATAAAGTGAAGCATCAGACCCACCACCTGTAGCAAGACAGGATGGCTTTATTTGAGCTTTTGCAATTCATGTTGACAGCTAACAGAGTTAGCAAGATGTGCAATGTTTATTTCTGTTATGAAAAAGATGAACACTGTACAGGCAAATGCCTGAAGCCCCATGGCATACAGCTATAAAAAAATGGCATGTGAGTTTGAAATTTCTATGCTCTCAAAGCTAGCAGTTCCACTCGCCTAATATATGAAGCTGAGAGCACCAGAGGGGATCTGAACTGCATTCAGGAGGAATGTAATAGTTTAGAGCCATACATTTATGCCTGAGTGATCTCTAGGATAAAAATTCCATCTGCACTGGCAGACACACAAGGACAATTTATAAATGCTCGTTAAACTAGGCTGAGATCAAGTGAGAGGCACTAGAATTATTACTCAACCACTTTCTCCATGTTACTGAAACACCACCACCCCAGTCATTCTTGTGATTTTTTTTCGACAAATAGTTGAGGAAGTGAAATTACATTGAGAAGCACTGTTAATTGCTCCTGTGAATAACAGTTTTGATCTGCTGCTGCTATGAGCCTCTAGGAAATAACCTGTTAAATATCTGGCCAAAGTAATGCAGCATAAGCCCACAAGATGCTTTAAAATGGCACTTACAACCGTCAAAAAATGGTGTGTTCTAAATTTGGAGCAAGTTCTAAGGACTATCATTAATTATTCAGAAGAGGTCAGAGTTGACTTCATGTGCAACTTAGTTTGGTAAACTGATTTTTTTAAGCAGTGGTTTTCAAACTGTTCTGTGGAACCCTGGGGCTTTGCAATAGGTCATTAGGGGGTCTGCAGAGATTGAGGGTAATGATAGAGGGGACTGGCAGCTTCACAGCCCATGGAGCCAGGGGTAAGTGTTGCAGGGCAGAAAAATGATATGAAAGAGTTCTGTATAGTTTGAAAACCACTGTTTTAAAGCTTATTGCCATCTTGACTCTTAATATACTGCCAGTGTCATTTTGTATGCCGTTAGTACTCACCTTGTAAGACATTAAATGAAAACAAAAAATTTCCACAGAGACCAAATTATTCTAAAAGGCAATTCCCAGAATCTTCTGATTGGGTTTGAAACAATGTTTTTACACTGAGAAGAAAACAATATATTCTTCTGGACAGAAATGCATTGCTGAACAAGAAAATCCCAAATGATGCTGCTATACTGACAATCTTATATACATCCTTACATTCTCAGAGCCAAAGGTAACTGTGTTTCCTTCAATACCTACTATTTCTGAGATGCATGCATCAGCAAGAAAAACTGACCTGATTAGCACACGTCCCATCTGTAATTGGCATGCAAAGAAAGGCTCCCCAATGTGTTTATACTGGGAAGTGGATGACACCACCTTCCTTGGGGATCTACCACCTTTTATTGTATTCAATTTAGGTAGTTATTTGGGACCTTTATCATCATCTCTCAATGCCTTGTGGTGAAGACACACAAAATCATAAATGGTTTCCCTGAAATGTCCTTAGCCTCCTTAACTGTTCCGTCCAACACAGAAGATTCACCAGTTGCATGTTGGTCCCGTACTTATCTTATTTTCTCATTATATTCCAATATCTATCTTGAAAATTCTTGTCATCTTTCCCTACTTTATAACTTACCTGCAACAGTATACACACTTCTTTCTTTTAGTTTCACTCTAGTCTGAATTTCCAAATTCAAATCAGATTCACATCTTAAACACCGCAGGTCACAAAAGGAGGATACCACTGTAATTTGTTTTTAATGAATGCATAAAAAAAATTAGTTAGAGCTCCATCACACAAATATAAGCATTTTAAACCCAGGATTATGCATTGTCCATGTTCACTTAAACCAATCTGTTATATACATTTTAGAAGCTGTTATGTACATTTTAGGAGCTGGTTACCAGAAATGATGCTCAGTAATTATTCCAGGGATTTTTTTTCCCATGAACTAAATGCTGGTCTTTAAAATGAAATTCTGAATATCACCCAGTAGCATTTCAACAAAAAATGCTTTTCAGCTTGCCCAAATTGTAGAGGACAGCTCATCTCTTCACGCAAAAGCTTACTGAGCTTGTAATTTACTGAGATACTGTTTATTTTAATGAGTGTGCTAGAAGATGATCTGGCATTGGTAGGAGATTAATTTGTGTATTAATACAACTCAAAAGTTCACTCAATTTACACACAGTAATGAAAAGCTTAATTTAAACTCAACATTTCCACTTTTTCCCCTGCTTGAGTTTACATCATGTACTTCATCAAATCCAGAATGAGAGGCTTCAGAAAAAAAACAGATTAATCAGATCAAAGAAAATGATTTGCCAAACTTACATCAAGGCTTCAGTAATTAGAAATGTGTATCCCACACATCAAGGACTGACTGAAGCAATACACAGTCCTTGAAATGCTGCATTTGTGCTGCTGTAGCCCAAGGTCCATCACTTTTCATAACCACCCTCCACTTTTCTAACTTAAGACTCAAATTCAAATGCAACTCCCACAACAAGTCAATCACAATGTATCCATTGACCTCAGCGAGAGACTGACTTCAGCACTAAGTGACACTTCATGGCTAAGGGCCTCATTCATGCCAGCAGTCCTATTGTCCCGTGACTGGGAACTACTCAATTTCAACAAAATTCATCCCTCAGGTGTAACATGACATTAGATACTGAAGTCTCCATTTCCTAACTGCACCCCAAGGAGCATTTTCTGTGGGCCACAGAGAACTCTGTTCACGTGACACTACATTTTTCTCTTGGCTTTTGGCTCTACAACACACTAAAAGTTAAGAATATATTACTTCCCTAATGTTACATTTTGAAATGAGCAATTTAGTAGCTGCTGTAAGAATGTTTTCTATTCCCTAACATTAGAAGAGGTGATGCTTCCAGGCATGAAAGGAAACTGAGAAGTTCAAAAGACTATATCCTTACTAAAAAGGTACTGTGCTGTGAGAAAAACTGAGCACCACTGACACAAAGCTTTTGTTCAAACTCTCATCAAAAATCTTAAAAGCCTTAATTCAAAACCAACTGATGCTAAAAGACATTTTTGCAGAGAAGACCAAATTGTTTCTCTATAATTGTTTCCAAAACAATTTCATTTTAAAAATAGTCAAAGAGTGTGCACATAAACATTAACTTTTTGCATTAAAAAATAAAGACTTTCCAGCGTATTTTAGATACATGCTCAAGGTCTATGAATTAATTCAATATACTAATGACTAAAAATATGGCAGCATATGGTGTGTTGGGTTGATATGTTAAAGTAAATAAACCTGGATCTAGCACATCACTGAAGCTCTTTTTGAACAATGGCATGAGCCATACTATATGTCCCCGGTGGGCCTTCGTCGAACCCTCCTCGTAGTGTGGCTCCCCGTTCGGGTGACCCCCTCTGCACCAAGCGTTGGTGTTGCTGCAGTTGGGTTGTCTTCCCCGCTGTGCCAACCCTGCTTCTCTCCTGCCACGACTTTGCTGTTATCCCAGTGGGCGGGGCCAGCTCATCGGTCCCTCGGTGTCCTGGGTTGGCCTCGTCGGTTACACACGGGGCTCCAGCCATCCCTACACCCCGGCCTCACGCCACCTAGGGTCTTCACCTCCCTGCACTGACTTAGCGCAGTGTCCAGACTCCTCCCTCACCCCGATGCTCTCTATTCTTGGCGGTGATCCCGCCCCGAACTCTCGCTCCAGGCTGCTGCGTCTTCGGCCTCACCCTCCTCTTCGGCACTTCCCGCGCCCCTCACCACAGCACTTACTTTCTGCCGCTTGGGATCTTCCTGGGTGCTCTTGATCCCCTGTTGTTTCCCTGCTCTGGCGCTGCAGGCTTGCTCCACTGGGGATCTAGCTATCCCACCTCCTCTCCCGGCCACTGGATGCTCCCGCTCCTCGGCTCTGCAGCTCCTGCCCAGCCGGGCTGGCGACAGGGACCACCTTGCCCGCCGCTTCTTCCTCTCTCTCTCCACCCCCTCCGGAGTGGCAGCTGCCATTTTTAAATCTCCCGGCCGGCGTCTTACGTCACCGGCAGCTTCGGGCTGCAGCTGTACATAGACGCGGCTGACGAACCGCGCGGGCTCTCCCTTCCGCGCGGTGTCCTGCCCTCCTGGTGAGTTTTCCTGGCTTCCGCAGGTCCCGGGACACTATAGTTAACATACGATATGAGGATGCACATTACCTCTAAAGGAGTCATTAAAATCTATTATAGCAAACTGTGTACATAGACAGAGATACCCTTTGTTCCTTTCAGTGCTTCCTTAAAAGGACAATATTTAAGTTCATATATTCTATTTTAAAATACAATAAAAAGGAGTTAATATTGATGGTACAGGTTTGCATTTCTGATTCCACTTTTATACCATAAAGAGTAATAAACAGTAACAGAACATCTTTGAAAATATGAATGTGCTGGGCTGGATTTTTAGATTTAACTGCAAGATTCTTTCTTCTGAAAAAGTATGATTCTGTTCTAAAAGACAACTGCAATGGCATCATTATGCTTCTTGCTTATTATGTTTTGATTGCCAAATCACATTTCTTCAGTTATAAATAAATATGAATTTTCTGACTGAGAAGTCCTGCAAGTTCAACCCAGGTTCAGAGCTGAATTGGGTTTTCACACATCACTATTAACAAAAAAGATTGACAGACCAAATTAGGCCTTGTTTTACACTTGTGTAATCCCAAAGAAAGCTATCAGAATCACATGTCAGATCCTACCTTGAACATTGCTTTGAAACCAATAAAAAAAATACAAAAATCTTTAAAATGTATTACATACAATATTTAAAGAATTATATATATACATAAACACATGTACACACATGGACTTCATTTTAAGAAAAGCACTACCTTGTTATACGGTGAAAGCTGCCATATAGTTAATACTTCCCAGCAGGAGCTCTGGTAGGCTCCCAATTCAGGATTCAGTCTCCTGAAATCAACAGGAACATTTCTATGGACTTCCATGGGCTTTGACTTAGGACCCATGAGCAGGTCTTAGAGAGCACCAGGAGAGAGCAGAAAAAAAAATCAACACAATTGTGAAGTCAGTTGTGTTGCCTCTTACACACACACACACACACACACACACACACACACACAGAGCTACTTTCAACTACACCATTGATATTCTGAAGTGGCCTAGCACATTTAAAAAAATAGAACTTAATTAACAGCAGCTATGTAATACATACAAACTCCTCTTTATCTATTTATTTTGGCTTAAATGTCTTTCCTACATGAAGTATTTACAGGTAGGGAAAAGCAGCTCTCAGATCCATATTCTTTGTAAGCATTAAGATATTTATTTTGCATACAAATAGAAAAAGATATTTACAGAAAAGGTACTTAAGATACTGAAGAAATACTTAATGTTTAATAAGCTTCACCTCAACTTCATGTCTTTTGCATTATAGAAACATATTACTTTTGCTATGTTCAAATTTGGTGTTTAACTCCCTGGATTTCTTGATAAGAGCCTTCTTCTGAGCTTCATCAAATCTATTGACTTGGAGGTCCTGATCTCGATCAAACGGCCTTCTCTCCTGAGGCTTGTTCTTATCTTCTGTGGCTTTGCTCTTTAATTTTTTGTGATGCATATCCATGAGAGATTCTGGTCTCTTTGAGTCCTGGAAAAGAACAGGGAGCAACACGAAAGAGTGAATACTGAAGAATGTTGGTGAAATATAGTGTACATAAGGATTACAATAGCCAAGAGTTACAATGGTTGTGAGGGATTTCCAAAGGACAAAAATTTAAGTAACTGGAATACACAAAAAAAAAAAATGAAATTCAGCATAGACAAGTGGGGCATGTCCACACAGGCAGGCATGTGCGTTTGCAGCAGCTCTAATAAAAGCGGCACAAATTTGAGCCGGGGACATTTGCCTCAGTGCACGTGCTCGGACATGCACTTCAGTGTGGGGCAAGTTGTGCCACTTGGGGCAAAATAACCCTGCCCAGCTCCTCCTGGATCTGCAGCCAGGGGGAGCTAGAGCCTGGGACCAGCACCTGTGCTGGCTGAGAGTTCCCTGCATCCTCTAACTACTGCAGCAGTCTGGCAGTGGCAGTTGTTGCCTGGCTATGACCTGCTGCCACCTGCGATAGCACGTGGCCCCAAGGATGCATGCCTGCCAGACCTGGATGGGGACTGCATGGCCGCAGTGGATTGTGGCTGCACAGTTGGCCTTTGTGTTGCACTACTGCCATGAGTGCTGGCGCCCTGCCATCTGGATAGCTATCGCCCAGATGTTCTCAGCGTGATGGCCTGCTTTGAATCAAAGCATGCCCTCCTGGCCACCTGAGGTCAGCCACCTCCTGCTGGGTCCTGGGTGCCAGCTCTGAGAAGGCTCCTCTGCCTGGGTCCTGCCACTTGTCTCACTAGCAGAAACTCTGGTGTTCCCCATTTAAAAACTGCAAAAATCTCTGATAAGAAAATCCTGAAGTCACTCTTTAAAATACCCCAAAATGCATGTTCTTCCACAATTAAAACAAAAGACCACTCTATATATGGCCCACTTTTTTGGGGGGGGGGGCGCGTCTGATACCTGGATATCCAGATATCAAATTTTGAGCCCACACTGAAAATATGCGGCATGGGGAACATTTTTTTGGTCCCAGAATAAATCTTGCCATGTCTCAAACTGCTTTGAGATGCGGCAAGAGGCACGTGCAGGCTCATCTGCACCTGTGTAGAGTAATTCTGATGAGAAAGGAGTTTAAATCTAGCTGTATTTACCAATGAGTTTTAAAATCAGTTTTTAGATTAAATATCTAGGTGTCATTGTAAGGAGATAACCAAATAGTCATGCAAAAAAAGAGCTTTGTAAAAACAAGTACAAAGAAGTTCAGTCCCAATTCTAGAAATGCATAAACATGAGCTCAACTAAGTGTGTCATTAGTCTGCTGAAGTTGACATGTCTGTTTACTTGCACAAAGTTAAGAACATGCTGAAACATTGTTGAACCAGGGAATTATGTAGTGTTTGTTAAAGACCCCAATTCCATTGTCACAGAAACCATTTGCAAAATTTCTACTGGCTTTAACAAGAGTAGGTCTGATCCCAAACTAGGTATGCTGCATTCCCCTTTACAAAGGCAAAATGTGTACATGTCTCTGTGGTGGCCCAGTTCCTTGCACTCCCAGCTCCTGGCAAAATAGTGTAGAGGCCAGGCACAAACTGGTCCTCTATTTGTAAACACATCTGCATATATCTCTTTTGTGTTTTTCTAAGACTATCAATAGGAAAACAGGATATTTCTTTAAAAGTTCATTTTTCCTCATTGATACTTATTTCCCACCTGCAGTCACAATCTTCTACTTGTGCCATCAGAAATGGTTGTTGTGGCAATCATCAAAGCATAGGCCAGATTCATTCCAGATTTAACTCCCCCAATTTCAAGAGAGTTACAATAGAAGATAAATGTGGTACTATCACCACAGACATTAAGAAACAATTTTCTTTGTTACAGGTTACAGGGGTGGGCGGATGAGAATAGGATGGGATTCAATACCAACAAGTGCAAAGCGATGCACCTGGGGAGGAACAACCGGCACCATACTTACAGGTTGGGGAACTCCCTTCTCGTCAGTGCAGAGGCAGAAAAGGATCTTGGAGTCATCAGTGATTCCAAGATGAACATGGGCCGGCAGTGTGGGGATGCAGTCAGGAAGGCCAACCGTACTTTGCCAAGCATCCACAGATGCATCTCAAGCAGGTCCAAGGAGGTGATCCTCCCCCTTTACGCAGCACTGGTCAGGCCACAGCTGGAGTACTGTGTCCAGTTCTGGGTGCTGCACTTCAAGAGGGATGTGGACAACATGGAGAGGATCCAGAGGAGGGCCACTCGCATTATCAGGGGGCAGCAGGGCAGGCCCTACAAGGAGAGGCTACGGGACCTCAACCTGTTCAGCCTCCAGAAGAGAAGGCTGAGGGGAGATCTAGTGGCCTGTTACAAACTAGTCAGAGGGGACCAGCAGGCACTGGGGAAGTCCCTGTTCCCCCATGCACTACCAGGAGTGACCAGGAATAACGGTCACAAGCTGGCAGAGGGTAGATTTAGGCTAGATATCAGGAGGCGCTACTTCACGGTCAGGGCGGCTAGGATCT
Source organism: Gavialis gangeticus (assembly GCF_001723915.1). Lineage (NCBI taxonomy): Eukaryota > Metazoa > Chordata > Crocodylia > Gavialidae > Gavialis > Gavialis gangeticus. Next base: position 68,305,076 of record NW_017729032.1, read on the forward strand.
TGAACCAACTTCCAAGAGAAGTGGTGCTGGCTCCTACCCTGGGGGTCTTTAAGAGGAGGCTGGATGTACACCTTGCTGGGGTCGTTTGACCCCAGTACTCTTCCCTGCCATGGCAGGGGGTCAGACTCGATGATCTGCTCGGGTCCCTTCCAACCCTAGAAACTATGAAACTATGAATGACAATATGTATGACAATGTTCTTGGTGGAAATCAAAGGGGAAAAAAGGATAGAAAAACAACATAAGAATTGTTCTCCAAGCAAAATGTTCTTCAGTATGTTCTAAGAGACGTCAGCTAACTTTAAAAAGAGTAAATGTGCGCATAGTATGGAAAGAACATGAAATGCAATTTTATATATAAAAGCAATTCTAAATCCATAGCTGAACTAAAAGTAAGAAATACAGAAAACTGGAAGTTAACAGCTCTGTATTTTAAACTCTGCAAATCAAAACAGATATCATCTAATGAACTGCAAATACATTTTTTGAAGTGCCAGATAAAATTAAAATCTTGTCATCTAAGCCAAGTGGTGTTTCCCAAATCAATTCTTTTCTCTTAGGATATTTTACTGTCTTTTGCAACATTTCAGGCCAGTATTCAGAGGAGAATAGAAAACAGAAGCCTTAAAGGCAAATAAAACTCTACATGTTGAAACCAGGGTGGGTGGCCAAGGGCAGCATACAACTGTGAAGCTGATACAGAGGTCAGCTTTGTAATGACCAGTCTTTGATTAAGAAAACTGCAAATGCTTCTGAAGTAATAGAATATTTTACCAGAAAATGTTACCAGAAAAGTAGATATAGTACTGATTTATTTAGCACACTGAGTATCCTTTCTGCTTGTTTATATTTTTACCTTATAATTAAACCCATGTAATGGTTCCCCCCCCCCCCGCCATTTTTTCTAGACATTCCTGTAATTTGGTGAAGAATGTCATGGTTTGAACTGAAGCTGTCTATTCGCAATGACAGAAGTTCTGACTTAGGACTAAAATACAAAAGGAAAATTCTCACACTTTCACCGTCTCTCTCTCTCTCTCTCTCTCTCTCCAGCAGCAGTTTAAGACCCAATACTATTCTTGCTGACTGCCTTAAATGCCAGCCAGTTGGGGCCTTAAAAGAGAAGAATATCATGGTATCACCATGGAAACCAACAGTGCTGAGATGAGAAACAGAAAGAGTGACGAATTAAAGGAAACATGGGAAAAGCAATTTGCTTTTACACTCACATTATATGAAGATACTTGCTCAGCCAGTCTCTTGTCCCTCCTCGAAAATACAATTTCTTCATCACCCTTACTGGCTGACTTCTTTGCCTCATGCATTTCCTGATGAATGGAAGCAGATTACAAGTATTAGTAAGCAGTACACTTCAAGCAACAAATAAGTCTATATTTAAATGTAAAAGGAGCAAGCCAAGATGAAGCTTTTGTATCTCTGCCTATCAGGCATTTTTGTCCTGCTTGATTTAAAAAAAGCACACAAGCCTCAATCTAATTTGATGTTCATTAAACTGGTACAGAATTGATTTCACTTGTTGGTGAGAACAAGAAAGAATTTTTACTTAAAATGGTTATTCTCTAACCTTCAGGTCTGTGTGTGTGAACTGCGTGTGTGAGGTAAGTAATGAGAAAACTTCCTTTAGGCTTTCCTGAATGGCTGAAGCAATCTTCAGTTTATTTTCTCAGTCTTCTCAAGTACTAACAACATATATCATCTGCATGTCTATACAAATGATTAAATACTCACTTTGGCTTTCCTCTCTCTGTCAGCTGGAGTATCTGTCCAAATTGATCTATCTCCTGATTTGTCATCAGCTCTTCTCTTGAAAGTTCTTGGACCCAATCCAAATTTTTTCAATTCTGGTGGAAGCTCTGTCATCCAAGATTCCCTTGTAACTTGCTTGGACCCATCCTTTAAAGTAAAAAACAAGAAAAAAAAAATATTGGAACCAACCCCACCATCCTGTAGAAATTATGAATCTTTCTGGTTACCATCTCTTCTTAAAAGCCACAAGAAAAGTACAACTGGAGAAGATTCAAAGAACTGCTAACAGACCAGGAAAATAGCACAGTCAGCAAAATTATTTATAAAACTTACATCATCTGTACAAGTAAGCTTTTCTTTCATTCTTTGAGCTCTGTATTCAAACTCTCTAGTGACATCAGATTCCACTGGTCCTTTGGCAGGCATCGGACCTATGAGATCATCGTCCTCTTCACTATCTGTTGCCTTCTAAAAATAAAATATGAAACATATCCATCAAACATAGGAATAGAATAGCTCCATAAAATGTAAATTATTTGATCTAGTAGTTCAGATAGTCTATTCAGTAACTCAATTGCTTGTTTTACTTCATGCTGAGAAAAGACAGAGGGGCTAGAGTATGTGTATGTGGCAAACATACACCCAAAAGTTGTGCTAAAGCTTCTAGGAATATTGACCAACATTTTTAAGCAGCCATGTTGTTTTAGTTCTGTAACTCCCATTGCCTTCCATAGAAATCACACAATGTCTAATACTTATACTTCTGAATGTATCACCCCTTGTGGTTTCCCAGACCTGAAGATGGGAACTTTGTGCCCAAAAGCTCATTTAACAGCTCTCTTGATTATATACACTGTATTTACCTGAATACAAGACAATCCCCTGATAATTAGATTCTATCCATGGAAAATGTATAAGTATGTTATAATTTTCCATGTACAGAGTTTGATTATTGGAGGATATAGTCTTAAAATTTGTCTTTATCATAACTGCAGCACGGGGAAAAATATGGCTGGGGGAAAAAGCATCCCCCCCAGCTTTATTCCCCCCAAAACCTCTGCCTCCCGGCAGCCTTGGGCCACCACCCCACTCCACCATCCCCCTTCCTTCATCCTCAGGTCCCGTCCCCTCCTTCCCCCACCCACAAACCTCCTCCTGCTTACCTTTGCTTTGGCACTAGCAGGCTCTGTCCCCACTCCAGCCCTGGGGCACAGTGCATGGCCCCAGCCTGCTCCTTGAGCAGTGTTGCAGAGCTGGCAACACTGCTACAGGGCTGGGCTGGGGCCATGCTCCATGCCCTAGGTTGGAGCAGGCATGGAGCCTGCTGGCACAGAGTAAAGTTAAGGGTAGGGAGGGGCAGTAGAAGCAGAAGCTACAGCAAGGGAAGAGGAAAGGGGAGGAGGGCAGGGGCCCAAGGCTGTGAGGGGGCAGAAGCAGCATGGAGGCAGACAGGGTGGGCAAGCGGGGGCTTGAGGTTGCCATAGGGAGAAGCAAAGGGTGTGGACACAGTAGGGATACAGGCAGTAGCTGCAGCTGGAATCACAGCCTGCCACCACCACCTCATACTCAATTGTAAAACAAAGGGCTATTCCCCTGTGTTAAAATGGGGGGAAAAATCATCTTGGAATAAAGTAAATACAGTAGTTTGTCCAATAAAAAGATATTGCCAAACAAATCTTGCCCCTTGTGGTTAAGAGTATTCTTGCCAGAGAGAGATTAATAAATATTGTATCATGTGTAGAATTCCTACCAGCAGGGTGATATCATTATCTCTTAATACTCTGCTCATACCCCTGTAGCTCACCAGCCATTAAGATTAGAAACAATTCAAGGGTACCTATACAACTGTAATATTATAAGCATCTGGTATCTTTATTCATTACATGTAAACTTATCCCTGTAAGCATGTATGACGTTTTATGGATAATATTGTACATAATAAATGCAAACTCTAAAGATTTTAGAATTTGACCCAAACTTAGAACCGTGGGGATGCCATGGAGGATGACAGCAGACAAAGGGAGGAGCAGAATGAACAAAGAAATGCGCAGAATATGCTTATGGATTGGCTTCACTGGTAGTGCTGTGTTAGTACTAATATTTCTTTTGTTTTAGTATTATTAGTATTTCGTATTAGTATTTCTTTTAAATTACCTGCCAACATTTCTTATTGTACAAGGCATCGTACTGTTTGAAGGATTGGATATATGTCAGCTTTGAGAGGATACTGGAAGGAGTAAAGGATAAAGGGTTCCAGGTTACCTGGGAGAAGGCATAGAGGTCCTCCTGGGTTACAGACCAAAGTACCTGGGTGAGGCAGGCAAGAATTGGCAAGCCCAGATTCCGAGCAAGAGACTGGCAGCCAACTAAGAACAAGATTTATTGAAGGGTCATAGAATGCAGAGAGCTAAGTAGCTAACTAAGTGAGGATAAGGACCTTGAGACTGATGTGTAAGTGGACATGGGGCTTATGAAGTAGGAAGATGTAAGCAATCTGGGGTAGTTTTGGTTTTGCTGTGTTGAGGTAAGGGACATTCAAATGGTGATTGCGACACTGGCAGATGCAAGACTGAATAGACTGGCCAAATAGCCTTAACATTCCTGTGTAAAACAGAGGCTATTAGAACTGATGAGGTCACAGAGAGAGGAGTCATCAAGGAGATAACCCTGGTAGAAAATGCCATCTAAGGGGAGCAGGACAAGGTAGGAACACTGGAGAAGCAGCCAGAGAGGTAGTATAATTGAGCATAAGAGGTAGTATAATTAAATATAAGAGACATAGTATAATTATAAAAGCTAAGGAGAAGGAAGGATGGCAAAGAATTGAAAAGGATGGTGTGACTGACTGTACCAAATAAAACCAAAGGTCTGGAGGACAAATTTGATTATCCATTTATCCATAACAAGCTAGGTGCATAATGGCATTTCCTCTTGTCATTTTACTCAAAGCTGTCAGATTCATATATCTTGACTACTGAAAAATATGCCATTTGCAATACTGCTAACTTTCCCAAAAGTCTAAGGAAGTGGCAGGAAGTGTGTGAAACTTTAGACTAGCTTGAAGAAGTAGCCTGCTGAAGATGGGAGTTCAGCTGCCTTCCCTGGAGAGTGCTTTAAAGTTTCATGAATTCATTATATTAATTTAAAACATGAAGCACCTCATGGGGTACTTGTAGGTATAATGTATGACTCCAAGGGCCCCTCTATACATGCAGGTAAAGGCATGATGGGATCTATTGCATGATCCACACAGTTGCAC
>NW_017729032.1:68315100-68325591 GCF_001723915.1 Gavialis gangeticus
ACTGCTTTAACTTTTTATTTCAAACACAAAAAGGATGTTTTTGGGGTGGGGTTGGTGGCTGCAGGATGGTTAATAAAGAAAACTGAATGCTTTCATAATAAAATATCTTGAACCAGTTCACATCATAAGATGCAGGAAATGTCATTGAAGAAGTCTGCCTCATTTCCTCTCTAAATGCAACTCATTCCAGTACCTCCTGACCACCCCCCACTAGATGCAATTAAACAAAACAAAAAATTCCTAAGTACAGGATTTAGACAAATCAGTACACTTAATTTACACTGCATAGGCCATACAGTACAAACTGCTCTGAAGATAATAAGATATATTATTGCCAAATATGAAGAGTAAAAAAAAAAAAAAAAGTTAAACTTAAATGTGTTATTTCAAAGCAGAAAATTTATGATCTCCACAACCTGGCAATAAAAGGATCATGAAAAGCAGCAACAGATTTAAAAAACCCCAAACTTTTAGTTTGTTAGCTAGAAAGATCACCTCAATAAATCAGATTTCCACATAACATCTGACACCTAATTTACCTATTTGGCAATGGAGGACTTTTTTGTTTGGGAAATGTATAAACAGCCTGATCTTAACATCTATGCCATGAGAGATTTGTCATTGTGATAAATCGCTTAATCATTATTTGCAGTTATAACATGATGAGCATCTTAAAATGTCAGACTATCACTCTTCATTATAAATTATGACAACGCTCGCTGTAGGAGGTGGTAGAATGATACCTACCCAAATATTACTGCTAAAAAAACAAAACCAAAATCCAAATCCAAAAACAAAAACAAAACACCACATACTAAGTCCCAGAGCAGAACTACCCTTCTGCCAGGTTATACCAGTTGGTAGTATTTTGGAACCTTACACCGAAAATGTCACACACACACTCTCACCCTCTCAGGAACAACTGGTGCAAACAAATACCAACATTTAAATGGGAGTATCATTTTGTTTCACTGGTATACCCCTAGCAATGTTTTTTCATGCATCATACCAGGGCACCTTCCTTAGTAGTGCACACGCTGCTGTGTAGTTTGGATCCCTGCTGGGTTACAGGCAGCACAAACAGTGCAGTCACAGGAGAGAGACAGCAAGAAAGGAGAAACAAAAATACAATCATGAAAATCAAGACTTTGAAATTAAAGAGAAGAATATTTTGAAAGTAAAGAGAAGAAAAAGCAACCAAGGCAATGGGGAAAGGGTAGAGGGAAAGACTACTTTCCACTCTAAAGCATGCCAGTTCTTTTGGAGATAACTGTAAGAAAACTGTGAAGTATATCTGCCCTTTTCTGTTTCTTTATGATGGATAAAAACAACAGGAGAAGCATGTCAATTTTTCAGTTATTTTTTAAAGACAGAATTCAGGTCCCAACTATCCTGAAGGCTATGGTGACTGAAGAACCAAGTGACACTGACATGATAAAAGACGAGAGCAAATGAGAGGACATGAAAGCTTTTGAGAGATTGTTTACAACTCTAGGCCAGTGGCTCCCAACCTTGGGGAGTGACCCAAATCAGGGTCGTGGGGGGTCTGCCCCTACCACCTGCACAGTCCACACAGCTCACACCACTGTTGTCCCCTGCAATCCCGGCCTGGCCCAGGCTCTGTTAGCACTGCTGGGAATAAGCGAGTTGGTTGCAGGGGTTGCAGCAAAAAAAAAAAAAAGGTTCAGAGCCACTGCTCTAGGCTTTTCTCTTAATACACATTTAGCTCCAATGCCCAATAAGCACCATCAGAAAACAATGTTTTTGTTAAAGACTTATAAGCCCTGCATCTTCAGTGACGGTGGGAAAGCTTGCCCTAACTATAATGTCTATTTTAATAGGTTGCATCACCTCCGTGAATCTACTAAAAAAAAATCTCTTGACTATAGCATCACACCATTTCCACTGCAGGAAAGCATATTTTCCTGGAAGATGATGTTCAGTTTGGTAAGCAACCCCAGACTGCTGCCTCTGTTTATGGCCAGCACTGGTGTTGGTCACTGGGTGGCTGGCAGCTTCCCTTGTCCCTCATTATTCCAGAGTTGCTGACAACAACTGTTGCTCTGAGGCTCCTAGAGATGTAGTTTAGATGCTATCAAACCACAGCAAGGAAGTGATATCATTTTTAGTCCTTCCCATCCTAAATACAGGGAAAGATCCCGAGTTGCACAGAAGGGAAGCCAATACCATTTTGCTTGGGTTTTGCTTACATTTTGGGGCCTCAAAAAAGAAGGGGTGTTTGAATTTGACAGCAATAACCTCTGATGGTGAGTTATTACTAGCCAAAGAAAGAAAGGAAAATGTCAGGGGAAGTCTGACCATAATTAAACAGGCCTAGATGTTCTGGGTCAGCCTTTTTGAAGAAGCAGATTTCTAATCCTTCATATTGCAGAAGTTAAAAATGAGTGAGACACTTTCTAAACAGAGCCAGACAATCCCCATTCTGAAAAATGAATGTTGGATCAGACTATCAGTTTGTCAAAATGTTTCAGATGTACATGGGGTATGAATACAAAATGGATCTACCACTTTTCAGTTTTCACAAACCTGGTAGCTGAACCGTGATGGAACAGAAGGTCCTATGGGACAGCTGTTCTCCTCAGAGTCTTGTGAAGGTTTCCTAAACCCAGGTGGCAATGCAGGACCTATAACAGGCCTCAAAGAGGGAAAAAAAATGATGTTTTTAAACTAAGAAAATAAAATGACGCATCAGCATGAAAAATACACCAACACTAATAACTTTCTAATGTCAGAAAAGGAAACAACATACAACTAGGTCAAGAGTCTCAAACCAGTAGAGATGAAGCACATTATCCAAGTTTTGGCTGATGTTTTGGCTGTTTTCTATCCATATAAAAAAGGGGCATACACACACACCTCACCTATCCATTTCCATATTCCAGGAAGACTGATGCATGAAGATGAGATGCATGGAAATGTGTGTTGGGGGAGGGGGGGGAAGCACTAAGAAGGGAGTAGTCAGCAGTACTTCCTTCCACCCAGAGCTACCTTCATGGGAGTACTGAAGCCTGGGGAGAAAGTAAAATTAACCCTTTACTTTCTGCAGATGTAATGAGAGGGGAATGAGAAGGAGCTCTTCACTCTGTGAGGTTTGCAGGTCCCCGGCAATGTACAAGCAGACCAGCCCTCTTCAGTATTTGCTAATGAGCCCAGTAGCATGTTAGACCGTATTGCAGAGGAAGAAACAAATAGAAAAAAACAGGCCATAGCAAATTTGTTGCTGTCAGGCCCACTATCATGCCCATTCACTCTCCTCTGCTGAAGAGACTCTCAAAAAATGATGAGAGAAGCTAAAAAAACAAGAAAAACCCAGAGAATGCTCAAGACACATTTTTAAAGGGAATGCCAGTAGAAACCTAAACCGTTTAAAATATTGTCAATTTGATGCGTCCTACTAAATCTCTATTTAATCCATTCCTTTTTATTTACCCTTATGATTCTCAGTCCAAGTTTTTGTGCAATTAAACATAACACATTTAATTACACTAATTTTGCTCTTTTATTAAATCCAGTATAATCTAATAAGTAAAGCCTTGCAGAAGGGAAGCTACTGCCAGGATTTGAAAGAACACCCTTTAGACATATGTTAGTCAGAGGGTTAAACCTAGTGGCTGAAGGTAGACACAGACAAGAGCTGCGCGCGCCAGGGCATCTATCACTGAGGGTCTGGGGCAATCCCAAGTGAGAAGCCCAGGCTACTGGAATACTTGTGTCATAAATGAGTAAGGTATTTTCCTGCTGGCATATCCAGTCTATCCTGGACACTACCTCCATCTTTCATTTCAGCCTTTAGCTTAGTTTGCTAAATTTGAAACTCCACTTCCACCTAGCTGCTAGAAGAGAGAAGCAACTTCTTCCCCCCAGCCCCTTTTTGCCTATTAAGGCTTTATCTACATGGGAACAGTTTTCAGTGCAACTTAAAAGGATGAATTTAAACTGATAATTGATATGGATAAGTAGTTCTCAATGTTCTCAGATTCAATGCACCCTCCATAACTTTTCTGAATTTAGTGGCACCCCATTTAATAACTAATTTCACTCATTTTTTGACAACAGAAAAACAACACAGCAATTCTTCTGTTGCAAACAACCCAGAAAGACCACAACAGGTCAGAATGTTTTTAATGCTATGGATTCCTATTTGAAATCTCCAGGTTTATCCTGTGAATCATGTAGGTATTTGTACACCTAACAGTGCTAGAAGTATTGCACAGCACCCTAGCCGAGAATCACTGATATAGATATTGACTCATTGATATAATTTGGTATAAAAATGCCTTTCTTAGTTTAGCCTGGGGCAAATTTTAAATTTATTCCCATCTATTCAGCACTAGTGAGGCCACATTTGGAGTCCTGTGTCCCCACGACAAAAAGGATGTGGATAAATAGGAGAGTCCAGAGGAGGGCAACAAAAATGGTTAGGAGGCTGGGGCATATGCTATATAAAGAAAAAATGAGGGAACTGGGCTTATTAAGTCTGGAGAAGAAAAGACAAAGAGGAGAGCAGCCTTCAGCTACCTGAAGGGTGGTTCCAAAGATGATGGAGCTAGACTGTTCTCAGTGGTGGCAATAACAGAACAAGATGCAATGGTCTCAAGTTGCTGTAAGGGAAGTTTAGGCTAGAAATTAGGGAAAACTCTCTCACTAGGAGGGTAGTAAAACACTGGAACAGGTTACCTAGAGTGGCGGTGGAATCTCCAATCTCCACCCTTCAAGGTTTTTAAGACCCAGGTAGACAAAGCCTTAGCTGGGATGATCTAGTTGAGGATGGCCCTGCTTGGATCAAGGGGTTGAACTATATTCTCCTGAGGTCCCCTCCAACCCTAATTTTCTACAATTCTATCAAGTCAAACTGCGAACTAAAAACACAATTCCCCCTCACAAAAAAACTCTAACACTGAAATAAGTGTCCACATGCCAGTGGTTGCATCTGTGTAACTTACAGGTATAACCCATGAAACTTTTCCCTGCAAAGTGCAGGGATCAGCTCTCAAATCCTCTGCTCTTCTCCTAACTTCTGAGTTGCTCCACGAAAGGGGAAGGAAAAAGGTTTCTAATACTTTATGCCTTCCAGTCTCCAATTTTCTTCCCTGTGAATCTCTCTATTGCTGCTCAGGGCTTACCTCAGGAGCTTGAAGCCGACATGATTCTTGGCATTTTCCTGACTATTAAAGTCTCTCTGAGGACCAAAGTGAATCTAAACAAAACCTTGTTAAATAGGCCCTGCTGCTGTCTGGTAAAGCCTGGAGAACATTCCACGTACTCTTGACAGACAACAGTGCACCTGTCTAGAATGGCAGAAAATTTCAGATACAAAAGGGCAGGAAACCAGTTTTTAAATGAAAGATCATTTCCTACAAATATGATGCAATTAAAACCTAGGATCTGCCTGCAAAAGTCTTATGAGCTGCATACAGGCATTCATTTCTAGCAGTGGAAATTTTTGAGAAATTTCCACTGCTGGAAATCGTTGCAGGAGACAGAACAATATAGGTGTTCAACCGCCCCCTCTCCCTTGGTCTCCCTTGCCTTCCCCAGACTAGGGACTGGTCTGGGGAACATGTGGGGAACAGAGGCCACCCCATCCTTTCCAGTTTTACAGGCCTGGAGTAGGCTCTGGTGGGGTGGGATGCAGTAACAGGGGACAAAGACCCCAACCTGCTGTCCAGACCAGGCAGTCCCTGGCCTGGGGAAGAGGCAAAGCACATTGCCTGTTGCTCTTTTCCCCTTCCAGAGCGGTCCCACATGAAGAGGGGGGGGCTGGAGTAGCAAGTCGAAGCCCCTGGCCACTTCTCACACCAGGGACTCCAGTGTGAGAAGCAGGTAGGGGTCTTGCAGCACTGCCCACTGCACTCAGACTGAGCAGCAGAGAAAACTCCCCACCCATTCTTCACACAGGCGACTCCAGTCTTAGGAGAGGGTGGCCGCATCTTACCTACCCTGGTTTCCAGCTCCCAGGAATTAAATTCTGTCCCTTAAATTCTGCATTTAAAGCCCTGGGGACCAGGAACCAGGCCAGGGAAGCTTCCCTTGTCCTGGTCCCAGGGGCATTGCAATCCTTTTCTCTGCTGCACAGCTAGGCAACAGAGGATAAGGGGAAGCCAAAGAGAGCTGGTAAAGCAGTTCCCCACCCTTTTGCCTCTTCCTGAGCCAGTTCAGGATGGGAGCCACAGGGCAAAGCTTCCAACCTATTTCCCCCTGTTTTGGGGAAGAGTCAAAGGAGCAACTGTTGCTGCTCCCCTCCCCTCCTGGACTAGACCGTAAGGGAATGGGCCAGCATTTTTTTTTGAGAGAACATCTGAAAATTTAGATTTAGAAAATTTAGATCTTCTCCTGGAAGAGGCATTTTTCACCTGGGAGAAATTCAGTGAATGTTTGTATGGCTTCTCATTTCTACTTGGTGAATAGCAATTCTCTCAATAGAAACTTGTATGTAGCCCTAGTGTCCATTGGATTTTTCAGGCTTCAGCTGATGTTACAGTGGAAAAATGCACTCTCTCTCTGTCTTATGTTATTAATGCTTACCTCCTTCAAAGTGCATAGATTTGGGGATAAAATAGCTCGTATTTTTTCTTAAGCACAATGTGAATATTTTTAGGAAACTTATGAAAATTCAACCTAGTTTTTACAGCATTTCTGGAAAGTAATTACCTTTTGGACACTTCAGAAAATTCTTTATATCTACAAAAATACTTAAAAATTAGATTTTTTAACAAGCTGCACATTGTTGTATTTGCTGTTCTCATTAAAGAATTTATGTTTTGAGAAGTTTGGTAGAGACAGGTTTGAGAAACAAAGATGCTCTAAATCAGCAAATACATGAGAGTGCATAAGCAATATATTCTCATGTAGTCATCAGCAAGTTATACATTTTGATACCCGCACTTTGAAATAAAGATGCCAGCATTCATTTCAATAATCATGGGCTTGGCTGTCAGTTTGTAATCTGCTATCAGCTGACCCTGCGTGGGCAAGAAGGGCATAGCTGCACGCCCATGGACTAGCCCAGGATGGTAACTACAAATGGGAGTGTAAAAGGCTGATATCGCTGATATAGTAAAATAACCATCTGGAGTGTCCCTACTGTGTGCAGGCTGCTTTGTAAGCCAGAAGCAGCATACATCTGCACGAGTGGGCTAGTTAGCTTGGAGGTGGGCTAATTAGTACTGCTAAGTGACAACGCTAATGAGCCAAGCTGAAATGCCATGTAAAATGCTATTTGAGGCAGCTACCCTATCTCTGGTTTAAGAGACAACCCAGCTAGATCAGCACAATGTGTTATGTTGGAGGCTACTACTGCTGGGATAGTGATTCTATCACAGGCATACCCAAAAACTTTCCCTAGCCCTCCACTGGTGACTGATAAAACAACAGTGGGTCTATCTCCAATATAACCAGTGTAATTAGACTGCTATGTGCATTTAGGGGTGGAAGAAAGATAAGCCCCCTCATTACCCTTCCTACCCTGTCCTGCACTTGCATGAGTTGAATGGCTCTGTAGATCCTGCTTTCTCAATGTATACTGAATGTGGTGGTATGACATACTACTGCAGGAAAGGAAGCAGATGCCCCAAGTCAGTGCACACGATGAGGTAGAGTCTTGTCCTGTATATTCAGTTAATACAAGTTAGCTTTAACTGTGCTTGCTTTAACTTGAAAAATCAGAAGTAAACAAGTAAACAGAAGTAAAACCTCTGTGGAAAAACCAGCAGACTTAAGTTGTATGCATCTTTTAGTGATCTTGTTCACCTTTAAATGATTCCCTTCTTCTTGCTGTAAGCCTAATCCTGATAAAGCTCTCAAGATCCATTGTTGTAATCTTATGCTTGTCTATTTATATAGTTAAAGATTTTTTGTACATATAATCTTTCTTTTTTCAGATATTTATTACTGTGATACTATCCAAGGAGCCGAACATGCCGGATCCTGTACAAATAAAAATGACTTTGACAAATTAAATCTGGGAGAAGGAGGGCCAGTAGTGTAACTACGTGTGGGTAAGTGGGGCTTCAGCTCTGGGTGCTGATTTAGAGGGGGCACCAGAATGGCTGCTCCCACTGAACTCAGCCCATACTGTGGCAGTGGTAGCCTATTTATGGGGATGCAAGACTCTTGGTCACTCAGCACCTCCCAACCTTCCTGCCAACAGTGCCAAAATTCCTAGTTACTCCTGTGGAAAGGGCAACAAATCCATAGGTTATCTAAATGATGGTTTTATAAAACCCAAAAAGAGTTTAGAAAATTATACATAAAACCCACTTTCTTCTGATTGCTACCCAACCCACCTACAGAGGCTTGCCTGATTTATCTGAGATCACAGCAGAAAGGCTTTTTGAACAAAAATTCAGGAGGCAAGAAGGTAGTGGCCTTTCTAAAGGAAATAAGTGCTGACATGCTGTATGTTATATTGACATAATTGCACGGATAAGCCATTATTGTCACTCAACTATTTATCTTACTTCTTTTAAACTGCACACGTGAAGACAATTTTACTGCGTTATAGATTTAAATCCAGAGAAGAAAATACCTCATGTCTTAATACCTAGGAATTTTCACTATTCAACTCAACACATATTCAATTACAGAACTTATTGCAGTTGATAAAGCAATAACCAGAACTGTTTAGCAAAATATGGGCTCATCTTCCTAGAAATGGCAGGTATACATTGGCTCATTTTATCTACTGATTCTTACTGCATCTAGGGAAGAAAACAGAAAAGATGAAAAAATGCAAATCTACAAGACCAATGAAAGTTACAGTGAAATCTATGAATGTCATCTTAAAAGTATCGACTAAATACAGAATAGCACTTTGTATTACACTATTAAGTGTAGAGATTGATGCAACAAGTACAGGGCTGTCAGATAGATACAGTCAACAAATTCTGAATACAAAATTAAGAACTAGCTTTCTTCAACAAGTATTTTGTAATTGTGTGCAGCTGAATGGGCTTTGTTTTTGACAAAAAGGCTAAAAACAATGTATTTTAACAAATACATTTAACCCTGTTTACATGTTGGTATGGAAAAAAAACAGTCATCACAATGCACCAACAGAATAACTAGTCCAGTAACAGATCCAGGTGGTCTTCTGTACCTGAAGAGTTCACTGCAATGTGGGCTTGAAAAGACCACTATGATATTAGACAATAAGCATAAACAAACCAATAAATATACAGCAATTAATATTTTGAATGCACACTCTTTTCAAGATTAATCTGAGATGAAAGAAATCTGAAATTCAAAATATGATCATACAGTTGCCATATTTTCCTTTTCTTTCCAACTTTCCACAGGGTACTAGGGGACTCTTGTACTTCATTTCAAAGGAACACTGCTGTTGTTCTGAACGATGGGAAGGAAGGAGTCTAATCATATAACTCTCAGGTGTACAGCTGAAATGTTCGGTAATAGAGCCACAAAATATTTTATCTAAAATAATTATGTTTTAAGGAGAGGAGCCAGAATATTATTCCATTTTAATTACCTCTCTGGAGAATCATCCTCTTTTTTAAATCCAGGAGGAAGAACAGGTCCAAAAAAGCCATCACTGTCATCTTTCTGCACTCTCCTTGGTTTTCTGCAAATACAGTGATTTAGCTTAATAATTACCATGAAATAGATGGCAATTATCTACATTTTAAAAGGCAAAAAACAACATAAAATGATTTCAGAAAGTCTTGTGTACTAAATATCTTGCTGTTTCTATGGAAACAGAGCATAAGGATCTGAAATACTATGGAGCAATTAAAAATTTGCTAGCAGGAACCATACTCTTAAACTACTCTGACTTCTAAAAAAACAAACCAAGCAACATCAGTATTACTGGTGGAAAGAAAAAGACCACTAGTAACATGCTGAAATGCCATTTTATGTGCACATTTCTTCCCATATTTTTGCTATCAAGCTACACATTTTGACTTGTACTTTTCCAAATCAAATTTGACCAGGACTAAAAGAATGATAAATAAAGCATTGAGGGGGGGAACATGAATAATGTTTATTTCAGTGCTCATTGAGAATGAAGAATATAGCATCCTCTAAGGCTCTGAGCCTGTAAAAAGAATTATGTACACTCAGTTTTGTGTATTTTAATATTCCCATTTAACTAGATTACGTGCTGTAGCCCAAGAGCCGCTAAACAATTCTTTTTCATTATTTAAGACAAATAATTAAACAAATCTTGCTCATACCCAGGAATCTTTCCACTGACTACAGCAGGAATCATTAAGATAGGCATATTAAAATTCCCTAAGCTAAACAGATAAGAGTCTAAAAAGGGTCAAGTTCTCCCTATTATGTTCATCTTAAACATTTAGAATATGCCCACAGAATATGGCATTACAACTGTAGACTGCACCCTCGTACTGCTCTAACTGACTTCAATCTGAGTTGCGCCAGGTCCCAAGTACATACTGGGCATTGAAGACTGATTGTTCTTGTCATTACTAAGGTGATTTTTTTTTTTTT
>NW_017729032.1:68325788-68346890 GCF_001723915.1 Gavialis gangeticus
CCCCTGCTGTGAGGGAGGAAGTGGAGCAGGGGCTGGGGCAGGTGCTGCCCAGCTGGGGCAGGGCGGGGTGTGGGGACATAGCTGTGGCTCTTCTGGGGAGCGCAGGTGGGGGCTGGCAGGGTTGTGGTGCTGTGGCTCCCGCTACTGCACACACCCCGGGAGGGCACTGGGGGAGGGGGGTGGGGGATGAGATGACATGTGCCCCTGGATCTGTGCAGGGTGCAGGCAAGGTGGGCTGCAGCTGCTGGCTAAGGTGAGGGCTACACAGGGCTCTTCCTGGCATGTGCATCTGGTGGGGTGTTGGATTGGGGCTGTGCTCCGGGCAAGCTGTGGCGCCGGCGCTGGGTAGCTGAGTGGGGCTATGGTGAAATGTGGGGTGGCTGCAGCCCCCCGTAGCCCTCCTCCCAGAGCTGCCACAACCTGCCCCGAGCACAGCCCGGCCCCGCCTCCTGCTAAGAAGAGCCCTGCACAGCCCTGGCCTCAGCTCACAACTGCAGCCCATCCTGCCCATGCCTCGCACAGATTCGGGGTCACATGCCCCCACCTGCCCTCCTTGGGTGCAGGCAGCAGCAGGAGCCTCCCCCTACCCCACGTGCCCCCAATGAGCTGTGGCTCCATCCCGCGCTCTGCCCCAGCCTGTGCCCCACTCCCTCCCTCACTGCAGGAGCCTTGGTCTGCTCTCCCTCCATGCCCCTCCCCCTTCTCCTTCCAACACAACAGACTTACCAGCTGCATGCAGCGGTATCAGAAATCAGATCGGTATTGGCCAATGTACCTCCTTAAAAATGGGCTATTGGTACTGGACCTCAAAATCTCTATTGCTGCACCTCTTGTAAGTTTCCCCATGTATGCACCGAAAACTTAGTTTTGATTTATTATCTGAATGTTCTTGGATTTTGGCACCATGGTCCTGTTCCAAAAACAAGTGCAGTATACCCCACTGTTACACCCCCCCCCCAATGTTTTCAAATCTGAATGCCTGAAGAAGTGCTTCAATTTTCTAACATGCTAAACACCTCTAGCTATAAGTGATGTCAGTACCAATTGTGGGTGTTCAGTATTTCTGAAGACTGGGTGACTTTTGCCTAAATGCCAAAATAGTGATTGCGAACACAGGGTTACAAGGGACCAGCTGGGTCAGTGTCTAGTTCCCTGCAGTCACAGGTAGCCACGTTGTGTCCAAGAGGATCCAAAGGATTATTCACTTTGGGCCCCTCCTGCACGTGATCCCTGACAAGCACCATCTAGCCCGTGACAAAAATCAGGATTTTAATATAAAGCCCCCAACAAACTATGGGATTTAGGAGCCTAACTTTAGGTATGCAAACGTGAACATTCTGGCATAATTCTTCAGTTTCACATTTACATTCCTAGTCCCCGGGCTTCTTAATAAACATGTATATTAGAAAACAGCTCTCTCAGAATTCCAGCCCATTCAAGTGGGAAACAAATATGAAAGATGTCTCATTGCTAGCAAAGACAGAGTCTACCAAAACCCACAATTTAGTATTTCCATGAATAAACCCTTCATAGCTGCTTTAATAGTAGCCATACAACTTATCTTCCGTGAATATTTTGAATGCTGACATGAACTAAAGTACTCTGGAAGATGAATTCACTGAATACTAATTTTCAGATTTCTAATAATGCACCTAGCATGCATGTCTCCAGTGTATTTCAGCAAATGAAAAATGTACTCTAAATGTTAAGTGGCTTCACAATATAAATTCCAGATCCAAGTGCAATAAACTTATGCACAGCTCAAGCAGACAACCAGAAGTGATGACTGCCAGGAAATTTTATCTTGAGGCTGACTTCTACTTCGCTTGGTTGAATAATTTAGTCCCTTTTCCCAGATTCTGCACCTGTGCTGTTCCACCAGTTCATCCTATTGAGTGGTCCAGTTTCTGCTTAGTCTGACCACATACATTTGTGAATGATAAACAAACAGACTGACTTTGGTGCTGGATCTGTGTCTGGCTCTTCAGAATCTCTATCCGTCTCCTTGAGCAAAGGAAGAAACTCTGGGTCTTCATCACTGTTAGACGTTTCTGAGCTGCAGCTACTTTTGTAGCCTGGAGGCAATGCAGGTCCTGCAACTAAACAGCAAGAATTATTGTGGTTATTTTATTAAACACTTCAGATGATGTGCATTAATCTTGTTATCCTCAAAACACACATGTGGTTGGACTGCACTCTATTCACAAAGTCTTTTTTCTATACTACAAGTAAAAGGAAATGTTTAAACAACAAAGAAATAAAAACACATGGTATATTAGTAATTAAATAGCATTCACCCTGCTGCTACAATGTAGTGACTAACTTCAGCAGAAAAACTGAGAAAAAAAGAAAGGGTAAGTACATTGCTTATCTTCTGGCACTAGAGAGCAAAAACCGTAGCATTTGTCTGACAGCAATGACTGCTATTTTATGCCGTATAAATGTTAAAGCAGTATTTGCAACCAAGATTTGAAAGCACTTGAGACTTTGACCACAGAAGAGTAACATTATATATGTGCAAATCAGGAGTCCTCAAGTTAATGCAATATACCAAGGGACCAAGACCTGGCCTGCACAACCATACTGCCCGACCCACAGTGCTGCCTGCTATATGCCCTGGCTGAGGCTGGGGCATGTGGTATGCAGAATCCATCTGGCACATGCTGAACAAGGCTGGTCTGGGATGCATGTTAAAGCAGGCTTGCATGCTGGATCTGGGGCCACTCTGGACCGGGGCCACAGATGGGCCCCCCATACTGGGATCCAGGGCTGGTCCGGTACGGGCATCATATGCAGACCATGAACTGGACTGGTGCTGTGCGCCATATGTAATATCAGTCTTGGGCATGTGCTGTTAGCGGCACCTACACCAGAGAAGCCCTTCACACTGGATCTGGGGCTGGTCTAGATCAGGATCACAGACCAGCCCCACAGGCCAGATCCAGTGTGCAGGCTGGTCCAATGTGGGTACTACATGCAGCACACACCCCAGACCAGTGCTGTACCTAGTGTGTGCCCCAGACTGGTCCCAAATATGGCGTGCCACGTGTCGAGCTGGCATATACTGCATAAAGCATGCAGGGCAAAAGCTGGCGTGCATGCTACAAACACCACATTGCTAGCAAAGCTATCACATTGTGGCTGGTCCAGGGCACATGCTGTTTGCAGAGTTAGATCAGCCCTATGGGCTGAATCCAACACGAGGCCAGTCTGTGGGCCTGGTCCAGCCTGCAGACCTGCCCTGTGCCCCTCATCTGGCTAGCAGGGCTAGATGGGTTTGACACCCCGGCAACATACTTTCCACTCTGCTTTGGTTAAGGTCCTGATAGGGCAAATGATGCAAGTCCAGGCGTAAATAGTTTTCTGACAAAAGATGGGTTTAAATATATGCTTTAAGTGTTTTGTTAAATGAGGGTCTAAAATAAAAGTTGATATCACAAGACTCCTCCTTTTTTCTAATTAAAAAAAAAATAAATAAATAAAATCAAATCTCACATGTCCATAGTGTCTTTTAAATTTCAAGCTCTGATTCTATGGCTGGCAGGAAGGGGAAGTTGTTTGATTGGAAAGAGGTACAGTGAACTTTTACCACAGCAGCCGAATTAGAAGAAAAGATCAGATGTAATGAAAGAATATAAATGAAGGCTAAAGGGCAATTACATCCACAGTTAAAGAGTGGTGACCTTTTCAACTATGCAAAATAAACCAGCTACATCTAGAAATTCGATTTTTAGTAGACAGGACTTAGATGGGAATGAAGAAGATTAAAGGGAGCATTAGACAACTCATATTATTTTCACATAATTTAACACATAAAACAAGACCATACAATTTGAAAAGCATCTGACGGTCTGCCATTAATTTCAGCTTCCTGCAGAGAAGAGAAAGAAATGACAAACAGATCCACAAATCCCCTTCAGTATCAGGCAATTTATGTTCAGGCTGACAAAAGGAGAGAGAAAACATATGAAAGAAGTTAGTTTGGAACAAGAGAGGAAAGGGGCCAAGGATCAATATGCAATATACAAATTGCTGTCATACGTGCCAAGGCTGTCCAACTGGTGGCCTCCAGGCCACATTTGGCCCTAGCGGGGTTAACCTGTGGCCCCCAGGAAATGCTCCCTGCACTGCTCCAGCTGGAGTTTCCAGGCTCCCCTTCTACTGCCCAGTGGGCAGAGTGGGGAGGTAGTACAGTATGGTTCACATAAGCCTGTGGCCAGGTAGCTGAGGGGAAACTGGGGATACTGGGGGTGCTCATGGTGCAGCACGATGGGGCCCCACTTTACAATGCAGCATGTGGAATGCAGCAGGGAGTGCCTGCTGCACAGTGCTACATCTATAGTGGGGAGGGTGGCCAACCAGGGGTGGTGGTGGTGGACAGGGGCATCCCTAGGCCACTCAGAACCAAACAGCCCTGATACATGCTATCAACCTTTGATCAGCTTAAAAGAATGGATGGACCACTTTTGACACTCACCCCCCTTTTGAAAAAATGTTTAGTGCCTTTTATTATCCAGTCAGACACATTTTTAATTTTATACAACTAAAGGTGTGTATCATGTACCCAAACTGAACACTTGCATGAATATTTGCTGGATCAAAGCATAAATGTGTAAAAGCAGCCTAAAAAGGACTGGAGTGTAAATGTGCATGACTGAACAACAACATTGTAATATTTAAAAACTGGAAGTAGGAAACTGAGCCACACCTGGAAGCTTCCCATCCCTGGCTCAGTTTCCCACTGGCTGGAAGCTTCACCTGCACTTGAGGACTGGCAAGTGGGGTTACAAAATACTGGCAACTTTTCTGTGAAAATGCTTTAATGCTTGGGAGAAGGGGATTTAAAATTTAGTCATGCATGTCCTCTGCATCAACACTGTGCCTGTTGCTGTCCCCATATACACTTAAATTTGGCCACCATGTATGGTTTTGGAGAGTGGTGGTGGAGGTGTGTGTGTGCATGTGTGTGTAGAAGAAATCAGCTCACACATGCTCATAAGACTTTTCTGGGTTTGGCAGCAAAATTCCCCTATGTCTGCCCCTCTCTGAGCATGCTTTAGATGCCTCTTACTGCTTTAAGTATAGGCCATGCCAGCTGTGTAAAACTTGATGGAGCATGCTTCTGTCTAGGGCTCTGGGAACAAGCCAGACCTTCCCAAAAACCAGATCAGGAGGAGGTAAAGGAATCTGAGACAAGGACCATGGTAAGACTGGAGAGGGATAGAGCTGGGACTGGCTGGGGGAGCTAGGAGACTGAGATCCTAACAGAAAGAAGGGAGACTGGAACCAGTTAGGCAGGCACAGACTAGGACCTGATAGGAGAAATGGAGATGGAAAGGTATGGAAGTCAGTAGTGCAGGGGCAGGGCTGACAATGAGCAGGCAATCTGGGGAGATACTGAGACAAGAAGCCAGTGTGGGGCAGACAAATCTGAGAAGGAGATGCAGAGGAGACTGCAATCAACTGGGAAGAGAGACTGGGGCACAGAGTCAGACTGGGTGAAGGGTTAAGAGAGGGAGAACAAGACCACACACACACACACATGCACACACGCACACACACGCACACTTTCTACATATATCCAGGTTCTGTCCTTGCTGATAAACCCATGTGGGTGTCAATAGGACAATGCATGATCAATTTTCTGCTTTTTCAGTTTGCTTAAGAAAAAAAAGGAACTTGTTCATTTAAAAACTGTAGCTATTTATTTTCCTGAGTCAGTTGCTCAGAAGTTAGCAAATGCAAGAATTATATTTCCTGTGAAACCTTATTCCTGACATCTCCTTACCTTTGAATGCTTGACTTCACAACCCCAGTGCTCTTTTGATACTGTGTGTCAAATATAAGCAGGAGTAGAAAAGAAAAAGTATGGCATATTAAACATTTTCTGTCCTATCTTCTTAAAAATGGATTTGTAATGCTACAAACTGTGCATATGAAGTGGCAATTCTATTTCACAGGGACAGTGACATTAAGATTACTATCTTAATTCTCATAATTCATAGGATCAAGTCAACCCTTTTGATGGAATGCAATATTGGGTACAATTCTGTATGGCATTTCCCTCCTAACAAAGATGAATGCTAAAAGAAGTGTCTAGAAATGAAAATGTCCCTGAAGAAAAGCAAGAGACAAGTTCAAGCATGCATAAGACCACACAGCAAGTGAAAGAACACATAAGGGAATACTTGTTTAGATCAGGTTAAAGGACAGAGAAATCCAGCACCAGCTCAGACAGCAGCAGGAATATATAAAGCACCATGCTAAGGGCATCCTTAAGTAGTGTTTATACTACAGCTTTTAGGCCTTATCTGTAACAGAGCTGCCAAATATCACACATCACAAATAGAACTCAGGCCCACGGGTGCTCTGTTGTCCATCTCAACTGGATCATTGTGTCTTACCTATATCTAATTTTGCCCTGGTTTAACTGAAAGTGTGTTTTTAAACTAATTTAAACTGAAAACCTGCATAGAGACACTTGACTTTGCTTAAAAATGTCTTAAATCAAGGCTGGCAACCTTTATGAATTGTAGGCCAGAACAACCGAGCTCTAGTCTGCTGCAAGCTAAGTGGCTTTGGTGAGGCTGGGACCAGGCAGCTGGGAGCTGCCCCTGTACTGCCACTGCTTCTCACAGGCCCCAGGTCAAGGCTTCAGCACAAGATCTGCCACCACTTCTCCCCACTTCCTGGCTGTAGGGAGGGTGCGGCTTCCAACCAGTAAGGAACTGAGCTGGGGGCCAAGCAGCAAGAAGCTGTATCCACACTATTTTCTCATGCTGCATCTTGCTGCCTCCCAGCTGCTGCGTGGGCACACCTGGAAGCTTCCCAGCCCTGGCTCAGTTTCCCACTGGCTGGAAGCTTCACCTACATCTGAGGACTGGCAGGTAGGGAGAAGTGTCAGCAACACAGGTGCATCTTCCAGCTGTCCAGCCCCAGTGCGGGCATATGCAAAACCATCCAGCTTCATGGGTGGGATCCACCAGCTCCTCAGGCCAGATCTGGCTCGCAGGTTGCATGTTGCTGACCCTGTCCTACATCAGCAAAGGGCATTGATTAAATACTGGTCAAAAAAGGAATCATGCTTAATTGATGTAAAGCAGTCTTAAACCTAAAGACGACAGATCATCTCCAAGTTGCATACACAAAGCTGAGCTGGAGGCAGACAGGAGGCACTGCTGGCAGTTGTGTCTTCTGACAGCGTTAAGTTGCTATGGCACCAGCTGAACAGGCAGCTGCTTTTTCAGAAGCAGTCACTCCTCCTGCAGCTCCCTCTGCTGGATTAAATCTAGGAAGCAGCTAGTGTACCTACAGTACATACAGCAGGTAAGGAATCCAATAATGACCCCAAACTCCTCTACCTTCCCCCTTCCAAACTTCCCACGAAACTTCAACAACCTCTCCCACTTGGGCACCACCTCCACCTATTCCACTAACAACCAGCTTCCTCTCCTAACACCTCACTTGACTTAAACCCTAGATACACTTCAGCAACCACATTCTGTGCAGTTCCATGCCCTCTGTTCAACACAGCTTAAGGCAAACAGAATTTTAAAGCTACATTGATATGCTAATTATTTGTCAGAATGACAATTACTTACTTAGTGTGTATGAGTTATATATAACACTTCATAAGACTGAGCAGCAGGGCCTCCTCTGGTAAAACAGTGACCCCGGGATAAAGCTGCCTTTCTGAAGGGTTACTTTACCATAGAGTACGGCTGAATGCTGAGCATCTGCTCCACTTTTACTTGGGGTGAAGTCCAATTACTCTGGTGTAAATGCACTGTGTCCACCCTCTTGGGCAGAAAAGAAACATGACTCAGGATTGATCACATCCCAGATGAGTGTCCTAACCTCTGGGCCGTCTCCTCTCTCTCCAATTCTGATGAGAAATTCTAACCTGGGCTTGAGATGCCTTTCCTGAAAAAGGTATAGTTCAAATGAACACATTTCCATGAACATTTTCAGTTTCAACAAATTAATACTTTCCACTAAAACAGCACTTGGTCTAACAGCAGGGTCCAACTCATTTGGCTCAGCAGCTGGATGAGTTGTATGAGACTGGTCTGCAGGCCTGATGTGGCATGCAAAGCCATATCATCCAGCCTGCAGGGACCCCCCAGAGGTTCAGAAATTTGGCAGTATGAACATGAAACTGTGGCAATTTATGGTGTTGCCACTCATCCTGCTGCCAAATTTCGGGTCCTGTGTGGAGCCCTGTGGGCTGCATGATGCAGCTCCACAACCCAGATACAGGTAGCAGACGATACCTTGCTCACCCTTGGTACCCTGGCTGGACCCTACTGTTAGACCACCTACACTTTTCCAGTGCATTTCAAAAATGCTCTTCTTCTTTAGGGACGAGCTAATTATTTCTAGACAAAGGATTAAACTCTCTACTAAGAACAATTCCAGGCCTCTCCAATAAATGGCACAGGATTTGACAAGATGGCCTTATGCAAGCCAAACATAGCAACAAATACTGACGTACAACAAAGCAACCTATTGCCAGTGCAGCAAGTGAGTTTTAGGTCCGAGGTAGGAGATGTGCATGGATGGATCCAGGATTTTGAAAAGTGGGGTGCAGAATACATGAAAAATCATCACACGTGACACATGTTCTCCAGTTCAAGAGAAACTAGAAGCTTTACTGTTATCCTAAGGGCCTAAGGCCATATTATTAAGTTTAAGATCAGAGCAAACTATTGGAATGTGTACCAATTTGTTAGGTATATATATCAATTAAAAAACAAATAAACTAGACAAATAAAGTATATCATGTCATTAGTCCTGCAGTCACTATAGTTCAATGTACTTATCTTATCAGATTCATAAAACAAAATCTAGCCTTTTTGAATGTCTTGGCAGTGCCTCAAATAGTTCACTGTCAGTCATTTCTAAATCTGAGTTAATATGAGCACACCTGAGTTAAGGTTTTTAGCTAGAGCTCAAAAGAGTCTGTAGGGCTGTGAAATGGAAGAGACGCATTACCAGGAATGGCAAACAGACAGCAAAATGGCAGAAGAAAGAATAGCTTGAATAGTGGAAGATCAAGACCATAAAAGGGAGGAAGAATCCTTAACACCTGTGGAATGGAAAGAGATTAGCAGGAATCAAGAAGAAGATAATGAGCCATGAAGTCACTTGACTATCCCATCACTGCCTGAACAGAAAGGCCACTAACCCTCACAGGCAGTTGGCTTTAAAGTTTTGGTGAAGCAGGAATCAAAGGGGGAGGAGGGGGCAAGTGAACCTTTACACCCACCCTGCATCTTTCCATGGGTGTATGTATACACACCTGGGACCCCTGCTCCATTGATTCGCAGCCAGGTCCCACACCACCCTAGGCTGCCTCAATATGCTTTGCAAGGTGACCTGGGGTGTCTGTGTGGCTGGGTGCATACATGCAAGTCACACAACATAAACAAGAAGACTTCCAACAGGAGCCAGCAGCATCAAGAGCTGGCTACAAGTTTAAATGAAAGGTGGATGGAAACCAGCTGTAGAGCTGTTACACATTTCCAAGCACTAACTTTGTAGCCAGTAGATTCTTTTTAATTTTGGAGGGTCCTTTTTATCGTGGGAGAATTGCTTGGCATGTGTGGACAGTCTAAATTTACAGCATGCTTCACCAATGAATAGCGCAAAGTCATTGGCATAATTCACTGGGGAATCATGCCACAAATGTAGATCGGCCACAGGTGCAGAGTCAGTCACATGCAGGGTGACTAACTTTTCAAAATGGAAAGGCAAGACATGTCTCTGCCTCTCCTCCCCACCACTCCCTTCCGGCAGCAGAGCCCTAGTTCAGGGGCTCCCAACCCTTTTTAGATCACGGATCAGCAAGCTGCAGCCCAGAAGCAACAGTGACCAGGAAACTGCAGTCTGAAAGTGACCAGTATACCACGGAGCGGCAGCCTACTCCTTTTTTATACTCGATTGGAGGCCTTTCCGCAGTATGCCGATCACTTCTGGACTCCCAGTCCGGCAGCCAACCCGCTGTGGCCTGGCACCAGGCTGCGGCCCAGGGGTTAGGAACCTCTGCCCTAGTCACACGTGCCACAAGCAGAACAGAGCCCCGCTCCGAGGACGGGAGCGGCCTGAACGCGGCGGAACCCAGAGGCTGGTGGGCAGAGCCCGGCCGCCTCCCCCTCCTCACCCTGCGTCAAGTCCTCGTCGGGATCCACCTCGGAGCAGCGAGGGAAGCCCGGGGGCAGCGCTGGCCCGATCAGCTCCCGGGCCATAGCAAAGGCGCCTGCGCAACTCAACAAGACTCCGCCGCGCTTCCGGCGCCGTCCGATGACGTTACTAGCTGTCCATTGGCCCGCTCTACGCCACGAGGGGAGGACGTGGTGTTTACAGCGGGCCCGGAAGTGACGCGCAATGTAGTTGCCTCTGAGGTGGCCCATGTGGAGACAGCTGTAGGGGCCGGGCCAGACATGAACCCCTTCGCTTGGTATCTGCCGCCGCCGCCCCCCATGTTCTGCGCGTCGCCTGCCTGGGAGCCCGGCTTCTGGGGGCCGCCCACCGACTTCGGGCCGCCCGGCCCCTGGTACCAGCCGGCGCCCGGCTACGGGGAGCAGCACCAGGGCCCGCCCCCAGGTACGCGGTAGTGCTGAGGCACTTGGAGCCGCTGCCTGTACACCCTCCTGCGAGCTCTGGCTGCCTCAGTTACGGAGGCCGGGGGTGGGACGCCTGTGGCTGATCCCGCCAGGGACAGAGAGCAGGTTGGGAAGGGGATTGGAGCAGTCCTCGGGCTGATTGGTGGCACGGCCTATGCCTGGGGTGTGCTAGTGCTCCTGCTGGTGCTTAAATCTCGAGGTTCCTGGTTGGAGGGTCTTGCTTCTCTGCTCAGATCAGACCGATCCCCATATTTGGCAGCAGGAAGGAATTTTACCCCAGGGTCAGATTGGTATGGGCTGTGGGGGGTTTTGCCCTCCTCTCTAATGTGGGGTGTGGACCTCTCTCTACCCAGGGTCTCTCAAGTTCATATTGGCAACCTTTTACAGAAGTAAGATGTTGGCTGCTGCAGTCCCCCTGCTTTACCTGTGGCAGGTTAGGGTGTGATGTCTTGTTTTACATAAAGGTTGGCAGTAGTTTTCCGAAGAGGTTAGATTATGTATTTGTTTAGGTTAATTTTAGGTGGGGATGATCCTGCCTTAGGCGGGGGTTTGACTTCTGGAGATACCTTCAGGCCCAACTGCTCTGCAGTTCTATGGACAGGTTGGCTCCAATAACTAAGGTTAAAGGTTTTCAACCTGTAGCCCTGGGAGTCTGTACAATATTTGAAAGGGATCTGCAGAAGATGACTACGGTCAATCAAAAGTGTGCAAATACCCATGCTTACAATTCAAAGCAGTCCATACCCCCACTCAAATCTTTTTAAAGGTCTGCAAATAAAAAAAAAAAAAAGGTTGAAAAGCACTAACTTAGGCTGTGCACTCTTCTTTCACTCCCCCTTCCCTCAGATATAATCCTGGTGGAAGTAGGGTGTATTTTCACATTGCATTTTTAATTTATAATTTTTTTTTTATTTTTTTTTGTTTTTTGGTAACTGATGTTGTTGAAGGTGGGAGCTGCCATTTTGCCTCAGAATGGCAAGCTGAGCAAACGCCCCCATATTACAGACGTTCTGGCAGTGGAAACTACAAACAGAAGGTACTTACTATAATTGTTATGTGCAGCATGCTGCTTCAGCTGTAGTTCAAGTACAGAGTACTCTCAATTGAAACGCATGGCGCATATACCATGATGTGTCTGTAAGCCTAAATTCAGTATCCTGGGGTGCTTTTTTATTGTTGAGTTGGGCTGGCCTCCTGCAAGAATCTTTTTCTCATGGTTTATTTGACATCTTCAGTCTACCTAGATACTCAAAGTTTGGGATGGGTTGGCAGCGTTGATGCTTAAAAAAAAAAAACCAAAAAAAAACCCAGAACCTGTTTGACTTAAAAGCTGAGAGAAGTGGAATATGGTAGTTTGATTTAAAATTACTTTTC
This sequence comes from Gavialis gangeticus, assembly GCF_001723915.1. Lineage (NCBI taxonomy): Eukaryota > Metazoa > Chordata > Crocodylia > Gavialidae > Gavialis > Gavialis gangeticus. The sequence goes on from NW_017729032.1 coordinate 68,337,788, forward strand.
AGACTAGGCTGCATTTCAAATATCTGGAGTATTGAAATTCCAATTGATATAAAATATTTTCAATACTTTCTTCACAGCATGTTGCTTTATTTAAAATAAGAGCCAATATTTTTAATCAGTTTCTTTAACCCTGTCCCCTTTTCTCTTTTGACAGAACAAAAAGAAGAAAGAACCAGATTTTGCTCATTATTGTGATACGTGTGATCGTGGCTTTAAAAACCAAGAAAAGTATGATGAACACATTGCACAGCACACACAGGTTAGGTTTGTTTATTTTTAGAAAGTCTGTATTAAAGTAATGTTTTTGGCCTTCTGTCAACTTTCTTTCATTTTGGCCTTTGATTTCATAACCTCAGCGTAGTTTGTCATGGTCAGTGTCTAAACGGAAGATCTCTAGAGGGGATCCATGTTCTACAAGGGTGGTATCAGTTGGTAATATTTGCATTAGAATCAGCACTTTGTCTTAGATCCCAGTTAAGGTAAAGGACTATAGTGCTAGTACTCTTAATTAGTATCTTTTTGATTAAGAGGTAAAGGTAAGGTCCCAGTTAAATCTGTAGCCTTTGCCTGTAGTTACATGGGATTGACTGTTGGTGACCCTGACGCTGAAAGCATATCTGAGTTTGAAAACTGCCGGAAATGTTAGGGGATTTCCTACTCCAGATCTGAGCTAAATGCAGTTTTTCCATCCCATTGTTCCGTCCAGTGTCCCACGGTTCTTCCATTGAAAACAGTTCCACAATAGGAGTAATTCTTAGGTGGCATTTGCTCTACTTCTATCACTTCAAGCAAGAAATTGTAGTGAACTTCTTCCTTGCTGGTTGCTGAGAGTTGTAATCTGAATTTTAACAGGTATTTAGTTTCTCTTAATAAAGACCAGGGGCAATGTAGACTTTGTACCTAATAGTTCAAAAGATCGTGTAGCTTAATAGTGTGTAGCTGGTGGCTTTGTATGCTTTAAACAGTTCTGGGTTAAGTTTAACTTTGGGGAAATTGATTTCTTCTCTGTCCTTTTGTTATATAACACTTGTGAAATAATAGTAATAGTACCTTTTGCTTACAGAGTGCTATGGATCAGTTCACTAGCACTGTCAGTCCTCAAATGGAAATAATTTTGTCTTGAAAAACACTGTGGGGAAGTGTAATGGAGAGCCAGAAGACTCTTGTTACTTGAGGAGAAAACAGTACCAGCCAGAGCTGGCTGCAAAGAAAATAAGCAGCCAGGGGAAGAGGCAGAGGCTAGGAGTGCCTATCACAGCTGCTTACTCTGTGATAATCTGGCAGGGAAGAATCCTGCTTGGGAAGTATGGGCCCTGCTGCTGCAGCAGCAAGGCCAGGAACAGTGAGCTGCATTGGAGCCTTGTCAGCAAGCTTACTAGGGAAGCACATGTGGCAGCTCAGGGAGCCACATAACCAAATGGAGCATGGCTTCCAGCCATATAAACCTAGGGCTTGAATCAGAGCAGGCAGTCTGGCCCTGGAGGCTGCAGTGGAAGGAACTCCAGAGCAGGAGGAGCCAGGAGAACCCCTGCCTGGCACAAGTGCTACCTTGGGAAAAGGTTGATTGGATAGACAACATATGCAAGGCATGGGCATAGTATAAGGGGTGGTTGGAGCCACATAATTAGGCCTTAAGGCTTACAAGTGCCCTGGGGCTTGGGTGGACTGAGAGTGCCTGCTCAGCAAGGGCAGGAATGAGACCAGTGGAGTCCAGGAGGAGCTTGCTGGCTGTTAGAGGTACTGGGGCTTACTCTAGGACCTATTAGGCAGCCTCCCTTCCAATGAAACAGTTACACCAAAGGTGTGGTGCGTGAGTGAGAAGGGGAGAGCACCTTGGAGCTGGAGCAGGGTATGGGTTGCATGACCACCAAGGGATGCTCCAGTCACCCCTGGAGCATGAACCTGGTTATAACAGCGGGGAGGAATCCACTATTTTGATGGAAAAAAACTAAAACCACAATAAAACAGAAAGATGCTCCTGGTAATGGGTCCCCCAACAGAAGTTGAGGCCTGCTACCAAAAGCATCTTCGTCTGTGTCTGGAACAGTTGAACTGTTTTCAGAGAGAGGACTTTCCATTTTTTTGCTGACTAGGGCAAAGATGGTTTGAAAATAAAATGGTAAATATAGTGCATAGCTTTCAGTCAGTTTAGGAATGACTTTTTTTGAAGCTGTAGCAATTGGAAATTTATACAGTTCTCTCTCTTAGTGCTCCTGGCCAGGGCTGTCCTACTTTCAGGGAGTCGGGAATTTGAATGCTGCACCAGCTCCCCTGCATTGTGCTCTGTGGTCCCTTGCTACATGGCAGGTGCCCCTTTGTTGTCCTAAACTTGTGCTGTGCAGGGTTGCCAGGTGTTTCTGATCTCTTCTGCCACTGGCTTCTTTGGCCTTGCATGCTGTGCTGCCTCTAAGGGCAGAGGCAGGAAGCAAGAGGGAAGGGGGAACCCAGAGACCCCAGCAACAGGAGAAGGAGAGTGGTGTGGGTGCAGTGTCCAGACTGTGAGCCCAAGGGCTGCAGGTCAACCCCTTGGGGTCCCCATGCAGCCTGCAAATTGGACAGTCCTACTTTATGCAAAGTAGGCTACATAATGGCTGAGATATATTAATGGTTAGTTCTATTAGTATGGAACAGTGGTGAAATTTGTAGTTGACTTATGAGTCCTTTTTCATACAGTGCATAACTAAAGTGTGGAACTCATTGCCACAACATTTTGTGGCAAGCTGACAGTTTAACCAGATTAAAAATGGATTTTATGAATTTTAGAAGTGAATAGTAGCTATTGAACATGGGAGTTAATGGTTTAGCCTCTGAATTGGAACTTCCTAGTCCTTAAATGCCGGAAGATGCAAGTAGGAAGGGAACAATGGAAAAAACCCTGTTCATTCTCCCTTTAACCATTTGCTGTCTGCCACTGTATGACACAAAACACTGGGAAAGATGAAGCTATATCTGACGCGGTAAAAAGCAGTTCTTATGCTCTTGTGAGTTGCCTATATAATTCAATGCAAACTCAAATATTAAATACACTTTTTCTTACTTTACAGTGCCCAGAAGAGGGTTGCAGTTTTCGTGCACACGAGAAGTTAGTTCAGATGCATTGGAAGAACGTATGTATCTGAGACCGCTTCAGAACTTTAATTCCTGTTGAAGTCCACGGTGAAGAATCTGCTATTCCTTTCTCTCAGTCTTCTTAAGCTTTTTTTTATATGCCTCTGGAAAGACAGAATCCTTAAAATTTGACCCTCAGTTCCATGTTAAACATGAAAATCATGTAAATAAAAATGAGAATTGCCCTGTATTGTCCTAGAAAATAAGTGGTGAAAATAAGCTGCATTCAAGCTCAGGGATATCTTGGTTGAAAAATGCAGAGTTTTTTCTTTTGTATAATCAAATGTTCTCTTTGCATATTTTTTAAATACTTCTGAAACCATTAACTCCCTAGATGCATGCTCCTGGTGTTAAAAGAATTAAATTGGATACTCCAGAGGAGATCGCTAAGTGGAGAGAGGAAAGAAAAAAGTGAGTAGCATTTCAGAAACTAATTGCATTGCAAAAGATGGCATTCTTCCATCATCACTACTCCCTTGAAATCTTTATAGTTTTCTCTTTGTGTTCTTAGATTTTAGGTGAATTAGTTTTGCAGCACTTATTGAAAATCACTCAAAATGTTAAATTAGAAGCTGGAAAAAGTAGCAGTCAGTCAAATTCCTGAATCAGGAGCGTGCATTGTACAAAGAACTGAGAAGAAATTTGACATAAATTACTGCTAAAATTTGATGAGATGATTGGCTTGTTTTGAAATTTTAAAATTTCAGTTTAGAAAGGATAGAATAGGTAAAAATGATGTACCTGCTTGTTCTACTATTGGGCACTGTTGCTTGCTTTATTGGTAGCTTGAAACCCAAGGATCTTCAGTACATGTTGCTTAATATATAACCAAAGCCCAGTAGAGAGGAACCAGTGATCTATTGCAGACACCAGATAGAAAAACGCCATAAGGTACTCTCTGAGTACTTGTTTGTAGTGTCACAAAAAAAACCCCAAACTGAAAACCTGTTGTGTTATGGGATCAGAAAAGGCTTCAGTTTTATAGATGTATACCCGAGGCCCCATGCAGCTGACAGTAAAATGTTAGTGTCTAAAAATAATTGTCTAAAGATTGTTTTGTCATTTACCAGTGAGTAGTAGCTCTGTTCTGGACCTCAGTACCATGGCAGAAGTTGAACTTGTTCTGGTACTGGGAGTTAATGGTTGCCTTAAGGAGCAGTGATCTTGTCCTGATTGCTTTCAATATAGTCAGAGAGGATACTTTCAACTGATAATATATGTACTTAAAATTGATTCCTTTGAAACATTTTGTGTTCTCATTTTAAAAAGTAGAAGCAAAATGGACTGGAATGAAAAACTTTCACTGAAATATGGGAATAAAATTTAGGAGACTTGGGTAATTTAGATCAAACTCACTAGTGAGAGTTTATTATCTGGTTTATCAAAAGAACATCAAGGAGTGATTTGATTACTTACTCCTTCCTGAGCAAAAATTACTAGAAACTAATAGGCTTCCCTTTAGTGGAGAAGGGCTATCACCATTGGGCCTATGGTTTTTTTTTTTGCCAAAGGCAGATAAATTCAATCTAGAAATTGGGCACAATTTCCCATTGGAGCACATAGCTAAATATAACAAAAAGCTGCCAATGAAAGTGGTGAGTTCTCCCTCTAGATATTTTCAAATTAAGACTGGCTGCCTTTTTGGTATTTATGCTTTAGTCCAACAGAGTTACTAGCTCTTATACAGGGATAACTGAGTGAAATGTAAGGATATGTTATAAACAGGGAAGTCTGTCTTCTTGTAATTTCACCTTGCCTTAAACTCTCTTCCATCTCAAGTTGAAAAGTTTTTGCATTGGATACTATAAAGCTACAAGAATCTGAAAATGAGGGACCTCCTTATTATGATGATGGTCAAGCATTGAAATAAGCTACCGAGAGAAGTTATGGAATCTCCATCCCTAGAAATTTTCAAGAGGCAGTTGGACAGACACTTGGCTGGGGTGGTTTAATCGGGGATGATGCTGCAGTGAGCAGGAGCGTGGACTAGATAACTTGTGAGGTCCCTTCCAGTCCTATCATCTTGTGATCTTAAAATGGTATGTTAACAGCAGCTATAGGACATCTTCTGTGCAGGCTTCCAGAATTTCACAGCTTATTCCAGTAGACTGGATAATGGGATGTAACATCTTTGCTAATCCTTGTTGTAGATGTCATACCATGAGCTTGCATGTCTGCATTCTCTTACTCTGAATGTGTGCTGTTAAACACCTCTGTGCTATGAAGAAAAAAAAAGTTTCCCTTTCCCTATTTGGAATCGTCTAAAACGCTTGAGAGAAAAGTAAAAACACTGCTGATGTATAAGCCTTTTCTGTGATTAATATGCTCTCAGGGAAGCTGTAAAATGAAGTGCAATGCAAAACTGCATAAAACGATGCTGCTAATTGGGGTATGATGTTACTAACCCATTTAGCTGTTCAAAGGTACAAGCTGCATACAAATGAGGACCAAGTCTCAAGGAGAAAGAAACCTAAACGATCTTTTACACTGATCAATCAAATGTAACCTGTTTAGCTGTTCAAAGCTAAAACAGGTTATGTTTGATTGATCAGTGTAAAAGATCGTTTAGGTTTCTTCTCCTTGAGACTTGGCCCTCATTTGTATATACAACTATTTTTAAAAAATGTAGAATGAGAGTGAGTGATTTATTGGTGATGCTGTAAAGCACTGTGTGAGAACTGGGTCTCCTACCTTGTCCACTCTCTCAAAAATTCAGAAATAAACTAACAGTACTTTCTGCAGCCATGTTGCTATGGGCTGAGATCTTACCAGAGTGCAGGCCTGCTCGTTACTTGAGTGGGAGTTTTCCAGGCTAGTCCACAGAACCCAGCCCGTGGTTGTAGTCTTGTGCAAAATTTCTGAAGAAGATCCTGTACACAGAGCTCCTAACTCCTTATTCTTGAAAACATGTTGTAGTCATATTGAGGGTCCTCTTTTTTCCCAGATTTTTGTTGTTGTTAAAACTCTTCATAGTAGAGGCAAAGCAGTTTTGAAAAAACTGTTAGTTTGGAATTGGAAATGGGTACCAGAGGACTGGAAAAGGGTCAGCATAGCTCCCCTCTTTTGTAAAAAGGAGGACCTTGGGAATTATACACAAGTTAGCCTCACTTCAGTACCTGGGAAGTTACTGGAACATATTATATTGAAGTCCATTTACAAGCATCTGGTGGAGGAAAGGCTGATCATGAGTGGTCAGCATGGATTTATGAAGAACAGATCATGCTAAACAAGTTTGATCTTTGATGCAATTATTGCCCTTGCCTGTTTCCTATGACTTTGTAAATATTATTGCCAAGGGCTCAGAAATCTCACTTGCCAGTTCTTTCAGTATCCTGGGGTGAAGTTCATCAGTTCCCACTGACTTGAATTTATTCAGACCCATCAAAAGTTCTCTTACTGTTTTCTTCTGTTATCTCAGTCCTTGGCTTGTCCAAATTTTATCCAAATAATCCTTATGAGCTGTTTGGCTGCAGCTTAATTTGTGTGTGTGTGTGAAGTGCGAGGTAAAGTACATGTAGAGCAGTTCTGTCATATTGCGAGTGTCTACAGAGACACAGCCACCTTGACTCTGACACACTAGCCCTGCTTTAATGGAGTCCTAAAGACAATACTGGCATGTGTTTGCTTGAGAGAGTGTGGAAGTTATCCCCTCTTGCTTCCTGCTGCTTCACTGAACCTGCTTTCATAGAAGGGTGCAGGTTCAGGGAAGCGGCAAGAAACAAATTGAGTCACTTCTGAGCAATAACTTTTTCTTGAATAATTTTTTGGACACTGATATTCCATTAAAACATTTGCCCCCCTTGTGGTGAAATTCTGATAGTGTCATGGTAAACAGCAGATTCCAGCTGTGGGGTAAACTTTTTTTCCCGGTGATGCTTGTAACAGTTTCTAGTGCATATACAGGTATCCAGGTATTGTAGCTGTATTGGTCTAGAGAAGTTGGGGCTTGTGGACAGAGGTGATATCTTTTTATTAGACCAACAAGATTTTTGCAATTTTTTTTAATTTTTAAATTTCTTTACTTTTTAAAGAATTTTTTTTTCTTTTTGCAAAAATCTTGTTGGTCTAATAAAAGATATCACCTCTGTCCATGAACCCTGATTGCTTTGTGCATATACAGGCAGGACAAAGGAAAAGTTTCTGTTTATACCCACAGCCTTGGCCTGCCAACTGTCCAGTTCAATTTTTATAATTTGCCATAATCTTAAATGTGTTTTTTGTTGTTCTTTTTTAAATAAAGACCAGGGGTAAGCAACCTACAGCTCGCAAAGATCCAGTTCAGCACAAGGGAATTGATGGCTTTAGAGCCTCCTGCTCTGTCACATCTGTATTGCCCTCATTGCAGAGGAACTGAGTATCTGTTGTGAGGGTGAGGGCAGACAGCTGGTTGCTCAGTGTGATGGTGGCAGTGGGGACAGCTTTATGACCCACAGCTGGGTTGCCAGCCCAGGCTAGCAAAAGGTTGCCAATCCCTGATACAGTGCATGCTCTAGTAGCAACAGTCTATTTTCCTGATGCAGTTGTTAACCAGAAAAAGATTATCTAGACTATTGTCTTGTGGCAGCTGGTGTGAAACCCAAAGTTTCCTTTTCTCTCTCAAATTCAGAAGTTGTTTCTTGACTTGTTTAAACTTGTCTAGAATTTGATGTTGATGGGTTACAAAACAAAACAAAACACTTTTACAGAGCCCTTAATCCCAGCCTTATAATCAGTGTTGAATTTAGCAAACAAGACATAGCTTCAGTCCATAGCTAGCTTTATATACTGCTAGACTAGTTCCCATTAAAAATCCAACATAGTTGAAAATTACTGTTTAGCTTTTCATGTGCCCTGATACTGTATGTGTGTGTTTTGATGGGGGTTATAGTGATCAGTCTTCTTGTTTGGGATATTTGTGTAAGAATTCCCAACTTTTGCTGATAACCATACAGTTTGCTTATATGATGAACTTCATGTTTTGCTTGTAGCTATATCTGACCTTCCCAAAAATAATATTATAGAAGATCAAGCAGCAAAGCACTGACCAGCACCTCTTGTAAGAAATAAGTTTCATAGTTTCATAGTTTGTAGGGTTGGAAGGGACCTGAGCAGATCATCAAGTCCAACCCCCTGCCATGGCAGGAAAGAGTACTGGGGTCAAACAACCCCAGCAAGGTGTTTGTCTAGCCTCCTCTTAAAGACCCCCAGGGTAGGAGCCAGCACCACTTCTCTTGGAAGTTGGTTCCAGATCCTAGCCGCCCTGACCGTGAAGTAGCGCCTCCTGATATCTAGCCTAAATCTACCCTCTGCCAGCTTGTGACTGTTGTTCCTGGTCACTCCTGGTAGTGCTTGGGGGAACAGGGACTCCCCCAATGCCTGCTGGTCCCCTCTGACTAGTTTGTAACAGACCACTAGATCCCCCCTCAGCCTTCTCTTGTGGAGGCTGAACAGGTTCAGGTCCCTTAGCCTTTCCTCGTAGGGCCTGCCCTTCTGCCCCCTGATCATGTGAGTGGCCCTCCTCTGGATCCTCTCCATGTTGTCCGCATCCCTCCTGAAGTGCGGCACCCAGAACTGGATGCAGTACTTCAACTGCAGCCTGACCAGTGTCACGTAGAGGGGGAGGCCCTTTTCCAGTCCTCTGGCACCATACCAGAGCACCACGAGTGCTCATAAAGCTGTGCCAGGGGTTCCGCAATGACCTCTGCTAATTCCCTCAGCACTCTGGGGTGGAGATCATCAGGACTATCTGATTTAAATGTGTCCAGTCCCTCCAGAAGTTCCCTGACTAGGTCCTCACTGACCCTAGGTCTGGGTGCGCCTCCCCTGGGCCCTATGGAGGTCCCGGTGAGGGTGTGACCTGGTCCCTGCTCAGGGAAATGGAGGCAAAGAAATTGTTAAATAGGTTAGGTTTGTCGTCTGGTGTGACGACCAGATTTTCTGGCATGTCTTACAGAGGCCCCATGTTACCTGGTACCTTCTTTTTGCCCCCTATGTATTTAAGAAAGGAGTTCTTGTT
>NW_017729032.1:68351890-68373875 GCF_001723915.1 Gavialis gangeticus
TTTGTGCATATACAGGCAGGACAAAGGAAAAGTTTCTGTTTATACCCACAGCCTTGGCCTGCCAACTGTCCAGTTCAATTTTTATAATTTGCCATAATCTTAAATGTGTTTTTTGTTGTTCTTTTTTAAATAAAGACCAGGGGTAAGCAACCTACAGCTCGCAAAGATCCAGTTCAGCACAAGGGAATTGATGGCTTTAGAGCCTCCTGCTCTGTCACATCTGTATTGCCCTCATTGCAGAGGAACTGAGTATCTGTTGTGAGGGTGAGGGCAGACAGCTGGTTGCTCAGTGTGATGGTGGCAGTGGGGACAGCTTTATGACCCACAGCTGGGTTGCCAGCCCAGGCTAGCAAAAGGTTGCCAATCCCTGATACAGTGCATGCTCTAGTAGCAACAGTCTATTTTCCTGATGCAGTTGTTAACCAGAAAAAGATTATCTAGACTATTGTCTTGTGGCAGCTGGTGTGAAACCCAAAGTTTCCTTTTCTCTCTCAAATTCAGAAGTTGTTTCTTGACTTGTTTAAACTTGTCTAGAATTTGATGTTGATGGGTTACAAAACAAAACAAAACACTTTTACAGAGCCCTTAATCCCAGCCTTATAATCAGTGTTGAATTTAGCAAACAAGACATAGCTTCAGTCCATAGCTAGCTTTATATACTGCTAGACTAGTTCCCATTAAAAATCCAACATAGTTGAAAATTACTGTTTAGCTTTTCATGTGCCCTGATACTGTATGTGTGTGTTTTGATGGGGGTTATAGTGATCAGTCTTCTTGTTTGGGATATTTGTGTAAGAATTCCCAACTTTTGCTGATAACCATACAGTTTGCTTATATGATGAACTTCATGTTTTGCTTGTAGCTATATCTGACCTTCCCAAAAATAATATTATAGAAGATCAAGCAGCAAAGCACTGACCAGCACCTCTTGTAAGAAATAAGTTTCATAGTTTCATAGTTTGTAGGGTTGGAAGGGACCTGAGCAGATCATCAAGTCCAACCCCCTGCCATGGCAGGAAAGAGTACTGGGGTCAAACAACCCCAGCAAGGTGTTTGTCTAGCCTCCTCTTAAAGACCCCCAGGGTAGGAGCCAGCACCACTTCTCTTGGAAGTTGGTTCCAGATCCTAGCCGCCCTGACCGTGAAGTAGCGCCTCCTGATATCTAGCCTAAATCTACCCTCTGCCAGCTTGTGACTGTTGTTCCTGGTCACTCCTGGTAGTGCTTGGGGGAACAGGGACTCCCCCAATGCCTGCTGGTCCCCTCTGACTAGTTTGTAACAGACCACTAGATCCCCCCTCAGCCTTCTCTTGTGGAGGCTGAACAGGTTCAGGTCCCTTAGCCTTTCCTCGTAGGGCCTGCCCTTCTGCCCCCTGATCATGTGAGTGGCCCTCCTCTGGATCCTCTCCATGTTGTCCGCATCCCTCCTGAAGTGCGGCACCCAGAACTGGATGCAGTACTTCAACTGCAGCCTGACCAGTGTCACGTAGAGGGGGAGGCCCTTTTCCAGTCCTCTGGCACCATACCAGAGCACCACGAGTGCTCATAAAGCTGTGCCAGGGGTTCCGCAATGACCTCTGCTAATTCCCTCAGCACTCTGGGGTGGAGATCATCAGGACTATCTGATTTAAATGTGTCCAGTCCCTCCAGAAGTTCCCTGACTAGGTCCTCACTGACCCTAGGTCTGGGTGCGCCTCCCCTGGGCCCTATGGAGGTCCCGGTGAGGGTGTGACCTGGTCCCTGCTCAGGGAAATGGAGGCAAAGAAATTGTTAAATAGGTTAGGTTTGTCGTCTGGTGTGACGACCAGATTTTCTGGCATGTCTTACAGAGGCCCCATGTTACCTGGTACCTTCTTTTTGCCCCCTATGTATTTAAGAAAGGAGTTCTTGTTGTCCTTGATCCGGGTTGCTAGTCCCAGTTCCATCTCTGCTTTGGCCTTCCTGATCACGCCCCTGCAGCCCCGAGTAACTGCGGTATAGTCCTCCCTGGTGATGGCCCCACCCTTTGATTGGGTGTACGCCTCACTTTTAGCCAGGAGACTTTTGCTTTTGGTGAGCCATGGGGGCTTTTGCGCCCTTGTGCCCCCTTTGATCCGTGTTGGGATTACCTTTGGGCTTGGAGGATTGTCTCCTTAGAAATGACCATTCTTCTTAGACCCCCAACTCCTCTCCCCCTCCAGGACCTCAGTGCCTCCCTGACTGTTCTCCTTACCTCATTGAAGTCCGCCCTCCTGAAGTCCAGGGCTGCTGCCTTGCTGCAGGCCTTTGTCACCTTGCGCTGGATGCTGAATTCCAGCAGGCAATGATTGCTGTTGCCCTAGTGGTCGAGCACCCGCAGCTGCCTCACTAGGTTGTCGCCTGTGTCCAGGACCAGGTCTAACAAGGTGTCTCCCCTGGTGGGGCTGTGCACCTCCTGGGTTAGATGGAGGTCCTGTATCTCAGCTAGGAACGTACGTGAGTGGCCAGACCTGGCTGACTGCTCCTCCCAGCAGATGTCTAGAAAGTTCAGGTCACCCATGATGACCACATCCTTTGACCAAACTACCTCTGTGAGCTGACTTAAGAATTCCCGGTCTAGCTCTTCCCCTTGGTTGGGTGGTTCATAGTAGACGCCCACCGTTAAGTCCCTTTCCCCTCAACTTCCTTGTATTCTAACCCAGAGCACTTCAGTGTGCCCCTTTTCTGACCCTGTGCCATTCATTGAGGACGTGTATTCCTCCTTGATGTAGAGCACCACGCCCCCAACCTTTCCTCCCTGTCCTATCCCTCCTGTACAGCCTATAGCCCTTGATATTCACCGCCCAGTCATGTGTTGTGTCCTACCACGTTTCTGTGAGCCCAACTATGTCTGGGTTGGTGTCAGCTAGCAGGAAGGTAAGTTCCTCCTGCTTGTTCCCCATACTACGAGCATTTGTGTAGAGGCACTTGAGGCCCCCTTAAGATGTGTGCACTGGCCCCCTACTCTCAGTACTGCCCTGGCCCCTGTTGCTTACCTGGGTATTTATACTGCTCGTCATTGGTCTAGGCTGGGCTGTTCTTGTGGGTGATGCTTGGATTAGTTGTCGAAGGCTTCCTCCGCCCTCATCTTCCTCCCTCCCCCGACGAGCCTAGTTTAAAGCCCGCCGGAGGAGATCCGCCAACCTAGAAGAGAACACAAGTTGAAGTGTTCGTTTACGTAAAGTGATAAAAGCTGTTTGTATGTGGAGACATGGGTACTGCATGGGCTGCACTTGAAATCCTAAATGAATTTTATTACAAAACATTTATTGTTTACAAGATGCATTTTGTACATCTGACTAATTACCTCTGAATCAGCTGAGAAATCAAGGACAGCTTAATTTGGAGTAAAAGCACTGTAAATAAACTTGTTTTTGTAGTGATCACTGGACTGTGACTAAACAGAGAAATGCCACCATAAATGTATTTAATCATTCTAAATAACACAGTAGAACTATACCAGTCTACTTCTTACACTTGACTTTGTATTTTAAAACCAGTGTATTATGAGAACTAACATTTGAGCCTTCTCCATGGAAGAGCAATTGGTGAGGCCTTACTGGGATTTGGGAGAGGGATGAGGGTTGGATGTGTTCACTGTTTGCGCATATACATGCTCAAAGATGCTATTTCGATAAGAATGAAGTTAAAGGACAATAATATACATTATAGTCTCAAAATTAATATTTTTTTCTCTGTAGCTTCTAAAGATGGAAGAAGCCTTCTAAAATTACTTTTAGATTTTTTAAGTTCTTTGAGGCATGTTTTTAGATTTTAAGTTAAGAAGGCAATACTTTTAAATTTTTAAGTTCTTTGAGGACTGTTGCATAGTTCATGTTCCTACAGTTCTAAGCACTATGTGGCTTATCCTTTGCTTGGCTCTTAGACACTAATGCAATAGAAACATTAAGTATCTATAGCTCTACTCATTTACTTTTTGGGGTTTTGCTTTCTGTATTCAAAAAATGAGTAAAAATCTACCTCTTGCTAGAGATTAAATGAGACCCTAATGCTGGAGCAGATTAATTGCACTTCCTCCTTCAGTGAGATTGAAGACTTGACTCTAAAACACCTAGAACTGCCCCTGGCTGGTAGCAGGGTACTAGTCTTGGATTGAACTCTGATTTGAGCTAATAGAGCAGTTACTACATTCCAGACCTCTTCTCTGCTGAGGTATAGATGAAACCCAGAGACTGTTAACTATGCACTTAGTTTTCATGTCCTCAATGTTGGATTGTTCATTGAAGAAATCCTAGAGATGTGAACACACATGCACATGTATATATGTATGTTAATCTGAGTGACACTTTTTGAATTTTAGTCGGACAGAAGTGTTTACAGTGCTTTCTTAGAAAAATCTTCCTGATGAAAGATTTTATTGCTTGAATTCTTCAAGCAATTAATTTATTTTCATTCCGCTCGTTGCTTTGACCTATGTTTTAAGGCCTATTACATCTGAGTTCCTGCAAAATTCCTGTATGAATCATCATACTAAAATATATGGAAATGAACCTTTTGACCAATAAAAATCAAAAGGATTAATGAAGTTGTAGAATTAGCAGAATCTAACAGAATCCTCTAAAGCTAAGTCCACTAGGTGGTGTGGTTCTGTAGTTCATTTTGGTGCTTTTACTGCCTGTGTGGACATCTTGTTTAGTTATAATAGATGGGTGCAGAATGATTGCCTAGGTGACTTCGGTTGGTTTGGGGGTTTTTTTGAAGTAAGGACTTTCGTACAGATTCCTTTAAAATATAGTTTTTGTGAAGCAATAAATTGAGCCTTCAGCAAAGTAACAATTTAGTAATGTGACTCAGCAACAAAGCTTCAGTAAACTTTGCATTGTAGCAAAAAAAGGATTCCAGAGGGAGCCTGAGCTGCTGTGTTGTTTAGGTTGTGGTGTTTGAAGGGGGCGTGTATTTACTGTCTGAAGTTTCTCTTGCAATTAAGGGAGCTAGTTTTTATTTGTTTTTTTTTTCAGGTCATGAACGGTCAGATCCTAAGCAAGCGGTGGCATTTTAATGCATTTAGCTCTGTGCTCAGGCTTTAATTGCTGTTTTAGTTCTTCTGTTACTTACTACTTTAGCACTCTGGTTATTTCCCAAGGTCATAACTACTTTTTTTAAAATAGTTGCTCTTTTGAATGTATCCTAAAAATTCAGGAGTAAAAATGCACCTATTCCAGGAATATATAGGCACCTGCACTGGGGAAATTAACATCTTGGGGCATTTATACGTATACTTTTTTGTCCTGTGACACACCAGAGATCCGCTGCTTCGGAGCAGACTCAATTAATCAAGTCTGCTCTGAACGCGAACTGAGGCAAACTGTGCTGTGCCGTTGTATAAGCAGCGAAATGTGTATCAGCACGCAGAAAATGGCGGCAGTGCACTTTTGAACTAAAGCATTGCCAATGTGTTTTAGTTCAAAAATGCATCGCTGCCATTTTCTCAGCTCGGTGCATTTTGCTGCTTGGACAACTGCAAACGTCACAGTGCCCAGTGCTTTTCAAAGTGCCTAGTGCTATGGTGCTTGCATGTGTAAAAATGCCCTTGGTTTCTGTTTGCCCAGAAACAGTTCTTTATCCTCGCAATGTCACTTTGAATTGCTGTAGTGTCTGTGGCCTTTGTATTTAGTGTAAAGAGCTGATAATTCTCAAGTAACCTGTGAGTCCCTTCCTGTCCGGAGAAACTTTAAAATTAGGCAGTATAGTGAGATGGTTCCCAGTTCCTCATTGCCCTAGTATATTAACAGATGATGCAAGTAGCCATTCATGAACTGTGTAGATTCACTTTATCACCAAAACTGACGTGGTCCTGCCCCCTCCTGTTCCTTGGCAAGTAGGCTAGTCTCTTGCTTTTTAGTCTTGCAGATAGTGAGAAGGAATATAATGAGAACTGTTGACCAGACACATACTTGTTGACATTCCACACTAATTATCACATAAGGCACAGTTCCTGTATTTCTTTGTATGAAAAGAGCTCCTTCCCACAGAAATCTGTATCCTGTTTGTACATGGTGAATCTGACTACCCTATCTTCAGCTATTGCACTGCAAGTTATTGAGGTAATTGCAGCCAGACAACCTTAGTGTAAAAATGGAATCCTTATGCCTGTGCTTTACATTGACTTTTTATGCCTGGATAGGTTATTGAATTTGCCTCCTTTAACTATCTCCTCCTGAACTCATTTGTTTTGCCTTTCCCTTACTTTGGTACGTCTCTTCCATATGTTGATGTAGTCTTTGTAGAAGCTTCATTCATCTGAGCATTTATTGAATACATTCTGCTGGCTAAAAGATTTAGTGCATGGTTCTGTAGTAAAGGGGTAGGGCTAGGATTCAGAGTGACCTAGACAAATTGGAGGACTGGGCCAACAAGTACAAAGTCCTGCACTTAGGATGGAGCAATTCCATGCATCGGTACAAGCTGCCCTGCAGAAAAGGACGTGGAGGTTACAGTGGAGAAGAAACTGAATATGAGCCAGCAGTGTGCCTTTGTTGCCAAGAAGACTAACAGCATACTGGGTTGCATTGGTAGAAGTGTTGCCAGTAGTCAAAAGGAAGTGATTATTCCCTACTATTCAGCACTGGTGAGGCCACATCTGGAGTACTGTGTTCAGCTTTGGGCCCCCCACTACCAAAAGGAAGTGGACAAATTGGAGAGAGTCCAGCAGAGGGCAACAAAAATGGTGAGGGGCTGGGGGATACGACTTATGAGGAAAGACTGAACACCCCAGGGTGTTGTGGCAATCTGGGTAAGAACCACTGGGATGGAGCAACATTGTCAAGTCCACATGTTGGCCTGGTCAATGCTGGTTAAGTTTATTCAACAGATGCTACCTTTCTTCATCATAGGCATCTGGTTCAAGTTAGCAAAAGCCAGCTTTTCTGTTGCATGAATACATTTACTTCCTTGAATGGTGGTAAATAGCACAACTGATAGACATTATCTGATATATAGCTATTGGAAAGATAGTGGCATGGATGCACTAGATGCACATCAGTTTAGGCAGTGATAAGAAATCAGAAATGGCAAACTGGAAGATGCATAACAGTTGCTTTTTTGCTGGGATTTAGTTGCCATTGCTTTTGATTAAAGCAACGGCAGGAATAACTCCCATGGAAGGTATAGAATGTGATAAACATTAGGACCTCTGGAAGAAATACAATAAAAGTATATCTAAGCATGACTTGCAAAAACTTACCAGCCCCATTAAAAACCTTACCTTAGAAGGAATGAGCTTTGTAAAAATTTCTGTTGTTCTTTTTCACCTCGCCTCCTTTCTTGGCAGCTGTCTTGCTTCAGCTTGTTCTGCTGACATGTACTTTTGCTGCTACAAAATAGAGGAGGATGTGTGAGAAGATGAAATATTTAGCACAAAAAGCTGGCTCTTTTTATGTTTTTTGATAACTGTGCATGTGTAGCCGCTCTAGGCTGATGCTGCTCCTTTTTTAACAGACATTAATTATTAATAACTGGTATTACATTCCTTAAGAACAGAATAAAACCAGTGTTCTTCTATATCCTTTTTTTCTTGGTATCTCAAAGTGCTTTACAAAGTGGTGGGGTCTCTACTGAAAGAGTAAGGTCTGATGGGTGAATAGAAGAGCCATTTGTAAGATCTCTTGCAATGATTCACATCAGACTTTGCATGTTAGAACTAGTGTACCATTTTCCTTAAGGAAGAACAGAGTCTGGGGTGATGCAAAGAAATAGCTTGTGAAACAATTATAACAGTGGATATGTTTTGGTCTGCATGACTTATTCCAGTTTCAAGAAAAATTGCTAAAGAGGACAGGAATACTGGTGAAACTGAGGTCAGTGTGCAAGCACAATACTGAATATTGCTTGAAAGGAAACGTGTGCTTTCCTTACCTGTTGTCATAAAGGAGTCCTGTGTGTCCAGAGGTTCTCCTGGTGAACTATGTTTTTTGTGTAGCAAAATCCAGCCTGAATGAGCAGAAAATCTTTCACATGAAGATGGGGTTATCTTGATAAACACACAGTATGCCTGTGACAGTTGAATGTTTTGGTTGAAGAACTATTAATGGTTGTGGCATAAGCTCGTCATGTTATGTAATGGCCTGGTGGAATCTGTAGATGTTATTGTTTTGGGATGTTTGTGTCTTTTTAGTTTGTGAGGTCATTAGATTGTCTAATAAAGCCATTGCACTTCAGTGTACCCTCTGTACCTGTATATATACAGGTGGGTGTATTTCCTCCCTCTCCCTTTCCAGTCCTGGTATGATGAGCGAACAGTCTGACTTAAACTTGTCTAAAAGGTGTTTCACAGACACAAAAGATTAAACTGCATTCATGTGGTGTGTATGGTGCAGGTATGGATTATGACAGGTGCAAACTAAACATTTACACTTTTTGTCTTTTTCTCTAGAAACTTTCCTACAGTAGCAAACATTGAAAAGAAGAAAGTATTGCAGAGAGAGAAAGAAGAGAGAGGTGAAGTGCTGACAACTCCACAATTTGGGTAAGCTTTTTCTGGCCGTATTTAACCTTCTAGTAATTGGTCAAAAGTCCACTCCTTTTCAAACATACTGCAGAAGTGGTTGCAGCTTTTACTGGGCATTGTAACTTACTGTCCTCATAGCCTTTGTTTTATTCAAGTTGCAAATTTAATGTTGTTCACAGTACTGTGCAAACCTCTCTTGTGACTTAGCCAGTTGAAACGGTAATCATGTTACAGTCCTGATATTCTGGGCAGATTGTGTTCCCTGGCTAAATTTTAAAACAAGAAGCTCAGTCACTGAATAATAAGCTACACTGTGTGCCTTTGTTTCTTTTTGGAATCCTGTTGATCTTACCTGCGAACCCCTGGAAGTCACCATGCAGGCTTCTGTAGAGATAGATTGGCTTTATCTTCTTCCCACCTTTTTATTCTTTCTTTATTCTTAGAATGTACCCAACTCCCCAGCCTCTTGTTAATTGACCAGAAGAACTGAGTAGGATCAGCAAAAGTGTTCCCAGCTCAATATGCTAGAGCTTTTCCTGCTTCCATGTGGAGCTTTTCTGCTGGTCTGCAGGGATGGACTCAGACTTATCTGTACTAAGAAAACTTGGTTCCATATAAGCTCTTCTAATGTAGCTTGAGTATGTTAATAGAAAGGGGAACCTTAACCTGGTTGTCTTAATTTGATATCTTATAGCAGTGCAGATAGTCCCAATGAAGACTAAGCTGCAGAAGCTGCTCTGTCACACTTGCAGTATATCCCGGTCTGTCTTTGCTCATTTCTCCAGGGCTGTATAACAAAGGTTCCTACTTACTAAGGACTAAGGTGGCATTTTCCTTGTCTGGCTTATGTGAGATGGAATAAATTTAATGAACACTGGTAATAACACACTAGAAGTGAATATAAAGCTTGAATGCTTGGAAATGGAGGCCAAGAGAGGCTCATAACTAGAGGTTAAGGTGATCCCTGGTTGTCAAAGTAGTACAGTCACTGGTGTCTAATGATTTTTTTTCTGATAGCACTTTTCTGACTGTGCTAGTGAGCTGTGACTCAGAAGGCAGCACCTAAAGGTCACTTGCCTTTCATGCCTAAGATTGTCACATGTCAGTAGTTTTACTGCTAGAAAAGTGATTTAGAAAAATGATTCTTAAGCTGTTAGCTGTTCCCTTTTTGTTTTTACTTGGTGACCTCTATCTCCAATGCTGGTTTAGGTTAGAAATCTTTGTCCAAACTGCTAGCACTACAGACTTAATCTGCTGTCCAGAAAGCTGTTGTTTCTGCTTTGTATGTCAACAATAAAGATTCTGGAGTTGGTGCTTATGTAGAAAACTTACTGATGCGTCAGGCAACCTAGAATGCAGCTTATTCTCTGGAACCTTGTGGCATTCAGGCAAACAGCAAACTAAGATTTTAAAAAGGATTAGGTAATTAACACTTCAGAGCCACTGTAGAAAAGTACTACTTAAGTGCTTTGCAAATGTTAATTTTTAACTTCCCTGTCTATTAGATTAGAGAATACAAGAAAGACATCCCTTAGTACTTAAATGCAGCCATCTGTAGGTGGACTGCAATAGCTGGTTGGTACCACACTGAGTGCAACCATTTTGGACAAGACGTAGAGAATGCATCTTTTAGTAGATCTATCAAAGGGGAAGGCAGAATGGAGGTTCTGCATTGGAATTGGACAACAGGTTTCTGATCTTAGTTTCATAGTTTCTAGGGTCGGAAGGGACCTGAGCAGATCATCTAGTCCAACCCCCTGCCATGGCAGGAAAGAGTACTGGGGTCAAACAACCCCAGTAAGGTGGTCATCCAACCTCCTCTTAAAAACCCCCAGGGTGGGAGCCTGCACCACCTCACTTGGAAGCTGGTTCCAGACCCTAGCCGCCCTGACCGTGAAGTAGCGCCTCCTGATGTCCAACTTAAACCTTCCCTCCGCCAGCTTGTGACCATTGTTCCTGGTCACTCCTTGCGGCGCTCGGGGGAACAGGGACTCCCCCAGCGCCTGCTGATCCCCCCTAACCAGTTTATAACAGGCCACAAGATCCCCCCTCAGCCTTCTCTTTTGAAGGCTGAACAGGTTCAGGTCCCGCAACCTTTCCTCATAGGACCTACCCTGCTGTCCCTTGATCATACGAGTGGCCCTCCTCTGGACCCTCTCCATGCTGTCCACATCCCTCTTAAAGTGCGGCGCCCAGAACTGGACGCAGTACTCCAGCTGCGGCCTGACCAGTGCCGCATAGAGGGGGAGGATCACCTCCTTGGACCTGCTCGAGATGCATCTGTGGATGCACGACAAGGTGCAGTTGGCCTTCCTAGCCGCCTCCCCACATTGCCGACTCATGTTCATCTTGGAGTCAATAATGACTCCCAGATCCTTTTCCACCTCCGTGCTGACAAGAGGGGAGTTCCCCAGCCTGTATGTGTGGTGCCGATTGTTCCTCCCCAGGTGCATCACCTTACACTTGTCTGTGTTAAACCCCATCCTGTTCTCCTCCGCCCATCCTTGTAACCTATCTAGGTCCAACTGTAGCCTGTTGCTCCCCTCTATTGTGCCCACATCCCCCCACATCTTAGTGTCATCAGCAAACTTGAACAGGGTGCTTTGCACCCCCTCATCCAAATCACTGATGAAGATGTTGAACAGGGCGGGCCCAAGGACCGAGCCCTGTGGGACCCCACTTCCCACGTCCTTCCAGGTCGAGAAGGACCCATCCACTACCACCCTCTGGGTGCGACTCTCTAACCAGTTGGCGACCCATTGGACTGTATGGGTGTCTACGCCACAGTCCCCCAGCTTCCTAATGAGAATGGGGTGAGAGACAGTATCAAAAGCCTTCCTGAAGTCTAGGAAAACTATATCCACTGCCACCCCTGCATCCAATGATTTAGTGACCTGGTCGTAAAAGGCCACCAGGTTGGTCTGACAGGACCTGCCGCTGATGAACCCGTGCTGGTTGCCCCTGAGCATGCCGTTCCCTGCTGGCCCCTCCTGGATGTGTGCCAGAATAATTTTCTCGAACAGCTTGCCCAGGATCGAGGTAAGGCTGACTGGCCTGTAGTTCCCCGGGTCCTCTTTCCTCCCCTTTTTGAAGATGGGAACCACGTTGGCCCTCTTCCAGTCCTCCGGCACCTCTCCAGAGCACCACGAGTGTTCATAAAGCCGCGCCAGGGGACTTGCAATGACCCCAGCCAGTTCCCTTAGGACTCTAGGGTGAAGATCATCCGGGCCGGCTGACTTAAAAATGTCCAGCCCCTCCAGAAGCTCCCTAACTAAATCCTCACTCACTCTAGGCCCAGGTGAGCCTCCCCCGGGGCCCGAAGGGGGCCCAGCAGGGAGGTGGCAGTTCTGGTCCTTACTGAGGAAGACAGAGGCAAAGAAGTTATTAAATATGTTGGCTTTGTCATCTGGTGTGACAACCAGATTCCCTGTCTTGTCCTGCAAGGGCCCCACGTTTCCTGCGGGCCTTGCAGGACAAGGCCCCCAGGAATTCTTGAGAATTGTTACAGGTTTTTAGTGTCCATAGATCAAAGATAGCAACTGCCCCATCACAATGTTCTTTAACCTCCTGGTGTTGTACAAGAGGATGATGCGAAGTGCTGAACAAATGCACGGAAAACACGTGCTTTACAGAGGTTACAGTTTAAAGACAAATTTGGAAGAAAGTAATATTCCCATTTTATCGATGGGGAGCAGATACACAGATGGATTAAGCAACTTGCCTGAAGTGTCATAGGAAATCTCTATCAGAACTGAGGGTTTTGTTCCAATTCCCCTGAAACTATTCAGAGATTTTTTTTTTTTTTTTTCCTTTTGGTTCCTGGCTTGGTATTGCACAACTGCCTGAGTATTACAAAGGGACCTCTCATTCACTGTACGTGCATTGATGAAAGGGAACTGAGCAAAATGAGCTGTCTGGCCCACTCTGGCATGGAAGTTCTTCATAGTTTCATAGATTTAGGGTCGGAAGGGACTTAGTAGATCTTCTAGCCCAACCCCCTGCCAGGGTGGGAGAACAACAAAACCCCAAAACAAAAATGGGACTCAAATGAGTCCAGCCAGGTAGGCATCCAGCCTCTTCTTAAAGACCCCCAGGGTAGGGGCCAGCACCACTTCCCTTGGAAGTTGGTTCCAGCTCCTAGCCGCCCTAACTGTGAAGTAGTTTTTGCGGATGTCCAATCTATACCTCCTCTCCATCAACTTGTGCCCATTACTCCTTGTTATGCCAGCGGGCGCTAGGGGAAACAGCGTCTCCCCCAAACCCTTCTGGTCCCCCCTAGTGAGTTTATAGACAGTCACCAGGTCCCCCCTCAGCCTTCTCTTGTGGAGGCTGAATAGGTTCAGGTCCCGCAGTCTCTCACTGTAGTGTCTGCCCTGTTGTCCCCGGATCATGCGGGTGGCCCTCCTCTGGACCCTCTCCATGTTGTCCACATCCCTCCTGAAATGGGGCGCACAGAACTGGACACAATACTCCAGCTGTGCCCTGACCAGTGTCGCGTAGAGGGGGAGGATCTTGCATTCCTCTAAGGCAGTGGTACTTAATCTTTTCTCCCCACCCCACCCCCATGGGCCAGATGGGTGGTACCTGGTCTGTGCATGGGCTGGGTCTGGCTTGTGGTCCCAGTCCAGCACCCCAGATGGGAGTCAGGGCCTCAGCTGGCAGTGCAGATGGGTGGGGAGCATCTCAGCCCCAACCCAGCCCTACAAGGGTAGCCTGGCCATGTGGGGGGGAAGAATGGGGCAAGGGGTCATGGCCTGGCCTTAACCCACTCCAGAGCTTGGGGTTTGAGCATTTGGCAGCAGTGGAGAGTGGCAATATTACCTGCTACCCCTCCCCCATGGCTAAATTTCCCAATTGGTGGTGAGCCCTATGAGCTGGATACCAAGATGCTGCCAGCCACGTTTTGCCAAATAGTCTGAGGATGAGCAGCCCTGCTCTAAGTGTTTGGAGGTGCTGACAGTAGTTAATCTTTTTGTCAGTAGCCAAAGTAACTCACTTGGAAGAAATGCTGTTCGTAGGCACAACTTACTATTTGTATACCTAATTTCTCACTGTAGCCACATTCAGATATGTGCAAAACATTTCACCATGTTCTCAAGCTTGTATTTTTTTTTTAGAGACCAGTTTTAGCTTTTGCTGGGATCTTCTGAGATTCCTCTTACAATATGGACTAATCCTTATGATTCATAGAATTGGCTGTCCCCATAGTTTGCTTTCATTGAAAGCACAACTTCATGGTTCCCTGATTAGAACTTGAAACCTTCTGCTGTAAAGGAAGAGAACTTCCTTCTTCTCACTAATAGCCTATCTTTTATTTTCTACTTCCCCTTCCTTAAAATGCACATGCTTTTGAAAGGAGACAAGTCCTCAGTGGATTAAGCTGACATAGCAATTGGGCTGGTCTGATCTGTTTAAGAAATTAGGATTTTGCATAGCACTGTAACAATATATTCTAGAACTAACTAAAGGGGTGACTTCAGTTGAGGAAATGTGGTAGCAACAGATCTCTTCCTTTCTCTTTTATTCTGCCTTTTGAGAATGGCCTTACTAAATGAGGGGGATATTGACTTTATGATGTGGGATGAAAAATTGTTTCAGCCTTGGTGGCCATGAAATGTGCCCTCATGCCTTGTTTTCATGTTGGTAGCCTGTTGAACTTTCTTCTCCTTCCATCATGTCTTAGTTCATTGGGCTAGTCACCAAGTAAAACTCCTAAACCACAAATAAAATGCTTTGAGGTTGATAATAGATATTCTAGTAAATTTATATTCAACTCCCAATATGCTGAGTTTTGGGGAAACTAAGTGCTGTGGCACATGAGAGGGGAAATGCACAGATTTTGTTGAAGGACAAGTTGTTCCTCTAATCTCTCGTTTCCTTTAGAACACAGTTCTTTCTTTGCTTTGATTTGTTTTCTTTCCTTCTCCTATACTGTTTGTATGATATCTTTGCAATTCTTTCTGTCAGCAAAATGAAGGGTATGTGGAAAGCTCCTCAAGAAGAAAAATCATCAGGGCAGCAGGAAAAACAGAAGAGAAAGCAGAAGCGTCAGTTCTGGAAAAAGTTTAAGAAAAGTGGTGAAGGTGCTAATGCATCACCACAGAAGGCACAAAGTGCAGCCAATAGATCGGAAGAGCATGCATTTCAGAAGGAACCTAAAAAACAGCCTGTTTCAGAGGCCCAGGCTTGTGCAAAGGATGTGGATCCACTTAGCATTCTGGCTAATAGTGATGCTGGTAAGAAAAACAGTCAAAGAAAATTGAGATCTTATTTTAAACATCACAGCTAGGGAAATTACTCTTGCTTTTCACCTGGGGCAGGGCGGCAATCTGTGGTCCACAGCCTGAATCCAGCCTGTGATGAGACTTGGATCCAGCTCACAGCAGGTTGGGGAATCAGCAGTATGGTCCAGCCAGAGCAGTAGAGGAGGCATCCCCAGGATCCTACCTCCTGCCCTCTTCCATCTGTTCCTTCCACAGGATCTGCTGATCATCACAGGAGGTGGAGGGGGTAGAAAGACAGTTAGTTAGGGTTTGGGCTGGGTCTCAAGCAGTAGCCCTTGCTGGCGAAAAGTTTCCAACCCCTGATCTAGGTAACAGCTTCTTAGAAGAGCTGGAGGTCTGATCAGAACTTGTTTGCTGGGTTCTGAGACAGCTTGCACTTATTAGGAAGACCTATGCTCACAGAAACGGTTGTAACACTTTCCTCTTGATTTGGCAGAGGGCAGCAGGGACAGCCTCTTTGCCACTCAACTGCAAGTCTTCTCTTTGTCACTTTGCTACATTATTGGGGCTCTTCCTGCCCTGTGGTCATGCCAGCTTAAGCATCAATGGGTCGTAAATTTGTGGCTGTCTGGTTGTTTGTATGTCCTTGTACTTTAAACCCTCATTAGGATTTCCTTTTGGATGGAAATTCCTGTTCAGATGCATCCTGGCTAGGAACATGAACTTTCTCAGGGAAAAAATGCAATATGAGCATTATGGAGGGTGAACTGTGCAGACTGAGGCAATGTATTAGAAGTCCTGGGCTCAGGAAATCTCCAGCTGAGCAGAATTAACCTGTTAGAGAGAAAATAATAGATCAAGATCTTTGGAGGTTCTGCTGACCTGTACCGGCTAATAAGAAAAGCTGAAACTTCTCGCTTGGTTGGCATTTGAGGTTGAAGAAAAAAGAAATGTAGTAGGTAATGAAGAGAAGGAGTTTTAGAAAAGTAAGGAGTGTAATTTGGAAAGAAATCAACAGATAAGATTCTAGGCAGAGGAAGCACCCTCAGTAGTGCCAGTAGTGTCACAGATTTCAAGTGCAGGCTAGTCTGACTATTCAGTAAACATACTTGTGAAAGAGAGACCATTCTCTGTACCTTTTATTTTCCTAGTCTTTTTATCTGTATTGCTATAAATATCAAGTGCACACTTTGATTTTAAGAATTTCCTGAAAATCCAAGATGGCAGTAAAAGAGCAGAGGAGGGGGTTGGAGTAGAGAAGGCAAGATGTCAAATGTGAACTTTACTGGTGTACATAAAGATATATGCTTAATGCTTACAAGCTTTAAGCAAATAATGAACTATTAGCTGATGAGTAAAAATATATTTCCCCACACTAAAAAAGAACAGTCAAATTCTGTCCATTTTACACACAAGTGCTTAAACATTTAATAAATAGCTTTATGCTACCTGTAATTTCAAAAGATTAGGAAATACCTGTTTATTCAGATCTTGGAACAAAAAAAGCAAACCTTAAAAAGTGCTGTTTGGCCCAAAGATGCAATTTGCTTCTAATGTTAGATAAGATGTTTCAGCAGAAGGTACTTCTGGAAATTACTGTAACATTGAAAATAAGTGTAACAGACATTTAACATGTGCAGTGCTGGTCTTTGATTTTTTTTTTTTTTTTCTTTTTTTAACTTAAAGCAAACCTCTTCTCTTTTTTCCTGCCTTGAGTGCTGTGGCAATAACCAGTGACATTTCTTGCCTGCGTTTCTGTTTAGAAGAAGAGCAGTGCAGTGAGTGGAATGCAACAAGAGAGGAATTAAGAAATTGAATCTGAGTTGTTTAAATTTAGATACTGAAACTCCTGCCTGATGGTCAGGGTTTTGGAAACCCTGCCAAGTAGAAGTTTGTGCGCAGTGTTACATGTTGCATAATAAATATTGCATAGTAGCTTAAAAGGAATCGTGGCAAATTAAATGCAACCTAAAACCAACCGTTACAAAAATTATTTTTGATAAATCCAAATAGGACTAGAAATGTTTGCACGCTGGAACTTGTTCTTGAAAACCATGGAATAGTCTTTACCATGTTTTGAATCCCAAACTGCAGGACTGAGAGCCTAGAAGTTTAAGGATGAATGCAATATAAGGAAAAGTGACAAAACTTGATCTTAAAAAATGTTTCCTGTAGAAGGGGAGCAGTATAACTTTTGAACTATATGGCTATTTATTCTGTCTGCACTGATATAGCACTCTTGGTATGGCATATAAATAGGTTTTTTGACAATACAAGAAGCTTGAGCTCTGTCTCTCAAAATAGAAAACATTTTTCCCCATAGGTTTATTGAGAGTTTGGTATATTCCACTAATCCCATTTGATAGACTGTCAAACTGCTCAAATGTGGTTTTGGTTTCCTTTAGTTTTTGTATCCCACTGCAGGATAGAAATCCCAATAATTCAAGAGAATGAATGTTTTGTCAATTACTACTTGTCAAGTTAGTAATGCTATACATTGAAAAAAATCAACTGATTGGATATATTTTTCCACTTCTAGGTGGCAGGGTCATATTTAATTTGATCTATTGAAAATATTATTCCAGCAGTTTGTGCTTGCTGTTGAAGTTCCTATAAAGAAAGCCAAACCACTGAACAGGTACAATTCACTAAGCATCTGAATCTAGAGTTTCTTGAACTGTCAAGCCTGCTTTTGTCAGCAGTAGCTCTTTTGCAGACAGAATATATGTTTCACCTTGGTTTAATAAAGCACTTCATTTGAAGTGGAGAAACTAGCTGGGAGGTGAAGAAACAGGAAAATTTTGTTTTCCTCTTCCAATCTGTGAATAAAAACAAGGTGAAAAGATGAGGTCTATTGTACTAATATCTAGGTGGCCAGAAAGTCTGTTTCACTAACTAAACATAATAATTCCTTTATCTTAATAGATGGTTTTAAATAGAAAATGTATACCTTAAAAACATTTTATATGTATTTAGTACTGGAACTGTGGCTGTGATGGTCCAGGAAATATGCAAGAGGAAAGGATTTCTGTGGATAATATCTTTTATTGATACAGTTGTTTCAATAAGATGTCACCCACCAAAATCCGTGTCTCCTGCAGTTCAAGTATTTTGTATAAAATTTTTCAAAAGCTGTTTTTTAGATGCTTTTTAACTGAATTTCAGTTTTCATCCCAGTTTAGCTTGAGACAAGTAAAACTTCATCTAGAAATGTTGAGCATTTTTAATGTTGGTAAAATTAACACATCTTAATATTAGTAAAAAAAAATAAAAAAATAAAGTGCTAAATTTGGTATAAAGGTTAAGGTAGTTGCGAGTCGACATGTTTTTATAGTTGCCCGCCAGTGAGAAGCTGCCTATTTCTTCTGGATGATAAAATACAAAAAAAAGGAGAGATTAAAATCTCCCCCGCGCTCCCCCAAATAATTAAGTTCCTGCCACCTGAGTTTTACTTAACCAAATGACATCGGTTCCTGTTAGGCTAACAGCAACTCCAAGTACAGTTTTTAAAGTGTATTTCTAGAAGTAAGTAACTCCTATGGCTGAAGGCAGTGAAAGAGGTATCGTACAATTCCTGTAATTGGGAAAATATCTTGCTCTTTTTTAATTAATAGTTCAACCTACAACCAGGCTTCCATTCAGTCTCAGCAGAAACCATTTTGATGGTGTTCCTAATAGGGTTCTCTTAATGTTTCCCAAAATTTGTATCTAGAATCGTTTATAAAAGAACATGTCATATCTCTCCTCCTAGCTGACACTTTTGAGATTCCTCTAAATGAAGTGATCTATTGTTATGTATGGGTCCTCCATATTAAATAAGATTATCAGTGGTTTTGCATGTTTACTTTTGGGCGTTCTTAGTAGTTTTTGCTCCATTTCTCAGATGTTGATCCCTTTATCTCACATTTCAGCTGCCTGGCATTGTGTTGCACTGTTTTTAACAGCAAGATCTTGCTTTTTAAAGCATTATATATAGCTAATATGCTTTGATTCTGAATATTCTCTAAAAATAGCTCTACTCCCCTAAAGATTTTTCTCTCTTGGAAATTCTCATTTTAAATGTGAATTCTCCTCCAGAAAACAACTAAAGTCTGAACATATCTTTCACTGGACTACATCAAGTAAGACTAAAACATTTCTTCCCTGTCTGCTACCTGCAATTAATAACATAACATGTAATTAAATTGACTTTATGAAGACGGAGCCAAAAACCCAAGCTTTTGTTCAGGGAAGTCAAGCTGTTTTTCCTTTTTAGTCTCTTTGTCAGGACTGTAAACCAGTGTTTAAACAACTCTGCCTCTGAATGTTTATGGAAAGTATGTAGGCATGTATTTTATCAAACCAGGATGCTGAGCAGCCTGTCTGACACTTGTAGCAGGTATTTGTTATTTGAGAGCAGGGTGAGTGATAAAGATGGCTGTTTATAGAAAGGATCACTGACACATCTCAGTACTTTCTTGCAGAATCTGACAAGGATGAAACAGCCATGGAGGATGGAAAGGTGGGACTAACTGTAATTCCAAAGCAGGTAACCTCAGCCCTGAGCTCACTTGTGGCTAATTATGGCAGTGCAACGGATAGTGACAGTGAGCCAGAAGGTGAGTCGGTGCTTAATGAGCCTTTTTTTCCTCCTTTGGGAGGTGGGGGGCAGGCACAGGCACCCCAGTGGTAGCTTGCCAGAGGAGAGAACACATTATACAAAAGAAGCACCCAGAGTACATTGTTTGCCCACTTAGGGTTCACTGACTGAGAGCATCAAAGGTACTGTACTGGGTCAGCCTCATGGTCCATCTAGTTTTTAGTCTGTCTGCTAATAAATACTATATGACACTCAAGTTTCTAAATGTGGCATGCTTGTTTGGTGGTGGGAGAGGGGTTGCCCCCTGATATCTGCCTTTTCCTGGTATCTCAATCTGAACATGGAGATTAGATTTGCCTTTGGGGTCAGCCTGTTCCTGAGCTGTTTAAGATGTATAGTTTTCAGAGGCATGTAGGTGAGAACCTAGCCTTCTTTCTACCTTGGTGTAAAATTATGTTGGATGAGGACACTAACTGGTTTCACTAATCTCCAAGGTTTTAACACTTTCTAGAGAAGGCACCTACTAGATATTCTTGGGGGCAATGTAACTTTGCCTTCGTAGTGCTTCAAGATGCAATACCGTATTTTCTTGCATACAGTACACACCTCTTCCCTGCTAAAAAACAAAAAACAAACAAACAAACAAAAAAAAAAAAACAGCTGCAGGAAATTAAAATTTACATTATATGTGATGGAGACAGTAAGAGCAGGTTGTGCTGCTTACCAGAAACAAAGTAAAATCTGCATGTATCCACAGGGAGGAGAACAAGAGCAGGTTTAACTCCCTAGCTGCTGCTATTCACATTCTGTGAAGAAAAATCTTTTCACTTCATTCTGCCTTTGGGAAAAAAAAAGTGTATATTATATTCTGGGGCGTATTGTGTACAAGAAAATATTTGTGTGTATGCTTTAGCTCGAGGTAGAGATCCTTTTACAAGACCCACTATGATACTGAATGGCTGCTAATCGGTTGGTTTGTTCATTTGTTTTTAAATTGGATTAGCACAACCACATAATTGTATTAAAACAGATGCCTAAAAAGAACAGTAAACACACTTTAGGGTACAAGCCGTGATTTATCTACATAAATGTTTCAGTGACTTCCCTCAAAGTCACTGTCCATTAGCTTGTCCAAAAGGAATAAAAATCAGAAAGTGTTCTTTCAGTCAATGCTGAAGAACAAGTAAATTGCTTGCAATTCTTTAAAGTAGGTAGAGAGATGTGGTTGCTCCCAGTTTTACAAAGAGGGAGCTAAAGCATAGAGATGAAGTAGTTTGCCCAAGGTCACACAGAGAATTAGACATGACGGGGAATTGAATTCTGGTCTCCTGTGTCTTAAGTAGCACCTCAGTCCCTGGGCCATTCATCCTCCTTGCCGGTATGTATTGCTGCAAAAGGAACAAAGATCCATTCCAGAATTTTGCTCTTGGGGTCTTTCTGATATTGGCCAAAGCACCTAACTTCTGCATTTGCTATTGCACCTTCTGTAAATAGGTGATATGATACCATGCTTTGTAAAAACTGTCTCGAGCGCCTTTAAATCGCAGCTTGTTAGTATTAGGATGGTAACTGGTAATCTATCAAAAATGGGATATATTAGTATCAATTGAGGCATTTGAGATTTTTTGAGAGCTTACCATTTTGTTCTATTTCCTTAGAAGTTCCTGTCAAGATTGTAACTAAAGCTCTTGAGGAAAACCAGATCGTGCTGAGAAATGCTCCCCAGGCTTCAAATATACCTCACAGTCTGAATAATGTGAACCATGAAGAACGTACAAAGTGTATAAGCGCAACATTAAGAAACTCAAATACAAACACGGGGGCTTACAGAGGTTCTAATAAACGGGGAAAGAAGTCTCTCGCAGTACCATCTAAACGTCGTCCAACACTCCTGGAAATGGTAATATGCTTTCCTAAACCACTGCCTGACACACAAGTTTTTTATTTTAACAGTATAATTGAGATTTTACTTGTTTACTTAAAGCTTTTTATTAGCAACAGTTCTTTCTTCAGATAGATGCTGCATAAGCATTCAGTTTAGCAGACAGGTTGAGCATAAATATGTAAATAGATTACTTCATGGTATGCTTCAGATAATAGTTTGGCTTGATGAACTGAACAAAAGGTGAAAACTTAGCAATGAAGCTAGTCTGCAGGGAAAACCTTTTGTTCCTGTTGTAAATAAGATGTTTGTTTTTGTGTTTGTGTTACCCTTCTCTTGCTATTTGGTTTTGGGTGATGGAGTGAGCACTTCTACTCTGGCTGAAGCATAGTGGAAGGCACATCAACCCATATTTCTGTTCTGCCAGAAAAGAGGTTCTTGGATAACATCTTTTATGTATAGGCTTCTCTCCACATATAGAAATGAAACTTAGTAAGTCTGACTGGCCTGAGCATTGCCTTGTACCATGAAGAATTTGTTGGAACCCAAGAAATGTCTTGCCTTGATGCCATAATGCTGTAGAGGAGACCAGGGCATTCGGAGGCTATTGGGACTAACTAAACTACCTTAAACAAAAATCCATCTTTATCCTGTGCAGTTGCTGTATTGATTACCTTCTGGTATAAAATCAGCAGTGACTTATAATTTTCTTTTCAGTTCATAGGGGTTTTTATAGCTCAAAGGGACCAACAGATCCTCCTAGTCTGACCTTCTGTATATAACAGGCCACTACATTTTACCAAGTCTCCTTCTCCCTCTGTGACGACCCCCCCCCCCC
>NW_017729032.1:68374150-68377285 GCF_001723915.1 Gavialis gangeticus
CCCCCCCCCCCCCGGTTAAGGCCCTGAGAATCATGATTCCGCAGACTGTGGAAACCGCAAAATTTGCCCCACGCTGCCATTTGTAAGGGTTGCGAGCATAGGCGATGAAAGGCTGGGGCTAATGGGGCTTCGCCTCCTTAAATACGGGGCAGCACAGAGGTCTGTAGGGCAGGCTGGGCATGGGCTCTGGGCAGCTGCAAGGGGTTGGGAAGCACACAAACAGACAGAACCTGCAGGCAGCCGGGACTGCAGCCACATAGCATGCAGAGCACTGCCCACCACAGCAGGTAAGTCAGGGAAGCAGCATGTGGGGGGTGAAGGCTGAGGCCTCCACAAAGGGAGGGAGTGGGGCAGGGGTTAATAGGATCCTGGGGTGGGTGGTGGGACTCCTGGAGCCTGGGCAGCTTGTTCAGCAGTGTGGGGGGACTCCTGCCATTGTGCGCATCTCAGAAGAGGCTTGGGGGGTGGGGGGCAAATGCCCCCAGAATCTGTATACAAGGCAGAGGTGGGCTGCCCACTGCTTGCTGGGTTCTGTGTCCTGAGCGTGGCAGGCACATGACATCATGTTGCTTCCGAAGCAGCGGCAACAGCACACACAGCTCAGCGTGCAGCTGCATCCACTAGGGCTGTGCGGAATTTTAACGGGTGTTTCATTTTGAAGTTGTTTTGAGCTTGAAACGGCAAAATCAAAATGAAATGAGGGCACTTGAAACATTCCAAAACTTTCGAAATGTTTCAAAGCTGGGCTTGCTTGCAGCTAAATAAACTAAGGAGAGGGAGGGGGAAGAGTGGGGAAGGACTGATTTGATATTGACATGCAACTCCCAGTTCAGTTACCCCAGCACTCTGATCATTTCCCCAGCTCTTCCCAGGCGACGCAGGCCCTGGATCTGCGCACGGGGTTTCAGCAGGCTGCTGCTGCAGGCTGGGGCCAGCAGCAGTCGCTTGGCACAGCCCACATCGAGCTCTGGGAAGATAGTAGTGCTTCTGCTGGCCCCAGCCTGCAGTGGCAGCCTGCTGAAACCTGGCGCATAGATCTGGGGGCCCGTGCCCCCTGGGAAGAGCTGGGAAATTGAGCTGGGGACTGGGGAATCAAACTGGGCGCTAGGGGAATGTTCAGGTCCCTGAACGTTCCCCCCAGTTCCTGGTTTGCTCCAGTTCCAGCTCTTCCCGGGGAGCATGGTGTCCCCGGATGATGCAGGATGACTGTAGACTGCTGCTGCCAGCTGAGGATGGTGGTGGCTCTAGGCTATTTCACCATCTGGTAGTGGCCACCTGCTGAAACACCACACGTGACCCGGGGACTGCACCCCGCGGGAAGAGCTGTGAGAATGATCAGAGAGCTGGGGAATCTAACCAGGAGCTCCAGCTGACTGCTGGAACTGCCCCAGCTCCAGGATAGCACGTAGTGCCTTGCTGAGCCACACTGGACCTGCAGCATGCGGCAGCTGTCGCATGGGTGCTAGGCAGTGGGGTAGGGGGACGATCCCCACTGTGCAGAGGGCTCTGCCACAAGAGCCCAGAGGCCCCAGTTGCTGCTGCCACAGCTGGTGAGTGCAGGGTGTGTGGGTTTTGTTTTGTTTTTTTTTTTTAAAGCTCTGCACTAACCGACTGCGGAGCATGTGGATGATGCAGTCGCCAGCTGTGGAGCATGCAGGTGATGGCATGCTGCTGCCAGCTGGGGCCAGCTCCAGCACCCAAGTCTACCTGGTGCAGCCCACCTGCTGCAGCTGGATGACTGACTAAATTGTATGCCAGAGGTGCAGAAGAGAGCCTGAGGCATTTCAGGCATTTCACCAATGCCTGAAATGCCAGCAGAGATGGGCAGTGGAGACTCCCACCCTGCCCCAACATGATCATAACCCCAGGCTACAGAAGAAGGTTCCTTACAAACATGTGCATGGGTGTGCACGCCCAAGTCCATTTTTCAGAAGAGAAAAACTGAAGGAGTAGCAAACTACAAAACAGTTGGCAATCAAAGCTGCAAGGACTGTAATAAGAAAACTTGGACACTACTGTGAAGTCCTGCACATGGAGGGAAGCAATGAACAGGGGATAGATAGTATGGTGGGTGGGGATCTTAGCTGCCTGGAGTAGTTGTAAAACACATGTTTCTATCTTTCTTTTCTATCTTTCTTTCTTTTCTTTTTTTAACCTTAATATATTGTATTAAGACTACTCTTTTCCTTGTACCAGGGAAGGCGAGGAAATAGAGTGTCAAATGAGAGGTTTTCAGAACTGAATTCCACTGTTAGAAGTAGCCTCAACTGTGAGAAGCCTGGGGAAACAAAGAGAATGGCAGAAGCATGCCTGTTGAAGGAAGATGTAACATGGCTTTTTTCCTTTTTTCCTACAAAACAGATTTTTGTAGTTGCAGTGCAGAGCATTTTGTTGGCATTCATTAAATAATCAGTTTGGTTACTATCAAGTTACGTTTATCTTAGCCACATTCATAGCACTGTATGCTTAGAGATGCATAGTGTTGACTGAGAATAGCAAAAACCCATACAGCCCGTTTCTACCAGTATCCTTCACTGCATAAAGTAGGCAAAGGTGTTATGAATATAATTACTGGTATAGGCTATATATAAGGTGACAGATGGGCTGTTAAGAAGCTTTATTTGTTGTTAGCTAAGGATGATCCTGCATTCCACTTCATCTTTGTCACCACTTGTGAATTCTTTAGTTATTCCAGGTCTTGCAAAAAGAATTAATGATGCAGCCCTACACCTTGCTCTAATGCACACGTTTGTGTGCATGCATGTGAGATAGGGGAGCATGAACTACAATAAGCTTTAGTGTCTCAACTAGTGCTTTTAATATTGGCAAATGCAGAAGGTATTCATTTTATAGACTAACTGCCTACAGCACTGTTTAATAACCATTCTGAATAGCAAACAAAAACTTATTTAAAATGGCTGAATAGACTTCTCTTTTGGAAATAAATTTTATAGTTTCGTAGTTTCTAGGGTCGGAAGGGACCTGAGCAGATCATCTAGTCCGACCCCCTGCCATGGCAGGAAAGAGTACTGGGGTCAAACGACCCCAGTAAGGTGGTCATCCAATCTCCTCTTAAAAACCCCCAGGGTGGGAGCCTGCACCACCTCACTTGGAAGCTGGTTCCAGACCCTAGCC
>NW_017729032.1:68377916-68383832 GCF_001723915.1 Gavialis gangeticus
CTTGTAACCTGTCTAGGTCCAACTGTAGCCTGTTGCTCCCCTCAATTGTGCCCACATCCCCCCACATCTTAGTGTCATCAGCAAACTTGAACAGGGTGCTTTGCACCCCCTCATCCAAATCACTGATGAAGATGTTGAACAGGGCGGGCCCAAGGACCGAGCCCTGTGGGACCCCACTTCCCACGTCCTTCCAGGTCGAGAGGACCCATCCACTACCACCCTCTGGGTGCGACTCTCTAACCAGTTGGCGACCCATTGGACTGTGTGGGTGTCTACGCCACAGTCCCCCAGCTTCCTAATGAGAATGGGGTGAGAGACAGTGTCTTTATCTTATGATAAAGAATGCTTCCATCAAACCCTACAGGGCAAGCTGAATACACACTTTTTATGACTGTTCTCTTGTAAAGGACCAAGGTAGTCACAGGTTTAATTTGTTTACATTATACTCCTTGCTTAAAGTTTAGATTACTCCTAACATTCACAGTATGACAGTCTGCAAAATATGATTTTGAAATACTTATACACAGTTAGCTTAGTATTGGCAGGAGTTTACAGTAAATAATGAATGCCTTCAGCAGTTTACTGAATAAGATTTGACAAATCTTAATCTAGAGGACTACATTCCAAAACAGACACTAATATTTAGGCTTAATCAATTCTTAATGTGGTATCTATCTACTTGAGCTATTTTGTAAATATGTATCCCGGATGAACAGACTTGTATCATAGGTGTGTGATGTTATGTTAGGTAATCTGTGTGGTCTGACAGAAGTAACTTCTATGGTCTGAAAAGTCCAAATAAATGTTGATTCTTGGTACTGCAATATGCTGCTCAAGAGCTGGAATAAGTTTATTGCAGGTATTAATTATGAATAAACATAACATTTAGATATCCCAGTCAGCATCTGGGTACCCATGTTGTAAAGAGAGCCTTACAAACCTACACAAAGGCATGGTTCTTACAATGAAGAATTTGCAATATGTGAATTTATACATGAACAATTCATGGTATTTGGGGTATATTTGCTGACTTTCCTGCCATCTATATAAACTAAGAATGATAACAATAAAAAAGATGCTGTCCATTTTTCCCAGGTTGGTTGGTTGACCTTCTCTAGTATAGTGATGGGGTTAAATATTTTCTGAATTGCTGGTCTCACCCTTTAGGCAGGTATACATAACTTTTAGGCATCCCATGTGCTTTTTCCCCACCAGAATTCAATACTTCAATATTTAAATGAATTGTGGCATTCAACCTCCTCAGAGCCTTGCTCCACCTGCGAAATATTCTTATTTTACATATGGAACTGGCTTTGCTGTAATCCCAACATAAGTCAGTGGTAGAGCTAAGACTTGAATTAGGGGCTTGGTAGCTTTAAGTTTCATATATGTGTTAGTAAGACAGACTTTCCTGTCTCTATTTTCAGGTCTTGTTTTGGAGCTTATTTGAAAACCTATTTTAAATAACTATCCCCCCAGATCTTATTATATTTGCATCTGTTGCTAACAAATAATAATGGAAATATGCATCACTTTCTCTCTTTCCTTCCAGTTATTGGCCCAGGACATACGCCATGAAAGGAATGTGATTTTGCAGTGCGTACGATACATCATCCGAAATGACATGTTTGGACTTCAGCTGAAGGCAGAGCCAGTAGCTAAAGCAGAGGCTGGACAGGCTTCTAGAGATGCAGCAGAATTTTTGACAGACAGACTTGATGGGTATAATGATTCTTGTAGCTCTGACCTTCAATTAGCAGGAGGAGAACAGAATACATTATTTATAGCTCAGAGTGAGAAAGCAGTCTTAGCTCAGACATCACAAATGATTCAGTCTGTGGATGAGGAGATATGGGAAACACCAGCAGTGCAGTGTGAAGAAAACTGATGTTTGCTACATTGTGTCTGTTCAGGATGAGACACCCTAGACTTGCTTTTTTTTTTTTCTTTTCTTTTCTTTTTTTTTTTTTGGGGGGAAGACCCCTGATTTTTTTTTTTTTTTTTTTTTTTTTTTTTTTTTTTTTTTTTTTTTTTTTTTACATGACGGATATATATTTTTTGAAAGACGTTAGGATAGCAAAATAACCAATTGTATTTTGGACCTCAAGAACCCTTAAAATAATCTAAGATATTTGCCAGAAGTGACCATTCCCATTAGAAACCTTCCTTTTTGGGTGATTCTGACTCGAGTTGAAAAGCAGCAGTGGTATAACAGAATTTTAATCTTCAGCAGCAGTATTTCCTTCCCTCTTTTTCAACTGAGGACTGCTTCAGTGCACACCAGGCCAGTGTTTAAAGTCAGTATTCGGTCAAAATTCTGCTGTTGTAAAATGGGGTTCTCTAACTTTTAGCAAGCAGGTACAGCTGGAGGGTGTGCAATGTTGTGGAATACAAATTGAATACAGCTCACGAGTTTTTTCTGGTTCAAAGTATTAAACTGAAGAAATAAACTTGGTTTGGCACTGAAAACTTCATTCACATTAGTTCTGTCTTTGGCTTGGTAAATCAATCAGTTGAGCAAAGAAATGGAAACACGGTGAAACTGGTGGCTCTGGGTGGTGGGGTGGAGAGTTGTGGGAAGTAGAGTTGATTGAAATCATTCTAACAAGTGACCAGTCAAAACTCTGGCTTTTTATCAATGGTTTAATGGTGGGGCTATGACTTCAGACTTTTTTAGTTCCATCTCAAGTCTCAACTGCAATAGCTGGTTGTTTCATGACTGAGCTAGCTCCTGCATGAAGGGATGAATTCTATATTTCACTTAATATTTATCTAGGAAACTTACTAGGATGAGTTACCATTTATCTTCCCTAACTTTTTATGTAAAATTAAGGCCTTATTATCTGCATTCTAGAGCCTGATTCATTTTTATGATGCTGGTGTTGCATCTAGTGGCTTTCCCAGGAATCATGCTATTAATTTCACTTGTACAAAATGTTCATTCTTCTGTGTTGTGACCTAGTGTAAATATCACACCAGCTATTCTGAACTTAACTTGCATCAGTTGAGGCTTTTGAAGCAAGTTCACTATCTCTGATGATTAGTGTCTGTTCACTTGTCAGATACCTTTTAGTAACATTCATGTGTTTGTCACACTTCCATTGAAAATGTGATGTGAAAATTATCTTTTGTTTCATTCACCAACTGAAGAAAATCCCTCCATTTAATATTTTAGCCATGATTAAATACCATGGGCTCAGTTGCTGAGTTAAATTGCCTTCTCAGGGATTGGTTTTACTTGCTTTGGTCAATTCTGATACAGCTACCCCTTTCCAATCACTTGCTAAATACTAAGGATTGCAGGATTTTTGTATTACCTAATAACTATATGTATTTTATGTTCACCTGCTTTGCTTTAGAAGCCTTGCCAGCTGTATAATCATACATGGTGTTCAGGCAGGAGTGGTAGGTTATAGCTCAAAATTGTCTTTATCATTCTGCTGTTTATAGCTACACTATGATTGTAAAGCACTATATAAATTTATGGAATTATTTAAATATTAACATCCCTTTAAGAGGGTTGTGAATCCTAGGAATGTGTGTGTATATATAAATAGATTGATATAAAAAACATAAACTTACTATATTTATACTTTTCAAATAAGATGATTCATTCTTCCTATGGTGGTCCCACATTATCACTTACGTTCATTAGCATGAACGTGTGACTCTTAATAGTTGATTGCAATGAAAAACCAGCAAGGCAAATTTAGCCAAGGACACGGGAAGTCTTACAAAAATGGATTTATGGGTGTGTCTATATCGACTCTGCATGTGGTGAGACTACTCTACTCTACAGTGCAGTGAACAAAAATGAATACCTTATGACTGCTGAATTGCTCCTTCACCTCAGCCCTGAAAGTAACTGAAGCTGAGGGCAAATCTTCCTGTTGCTTCAGTTGTTGCAGCATCTACCCTGGGTAAGGAAAGCCCAAATCTAAAATACTTACACTTGTATCTTCTCTGACCTGTTAAATTCTGCCTTATTGTACAAAAAACTTTTAAAAAAAAAATCTCTCCTACATTTGGGGGAAGGGAAGAGGAAGAACACTTCTAAGAAACATGCTTACTGTGTAAAGCCTACATCTTATAAATCAGGGGCTGATTTTTGGTTTCCTACTATGTATGCTTTCTATATTTAACACTGAAACTTCTCATCTAGAGAGGAATGATTTCTTGTTGATCCAAAGGAAGACTTGTAGGCCCATGCTGGAGTTGTACTGAACTAGGAATGCAGAGAAATCCAAACCATTCTTTTAACATTTCAGTTGCTTTTGTAGGTCATGGGGGTCTCGTGTCCTACTTCCTGACATTCCAGTCAGCTTTCCTAGTACCTTTATTTAGCATTCAGGTTGTGATGTTAATGCTATAAAATCCTGTCCTGCTGTGTCAAGTGCCTGAGTGCTTTGCTTTGTTCCATGTTGAGGATCTGTGGTGGTATTCCCCACTATGAAGATGCCTCTTTGAAGCCCGATAGTAAATGTTTCCCATCTGCAGCAGTTGATTTCTTTTATTATGCTGCACAGAGCCTTTCATTTTCCTCATTGATTTTTTTTTTTTCTGGATGGTTTATTGCAGGACTGCTTTAAAAAAAAACCCTGCTTTGAGCCCTTTGTGACTCACTTTAAATAAAAATACTTTTAAATAACGTGTGTCATAATCTTTCTCCCCTTTTTTGCTTTGTAACTTAGTTACA
Organism: Gavialis gangeticus; assembly: GCF_001723915.1. NCBI lineage: Eukaryota > Metazoa > Chordata > Crocodylia > Gavialidae > Gavialis > Gavialis gangeticus. The sequence continues at coordinate 68,382,613 of NW_017729032.1, forward strand.
TAAAATGTGATTATGGGTGTTTGACTCTTTACATTCAGTAACCTTGGGCTTTCTTAAAAATCAGGCTCATTTCTTAATCCAGAAATCAGACTTGTATAGCTCTGTGCAACTCTTAGTCTAGTCTGGAAATGGTGATTGTAACTTAATACACAACTAAAAGTTGCTTAGAACAATGCATTTCTTGTTATGTCTGCTTCTGTTCATGAAGGGAATAAGGAGTCACTACTTCTAAATGGCCTTGTGTTACTGAACTTCAAGCATTATTTGTTGATCTCTACCTCTCTGTAGCAGTCTAAAGTTGTGGACTTCAGAATTGCAAGTAGAATAAAATGGATGTGGTGCTGAAATAGTTTGGTGCAGTTCCTAGGAACTGAGCTGTAGGATCAGCTTATCTTGCTAGAACAGGGGCAGGCAGTTATTTCAGGCAGAAGGCCGCTTACTCAGTTTTGGCAAGCTGTTGAGGGCTGCATGGGTAGCTCCGCCCCTTGACAGGTGCCCTGCCCCCTGGTCACCATCTTGGGACAATGTCCCAGGGCCAGTGCCGGTGGGACTCAGAGCGGGGCACAGGCTGGCAGGGGTCTGTGGAGCCAGGCTGGGCTGCACCAGCCGGGAGAGGGGGAGCTGGCCTGGCTCCATAGAGCCACTGCCGGCTGGGACCTTGCATTCCTGCCGCCCTGCTCTGGGCCCTGCTGGCGCTGGCCCTGGGACACTGGTGTGGGCCCTGTGTACCCGCTTACTCCCAGTGCCCCCCCCCCCAGCCCCGCGGTACAGGCAGAGGGCAGTGTGCAGCCCTGACCTCCCGCTCCCCGGCAGGACACAAGCTGGTGTTGAGCATGGGGGAAAAGTGGCCCGTTATCCGCCTCATGGCCGGCACTGGCTAGTGCGGCAAGTAGGGGGGCTGCAGCTGCTGCTTCCACAGCGTAGCCCCAGTGGGTGATCCTGGAGCCGGTGTGGGGCCCAAGCTGGCAGTAGGGGCATGTTACAAGCTGGTGCTGAGTGCGGGGGTAAAAAGTGGTCCCTTGCCTGCCCTGTGGCCGGTGTCTCGTGCTGCAGCCACTCGCAGCCTGCTCGGGACAGCCCTGCGCGGACTTCAAGCAGCTGCAGCAAGGAGCACTGGCCACAGGACGGGGGAGGGGCTGCTTTTCCCCAGGCTCCTTCCCTGTCCGGGGTCCCCCCCCCCCCCCCCCCCCCCCCCCCCCCCCCCCCCCTCCTCCCCCCCC
>NW_017729032.1:68383902-68387339 GCF_001723915.1 Gavialis gangeticus
CAGGGCGGGGGGGGGGCTGCTTTTCCCCCGGCCCCCTCCCCGCCCGGGGGCCCCCCCCCCCCCCCCAACCTCCCCCCTTACCTGAGGTTCCGGCACCAGTGCAGCTACATGGTCCCAGGCCAGAAGCCCTGCTGGGTCCCTGGTTTGACAGGAACCAAGGGCAGATCAATATTCTAATTTTTTTAGGGGCCTCATGGGCTGGATGGTATGGCCTCACAGACCAGATTTTGCCCACCCCGTGCTAGAAAAATGCAAGGAAGACCCTCTTTTCATTATCACCACCCTGCATGGGTAACCTGCCATTCAAACCATCTACAACTGTAAGAACGTAAGAAGTGCCATACTGGGTCAGATCAGTTGTCCATCTAGCCCAGTATCCCGGCTCCAATGGTGGCAGGGTGGGTGTTATAGAGGGAGGGCATTGAACCTGATTCATCTAGAGTGATCTATCCCCTATTCAATACCCTTCCTAGGGTCTACCGTTATTCATTTTGGGATGCCAGAGGAAACTCCTCCAACTTTTCTATTTAATAGCCATTTAATAAATTTATCATCCATAAATATATCTAGTCCCTTTTTGAACCTGGCTGTTATCCACCTTTGCCACCTCTTGTAGCAATGGATTCCACAAGTTAACGAAGTGTTACATAAAAAATAAAGTATGTCTTAATTTAAATCTATTGCCTACTAATTTCAGCAGGTCCCCTCTAGTTCTAGTATTTTGGGGCTTGGTGAACAACTTGGACCTGCCACTGCTATTGTAACTTTGATTTTGTTGTTGTTGTTTTTTTTAAAGTGAAGAGCTGGACTATTTTGGCTCCAGTTTCATATGTGCAGAACCTAAGCCTAGGGGTTTGGACCCATGAAACTAATAGCATTTGCATGAGCTTCCCTGTATTAGCTACCTTGTCTACCAATGGCTGACATGCCTGTGCTATTTGTTTTTAAAGTTAAGTATTTGGATACATGTGTGCTCTGAAGTTCTTCGTAATTTGATTCTTACTAAACTGGCAGGAAGTTGGATGGAGACATCCTGGGTCCCGTTTTGTGTTTAAGCAAAATGATGGCTAGTTGCAACAGCTGATTTCAGAGGGCTGAATAGCAACCCGGAAGAGAGAATTAAGGCGAGAGGCTAAGTACTTTAAATTCCATAGCTTAGGGGTATAAGAAAGGAAAGGCAGCAGGGTCTGAAATGAGAGTCGAAGTTCCAGCTTTGTTTCCTGGCACTGACTGACCTTGCATTATTGACTTAATGTCTGTGCATCAGTTTCCCTATCTGTAAACTAAGGGAAATGCTCAGCTTTCCTCTGAATGTAATTTGAGAGAGATGCACAAAGAGTGCTTTTTTGTAAGCATTATTATTACTTGGAGAGGTGATAGGATGTTGTCTGTATTCCCTTATTGAGGTGATTCAGAAATGGTTTTTTCTGGCTTAAAATTCTCTCTTCCCTACTTCCTGTTATTCTCACTCTTACTTAGATCCAGGAACTTTGTTTCTCAGTTTATCCATTTTCTAAACAGGTCCTTCTGTCTTGAGAAGATGGGCTTTTTGGCATGGTATGATTTTTCCATCTCTTCTTTTAGTGTACATATACTACATAGACTTTTATGCAGTCTGTGTGCATGGCCTCCTGTCATATAAAAAGAAAAGCCAACATGGTAAAATAAAGCAAACATTGAGGTGAATTGGATGGGTTTGAGAGTTCCTCTGAGAGTTCCAGTGCACAGTAGTAGTTTAAAAAAAATCAATTTTAGGGCAGTTTTCATCAGAAAATACTGTTTCTGTTGAGATTTGATTAAATTTGTTAAGAGTCTAAGCCTAAAGACTCCTCACTGACAGCAGAAACTAAAGAATCAAAATGGAAGCAAAATAAGATCAGGAAAGAACAGGATGAATATACAACAAACAAGTCTAGGAAACCCCATTACCACAGACTCTCTTGGAACTGTTTCCTCTCATGATATTGGTGTCTCCTGCTTTTCATTTTTTAAAAAGCTGTATGTAACTATCTGTGCACAGATTTTGTGAGTGCATGTGCAAACCTAGCAGGAAGGCTGTGCTAACTTTAAATGGCCCTGTGTACTGCAGTTGTGAGTGTGCATGCAAATGGAAGGAGCACATAGAAATGCAAACCACTGTTTAGGTAAAGTTATGCTGTTTACATTTGAGAGGAGGGAAGTAATTTGAGTGGTAGACTTACATTGCACATACCTGCTTCAGCAAGTGTTTAGCAGTTGAGGTTTTTTAATTGTAAATTTAAGTGTGGAAGAGCATATAAGGTCAAAGGTCAACCTTAGCCATATGGCTTCATTAGGCTGACATAGCAAAGGCCATCAGTTTCTAGAGCCAACAGCACACATGGGTGTGGAATAATAAGTATTGCATTCAGCTACCTTTTTTTGTATCCCCAACCAAAAGGACCAGGTACCCACTTAGAACTGAGTCAGTTCGGGGTGGTCTTTGGCACAAGTCAAAGACCACCATGCCTCTGGAGTGGTACCAAGGCTCCTTGACCACTTAGGACAAGATGACAAAGAGAAGAGTAAGGACTTTGCATGAAATGCTCCATGCTAGGTAAGTTTCTACTTGCTAGGAATGGTACAAACTTTGCCTGTCTGCCCGTGTGCTACTATTGTTACCACCAGGGTCTAGTCACATTTCCTGCACCTAATTTGGAATGGGGGCCCTTCACTCTCACTTGCAAGCTTGTAGTAAAAACTAAGTCTCCTGGTAAAGCAACTTCAGCACAGAGCTGTACCAAGAGGAGGTATTTCAAGTCAGTGTGGCAGGAGGTTTGGTGCCGCTTTAAGAAACAGGAAAGCTAGTGCTGAAGCAACCTTCAGGTGCAGTCAGGGTTGATTATGGAGTCATCTGACCCTGGAGGAAGGCTGGGCTTAGGTGAGATATAAGCCCAGGCCCTGAGATGAGCCTGCTGAGAGGACACCTCAGCAGGGTGGCTGCAGCTCTTGAAGGTCAGCTTAGAGAGTACAACAAGAAGTAGTCTGGAGGTTTGGGGAGGTGGAGGTTCCTAGGGAGGGGTTTGGAGCCTGGATTGGCAGGCTGAGAGTGGGACCAGAGAGGGTCCAGGTGCCCCAGAAGGGGGTACTAAGTCAAAGAACATCTTTGGAGGATGCCATCTACAGGGCATGGGGCATGGCAGGGACATAATGGAGCCATGCAATTAGCCCATAAGGCAGGGACTACTAGCACCCAGGGGTCATTTGAAAGAAAAATTTAGGAAGCCCTGGGGCAACCTCCCTCAAAAAAAAATAAATTGCATCAAGGCATGTTAGGCAACTAAAGGAATGATTGCCCCCAGAAATTGAGAGCTGGAGGGACTCCAGGGGCTTCAGCCCCTGTTGCCCTCCCCACCCCCCTCCTGGAGAGGTATCTTGCCACAGTCAGCTGCCAAACCAAAAAAAAAAAAAAAAAAAAA
>NW_017729032.1:68392613-68394246 GCF_001723915.1 Gavialis gangeticus
CCAGTAGCAATGGTGTTCAGGATGCTGTTCTTCCCCCTCCAGGAAGGAAATGAATACACGTTGGGGGAGAGTGTCCCGAGCATACTCCTCCAGGTTGTTCCTAGGCAGGTTGCTTCCAGTTTCCTCTGCTGATCCTGTTCCACATTGTGGCTCAGTGAAGACCTTTATCCAGAGGACATGACTCTAAAGCTGTTGGCTAGTGTGCCTGCGTGAGGTGGGGCTCCTAGCTTCCAGTCCGTTCATAGCATCTAATAGGCCTATGACAGTTCATGTGTCTCTGAATCAGTTGGTCTATAAGGTGCGTCTCTGCCCTGCCTTCTGCCTATTGGAGGTAAAACATCTAGCTACTTCTCTAACCCCTTTAATGTCAAGGAGCTCTATTTTACATTTTTAGTTTCAATGCTTGTGATAAAAATGGTTGGACCAAATATATCTCTGGGGCACTTTTACTTTTGAATAGTTATACAGGGCCACCATAGCGACAATTTGTTTTAATAAAAATATTACTTGTGTATCTCAAATGGGTGCCCTTCCCTTTCTCAAGGCTCAGCCCCTACTTAATAACCAAGGTCCCTAGTATACATCCTTGAACCTAAGGCAGTGGTTTGCAACCACTGATGATGCATAGGGGGTGCATGTGCACCCCCTGAGATTGCCGCCAGCACTTCTCTCATGGCCACTTCCACTGCCGGTGGGGATCGGCTGCTGGGGGTGGTGGAAGGGGAGGCTAACGGGGCTCAGCCCCCATAAATGCCAGGGCAGCCCAGCCGCAGGCTGCTGCAGTGGGGGGAGGGGTGTGACAGGCTTGCAGCCGGCTCAGCACAACACAACAGCCAGGTAGGTAAGGTTTCTTTTCTTCCTCTGGTTTCTGGGCTTGGGGGTGGGGGGATTAAGACCCCCACAGTGCAGGAGGGAGTGGGGTAGGGGCAGGGCGGAATCATTCACCTCTACCCCTGCCCTGCTCCCTGCTGCACTGTAGGGATTGTTCCACGACCTGGCCCAGCTGGGGCCCCAATCCCTTGGCTCCAGTGCGTTGCAGCTCTGGATGACCCGCTGGGCTCTAATTGCCCTGTGATCTGGCCTGGTTGGGGCCCTATTCACAGTGAATGGAGCCCTGGCCAGGCGGGTTGTGGGACAAGTGTAAACCAAAGGCTCCTGCAGGTTGCAGTGATGGGGATCCAAGTGGTGCACATGCCCCACCCCCTGATCTTTGCATGGGGCAAGGGTGGGCTGCAGCTGCAAGGCAAGCTGGGCACTGCCTGCTCCTTGCCTCCACACCTTGATGCAGGCTTTAGAAGCTGCATGGCACAGCATCATGTGCTTCTGCCTGGCCTGCCCAGCAGTGGAACACATGGCTGTGCACCAGTTTCAAAGTCTGCAGCAAGACACGGAGCAGGCAGAACCCAGCTTACCTCGCAGCTGCAGCCCACCCTTCCCCATGCAAAGATTGGGGGGCTGACGTGCTCCCCTTGGTTCCCCGGCATTGCAACTGCAGGGGCTGCCAGGCTCTTTCTAGGGATGACTTAGATGGGCAGGGTGGGGGCCCCAAGTCCCAGGGGCTCAATCTCCTCTAGCCCAGTGGTGCAGCTGAAGTTGGTCCCGCTCCAGCTGTGCCCCCCCCCCCCCCCGGGCG
>NW_017729032.1:68394320-68398420 GCF_001723915.1 Gavialis gangeticus
CCCCCCCCCCCCCCCCGGGCAGTGCAGGGCTGGGGCTGGACTGTGGCCAGTGCAGGGCTGGGGTGCAGTAGATGCTGGGGCCGGGTAATGACCCCTGGTGCAGAGGAAGGGGCAGCTGCATGGCTGCAGCAGACCATGGCTCTGAGCCCAATCCCTTCCCAGTGCTGGTGCCAGCCCCAGCCTCACTCCCTCCCCCTGCCCCTTCCCCTGCAGACTTTTGGATGAGGAGGGCATGCATACACAAGCACTCAGCACTGCCCCCCCCCATTTTTTTCTCCCTCTGACCCCAGCCCCCTGGTCAGCGATTGGTCTCTGGGGGCCCCCTTTCCCCTCGGGTCAGTGATTGGCTGCTGGTGCCCCCCCTAGTATTAGGAAGCACCAGTCACCCATGTTTGCAACCTTCCTAGAGTCGTAGAACCTTTCCATATCACTTCTACATAACCCCTATCTTAAAGAGCTGATGTAGAGCCAGGCAAGCTGGCCAACAACAGTGGTCCACTGCCTCCTGCCCTGCTCTTTTATTGCCCCCAATGTCTTTGCAGAGCCCCTAATTACTTATGGAACTCCAGGGTTCCACCAAACAGTTTGAAAACCACTGACTGCTACTTACTGCTGTTTACGACTCCAAACTGACTGACCATCTATAAAGAACACTACTAAGCTTGACCTCCTCCCCAACCTGCCTCCCCTTGCTGTAGTCCAAACCACTTCTGAAATCTCCATCAACTTTCAGAGACTGCTCCAGATGAGCCTCTCTGTAGCACACTCAGAAATCATCTAGCGACACAGGAAGCAATGCACCTGGTGCATACACAGTACATTTCTACTGAGCAGTGCTTTGTGCTATATAGGTACCACCTACCCTGTAAATTAAGGTGCAGCATGAGCAATGCCAATGTTATTGCCAAAAAGACAGGAACTCTGCCTCCAGCAATCCCCCAACTTCTTGTTCCTGACTTCTGCTCTGTGTACACTAGTCTCCTTCCTATCTCTGTTACTCGGAGCCAAGCACAGTAGGACAGTCGAATAGTGGGCAGGCTGCTTTTAAAAGAGGGTTCCTCTTGGGTGGAGGTGGGGGGAGGGAAAGGAAGTTTTCATTTATGAATATGTCTGCCCGCATCTTGTCTCCCCTCGTATTCTTGATGTGTAGATGTGACATGGGTCATGTGACCTAAGCTAATTGAGGGTCACCCTGAAGGAAGAATATTAATTTCTAATTGTACGTATACAAGATGTACATTTCCATGTACATTCCTGTATAAAAGGATCCTTTAAAATGTTTTCAGAGAAATTGAGACCATCCTAGCCTAGTATTTTCTTTGCAGCATTCCCATGTGGGAATCTTGAGTGCCACTGTTTTTGTTTGGCCCTAGGTTGGTAGAATAAGTGTGCGCTTTTATTCTCTGCAGAGAAGGCAGGGCAGAGCGGCACCCTAGGTTGTGAACAGATATTTCATTTGTCCTGGGTTTTAACCAGGATCAAAACACAATCAGCATAGCCATTTACATGTGTAGCCCTTCCAAACTGCATTGTTGCCCTTCTGCCAGTAGGTGGCCAGTGAGAGCGTACTCTGACTGGCTAGTCCCTGGAAAAACTTGCAATGAACTTGAAAGGCCTGTAATTAACTCACAGATGTACACGCAGTCCTCGGACTTAAGATGCAGTTTTTTAGGAACTAACTGTGTCATAAGTTGAAATGTTGTAGCTCAGAACCAATTTTGTCATAAGAAACAATGCTATAAATGGGAGATTGGGTATTGGGCCTTGGTTTAGGAACCAATTTTTTTTCACCAAAAATATCCCAGGATTTTGTACTCGATCAATTATAGATGAATAATACAGTTCCATTAATGTATTTATAGTGTAAATAGCATTATATTGATTTGGAATGATTACTTTGAGGTGACTTTGCTGGACTTTTTGAATGGTTCTTGACTGGAGTCTTCTCAGGAGTCTTGTCTGCTTTCTTAAAGTGTCCAAAGAAGTTTGGACAGATGTTCTCCAGGGAGATGAGCGATGAAGCAAACTTGTTTGCTGGTGTGGCCTCACATTGGATCAAGCATTGTAAAGTCGAAACTGGCATTGTAAAGCTGAAACAGGGTATGGACTTATAAATGTTGTAAGTGCAAAATGTTGCAACTCGAAATGTTGTAAGTCGAGGACTGCCTGTATACAACATTGTCCCAGGGTGAGGGTGGGGAGGGTTAGCACACTTCTATCTTGTGCACTTTGTAGGCTACTTTCTCCTCAGAGAAATGCAAATTATGTTTACACCCTTATAGATCAGCATTTCCCAATTGGTGTGATGTGGCACACTGGTATGCCATCAGGCATGTCCAGGTGTGCCATGGCATTTTGGGGTGGAGCCACGCCCCCTGCCTGGCCGGAGCCATGCCCCCCACCTGCTGCTGCTGCAGACACAGATGGGGAGCATGACTCCAGTCCAAAATGCTGTCCGGCTGGCTGCATACCACCCCCACCCCCGCATCTGGTGTGCCACAGTGCTTTTTTATTCAGATAAGTGTGCCATGGGGCAAAAAAGGTTGGGAAATGCTGTTATAGACAACTCATTCGGAGAGGATGAACTTTCATAGGCTATTGTAACCTATGAAAGGTCATGCTTCTCTGAATGAGTTCATCTGTAAAGTGCCCCCCTGCCCTGCCTTCTGCTCCCTGCAGACTAATACAGCTAACTACCTCTCTCTACTCTCTGAAGAGAGTTTGCCTCATGCAGCAGCTGAGGAAAAGTCATCTTCTGTGGGCACCAGGATTTGAGCCCTGGCTTTATATCCTGGTGCAGCCAGAGGGGTCCTTTGTGACTCTGGACAGGTAATTTACTCTTTGCCTCATCCCCAGTGCAGACTGTGATAGGGAGAGATTACATATTACAATTAAACTATGTAAAAAGCACTTAAAACTTGAATGATCACAAATTAAAGGCTTAACAAGTGCTAAATGCCCCCCAGGTGTCTTAAAATTATGCCATTTCAGATGAGGATTATCTTTGAGCTGTGCTACCTAGCTCGAGTTAAGTTAACTTCTGAGTGTTTATCTGTGATAAAACCACCAATTTGCAGTCCTCCAGTATTCCAGGAGGCATTGCTAGCTATCATTAGCCATTAGGTCTGTGCAAATAGGGAACTATTTGATTCGGGTTTGGATTCAGCTGATTCAGATGCCAGCAGTTTGATTCAGAGCTCTGAATCGGTTTCCCGCTTTGATTCGGCTGAATTGGCTTTGGAGCTGATTCAGAGATTTGGTCATAGGGTATAATGGGAAATCAATGAAATACCTGTAACTTCTTGTTTTTTGTCTGATTTGGATGAAACTTGCTGGGGTGGTAGCCTCTGCTGAGAGCATAAAGCCTACCATGTTTCAAGGAGATAGGTGTGGGAGTTCGGGGGAAATTGCACCCCAAATTCTTGAAAGAGAAACTCATGTCATGTGTTTGTGTTATGCCAGGGGGGGTTGAAAACTGCAGAGATGGTAGCCTCTAGTGAGGTAACAAAGCCTGCCAAGTTTCAAGGAGATAGGTGGAGGGGTTTTTGGGGAAACTACCTCAAGATGCAGACAAGCAAATCTCGTGACATGGGTGACACTGTGTTAAGGCGCAGCAGGGTAAAAGCTGCACAGATGGTAGCCCCAGCTGAGGCCATGAAGCCTGCCAGCTGTCAAGGAGATCGGTGCAGGGGGGTTCTGGGGCCCTGCACCTCTAGTTGCTGACAGGCAAAACTTGTGACGTGGGTGCTTGTGCAACTGACTGTCTCTGTCTTGAGGCAGTTGTTGTCTGTATTGATTATTTCCTCTCCTTAGTCTGTGGTTTTGTAGGTGTTAATCCTTGCTTGTTAACTTGTTACATTAGCTAGCTACTGTGTATTGAGCTGGTCCCTGAGTGAATCATGATTGATTGGTAACTGGTAACACAGTAGCTTAACAGCCAGGCCTCCAGTAGTCACCCCCCCACCTTCCCCCTCACCCCAACACAGATACAGTTGCACAAGCACCCATGTCACAAGTTTTGTCTGTCAGCAGCTAGGGGTGCAGGGCCCCAAAACTCCCCGGCACCGATCTCCTTGACAGCTGTCAGGCTTCATGGCCAC
>NW_017729032.1:68403420-68407022 GCF_001723915.1 Gavialis gangeticus
TGCAACTGACTGTCTCTGTCTTGAGGCAGTTGTTGTCTGTATTGATTATTTCCTCTCCTTAGTCTGTGGTTTTGTAGGTGTTAATCCTTGCTTGTTAACTTGTTACATTAGCTAGCTACTGTGTATTGAGCTGGTCCCTGAGTGAATCATGATTGATTGGTAACTGGTAACACAGTAGCTTAACAGCCAGGCCTCCAGTAGTCACCCCCCCACCTTCCCCCTCACCCCAACACAGATACAGTTGCACAAGCACCCATGTCACAAGTTTTGCCTGTCAGCAGCTAGAGGTGCAGGGCCCCAGAACCCAGAAGCCCTTCTAGTGCTTCCAGGGGGTGCACAGCTAATCTCAGGGGGTGCATATGCACCCGTGTGTGCCCCCTATGCATTGCCAATGCCCTTGGTCTATCTGTAGCTGGTCAGCAGGGCAGACATGGAGTAGACTTGCAGCCCTTAGCCACACCCCTGCTTCTCAGCCCTTTAGTGGCAGATCTGAGCAGCATACATTAGAGAGAGTGTTACCCCAGAATGTGTGACTGATGGTTAGCACTTGTTAACCTTAACACAGACTAACATTCCTTGGAATTAGCACCTAATAACGTCAATGTGCATCTCACCCTTACTTTCCAATTTCGAGGATTAATGTTGTCAATATTTTCAGGTGAAGGCCATACAAGCACCTCAGGAAATACAACCCCTTTCAGAGGAAGGAAGACCTTTACAGAAATCCCAGACACCCTTGGTAAATGAGATAGTGGTGGTAATTTGGAGGAGAAATCAAAATGAGGCTGTACGGGAGGATCCTTGGAGCCCTGATGTGGTAAATCCCTTCGGGAAATCATAAAACGTAAACATCTTAATAAAAGTCTTTCTTACCCAGTCTGACACATCATGAGAAACTCAATAATGTGAAATTGTCTTTCATTATATTTTAAGCAACTGAATCATTGTTGCTTTCAGACTTGGAAGATAGATGAGGTACGAACTGTTCCTAGTGTGGCGTTACTAAATTCAGCAGGGAATTAAGTGAGGAAATGTACATAGGATTTCCTTTCTAAGTCTAATGCTTAAATAACTGCTTCTTTCTGGGCTAAGAGCTGAAGTCTCAAGCAACTGTGGCATTTTTTTTTAAGTGTTGGACTTTTTTGCTGGGATGTAGTTTTTTCTTCACAAAGTTCAGCCTAGAGATATCATGTCCTTAGCATGCATCTTCCATTTTTTTTGTAAACATGGTGTTGGGTTTTGCTGGTGGTTTATGGCATTGCATCCCATACCATTGGGACTACAAGATCCAGGATGCTGTGCTGCTTCTTGAAAGGACTGCTCTATGCTTGATGGACTATATACCTCCATAATTAATAAGGGTCATTTTATTCTTTTCCCCTATGTATGCTGAGTACCAGCTGGGAAACCCTGTCAATCTGTCTATGCAGTATTTAAGTTGGTCTCAGTTTTGGCATCCTTTTCATCACAGAGGGAAATACACCAACTGCACAAGATAAAAAACCCTTCAACATACAGCACTTCTTTCAACTGAAATGCAGATGCAGGCTGAAATGTTCAACAGACTCTGAAATGAGGCTGATATATCAGTTTAGGCAGTTAAGAGTTCTGCATGTCTATTCCTATCAAACCAAAGCCTTTTGGGATCTTGTTTTACATTATCTGTGTTGTGAAGCTTAATATGGGCAATACCACATAACACTTCTATATTTAACGTAGCATGTCATGTGTTTGCTGCCATGCTAATAAAGTATACCTGTACATACTCCCCTGCTCCCTCCACAGAGAAATTCCAGTTTTCTAATATTCCACAATATGGTTAATTCAAATATTAATGGTAATGGGAGAAGAAAACCCCATAAACAAGTAATCTAAATGAGTGAGAGTTGCCTACCCGCTCCTGTACCTCCAACAAAAATGGTAATCATCCTTTTTTTTCCTTCACCACAAGTTCTTGCAGACTGTGAAGGGGTTGTTTTTTTGTTTGTTTGTTTTTTTGTTTTGTTTTGTTTTTTATGTCTGGTTCCATTAAACTGACTAAAAGGGCAAGACCTCAGTCCATTAACACGGACTGAGCCAGAGGGCCTGTGAGAGATTTGTTTGACCCAGTTTGAGTTTACTACTTACATTCATCTTTTTCAACTCTATAAATAATTCAGCCATGGCAGCTCAGTGGTGATAAATAGGACAATAAGCCTCATATTGTAGCAAAGGATACAAAGAGAGCAATGCTTTTTAACTGGCTGTTGCATACTGACTAGGAAAAGGAAAGAAAATTTACTCGATGTCGTATACCAGAGCCAACAAACAAGGCCTCCAATTTGTTACGAAAATAATTTAGTTCAAAGCATGTGTGATATCGCACTTAAATAGGGCCTATGGTATTACTTCCCATCTCAAAACCCCTGGCCAAAACTAATTCAGCTTTGCAAGGCTTCGGTGAGGAAGGTGAGTATTATCACCTTTTTAACTTCAGACAGATTCTCCCTTGGAAGGTGGTAAGGGGAGATAAAAATACTTACCTTTTCCCACCTTTTGGTATGTACTGTCTACTTAGACTGGCAGCTTCTCAGGGCAAGGGCTGTGTTAATCCTTCTTAGTATGCTGTCTAGCACAGTCTAGCCCCTCTTTCAGCTGCAGTCTATAGCCATTGCCATAATGCAAATAGTAGATTGATATTGAAATGTTACTTCTTCCCCAGGGGAAAACCATAAGCAGTGGAAATATTCACAAGTGTGTGCTTGCACATTTCTGAGGCTAAAGTTTTGATCAGCTCTGACTGAAATGAACAGGTAGGAAGGTCCACAGAACACTAGTGTCCACTGCTGCCTTCATACACATCTTCTGGGCAATCCTCCTTTCTCTCCTGTGTTGTAATAGTTGTCTCATTGCCTCCCTACTAGAGTGGCAGTAGTAACTTACAGACTGTCCTTGCCTGCCTGCCTCATGGTGGTGGTGCCGCCTTTCACTCCTCCTCACCACCTACAAGCTATGCATCATACCTGGACCTGCCTCCTTATTCAGCTGCCTACTTTCAAATACTCCATTGCTGGTTAAGGAAGTCCCAGGGAATGTACCTGTTTCAGATACCCTAGTGGGGGCTTATTCCTAGTTTGGAGTTAGGGGACCTGGATGTAGCTCCATCTGCTCTAACCTCCTCGTCTGCCAAATCTTAGTCGTTTAAAAATGTATAAACTTATTCCAGGTTAACCTTAACCTGAATGGACTTCCAAGGGAGGTGGTGCTCTCCTCAACCTTGGAGGTCTTTAAGAGGAGACTGGGCAAGCACCTGGCTGGGGTCACCTGGCCCCAGCGCTCTTTCCTGCCCAGGGCAGGGGGTGGGACTCAATGATCTACTGAGGTCCCTTCTGACCCTAAGCATCTATGAAATCTATTCAGTTTCCTAGTCCTGACCCACAAGGACCAGGTAGAATCTGAGGAAAGCTACTTTTTTTAAGCAGGGGTGGACAAAATGGCAAATCTGGCCAGCAGCCAGACTCCATTTCCCAGCAGCCCTGGCCCACATGGCTGGGGCTGGTCTCCATGGAGACCCCAGCTGCAGCTAGCACAAGGCTGGGGTGGCCATGGAGACCAGCCCCAGC
>NW_017729032.1:68412022-68414190 GCF_001723915.1 Gavialis gangeticus
ACTATGGAGACCAGCTCCAGCCATGCTAGCAGGGCGTGTGGCAGAGCAGGGGACTACTCCAGAGCTGCTGGGATCTTGCGGCGGGGGCAGCTTGGGCCAGAGCCAGAGCAGAGCAGCCTGCATGCTCTGGGGAGGCACACGCAGGCAACGGATCACAGCTCTGCCCTGGCTGCTTGCAGTGGTGACAACCTGCCCCTGTTCTTAAGTGACTGGTTTGAGGTGGCAGTTGGAGCTGGGTTTACAGTTCCATAGTCCTTGTCTCCAAGCTTAGACCACTTCGCCATATCTGTCTCTCAGTTAAAAGTGCTTCCTGCTGCAGGATCTGTCCATGTTACTGCTCAGCTATATAAACCATGGTCCAAAGGCATTGCCTTCATGGACTTGGATCAGAAATTAGGCCTAATATCTTCACGTAGTCGCAAAGTATCGACAGCAGAATATGTTTGCAATGGTGTACAGTATTTTAACACTCTTTGGTCTTCAAGGTTGCACTGTTCCAGCTATGAGCATAACTAGAAAATCTCTGCTTACATCCTTCCTATCACTTCAGGCTTGCTGAGCTAGCCAAGCACCCAACACTTCTGTTCATATGAACTGCTGAGTTGCATTTAACTATCCAACCAATGGGAGTTCAGGCCTCTTCGTTGAGGGTGCAGGGATACATTAGTTGTTGTAATAACCAAATGCATTCACAGCAATAGGCAGCCTATGCTAGCCCTCTCTTAGTTACAATGCATGCCTGGTCTCATTGGGACATACACATATGCTGTTTTTTAAGAAACAAATCTTGCAGCTAGGCATGAGTCAAAGACCAGAAGTAGCAGAGCATTCATGTGGACTCATGCATGTCTATTGCATGAAAAATAACCAACCTTGCAAATAAGGCTAGATGTTTCCACGGTGTGCTCTGATTCTCAATATAGAAATGCTTAATACCAGTGTAGTGCTATAGAGTTTTGATTAAAGATTTCCACCTTAGTAGAAATACAATTTTCTCTGGAGGATGCCACTCGCATGCATTAAAATTTATGCGGTTTGAGGATCTGGTTTTATATCCCTAGCACTACCATATTTTTGTGTTCCTGATTTTACTGCATATGGCTAGCTACGGTACTCTAATTTAGCTAATGAGGTAAAGTTCAATGTGTTAATACATTGCATCAGTAGCCAATGCAGTTTGATCCAGGCATACTAGAGAATCTTATGCACTTGAACTGACCTTCTGTGGGTATTTACTTCTTATTCTGCATTTAGAGAGCCGGAATGCTTCTGTTCCTTCTTCCCTGATCGTATTCAAGTATAGTAGCCATTGTAATTTATCTGTAAGTTTATGGGGCTATAGTTTCTGCTATGGGGTCATAGAAGAGGAAGGGGAAAAAAGCAATTGCAGAGCTGCTGTGATCTGACAGAACCTTTTTGTTTGTTAGCAGCTGCCCTGACAACTCTAAGAAGCACAGCTCTTCTCCAGCCTGCCTCTCTTCTCCTCTGGGAGCTGGGGTTGCTGGGTACATTGAAAATTAGGCCACTTCTATTTAGGTACCTAACTCTGAATTTAGAAGCCTAAGTGTAGTCACCTGTTTTGAAGGTGTAGGCTTTAATCAAAAGCTAGCTAGGCATTAATCAAAAACTAATCAGTGCTTGGGTTTCTTGGTGCTTGATGGGATGTGAATTTTGGTTCACTGGGTCTTAAATTCCATATATAGACATTAAAGCCTAAACAAGCAACATGGGCTTTTTATTTTTAAGGATTTCAACTTCAGAAATGGTGTGAGCATCAATCTGTATCTTAACCTGTGGCTAAGCCTGTGTCTCTGTTGCCCCTTCTGCAGCCTGTCACTTTCCAGTTCTAAAGGAAAATTTGAGCCCTCAGCCAACTTGGCAGAGCAAGAGGTGTAAATCTTCAAAGCAGAGATGCATGTGGGTATTTTTGCATGCTGGGTAGCAGCGGTGCACCCCCCCCACCCAACCTCCACTTCCCCCCCTCAACTCAGTGCTATTCCATAGAATCATAGAAGTAGGGTCAGAAGGAACCTTGTATATCTTCAAGTCTGACCCCCTGCCTGGGCAGGAGAAAAAACTGGGCTCACATGATCCCAGCTAGGTAGGCATCAAGTGTCTTCTTAAAGACCCCCAGGGTAGGAGCCAGCACCACTTCCCTTGGAAGTTGG
>NW_017729032.1:68414973-68418274 GCF_001723915.1 Gavialis gangeticus
ACCCTCTGAGTACGACCCTTCAGCCAATCTGCAATCCATCTGACTGTGTAGGCATCAATGCCACAGTCGCCCAATTTTTTTAATGAGGATGGGGTGGGAGATGGTGTCAAAAGGCCTTGCTGAAGTCCAGAAAGACTACATTCACGGCAACACCTGCATCCAAGGCTTTTGTGACCTGATCATAAGAGGCAATCAGGTTGCGAGTTCCCAGATTACAGGTAACCTTGTGGGTAGGCTACTGATAAAAGGGACAGAAAAAGGTCTACAGCCCAACCCTTTATTTGTTTGCTCTTGAAAACATATACTTTGGGATAAATGTTTGTTTTCATCTGGCTACCCATGACAGTACAACATAGATTCTCACCTACACTGGCAGAAGAGACTTGACAGGTGGGAGAAATGCAGCATGCAGATTGGTAGCAGGGCATCTTGAACTTGCCGAGTTCTCCAAATTTCCCTCCAGCCTATACCCCATGTTTATAGGTAGCTGGTTCTAATATTCTAATAAATGATCTATGATTGGTTTTATTTAAACTTGTTTCACTGAAACTTTTAGAACTGGACTGAACCAGATCTCTTGTGGGCTTGGAAAGTGTCAATTAGTTGGGATTTATATCCTGGGGAAAGCAAAAGGGAGGGTTTCTTATCTCATTTCCTTCCTCGTTGTGGAATGCTGTTCAACACTGGCCTTTTTCTTCTTTACCCTAGTTTATGGTCTTCTCTGACAAGGCTGTTTTTTTGTTCAGACAATTATCTGAGAACCTTAACAAAAGTGTATCCATCATAGCAAGATAACATCTAATACATGTGGTTACATCAATCACTGCCAACTACTAAAATTTTAAGATAAAGCTATGATATAGTGTATTTGCATTATTTAATGCATGCTCTTCCCTTATAATGTCTTCCTTCAGGCCTTGTTCTTTGTTTAATTGTATCTTGACTAGTTTAGTTACACAGGCTGCCTCAGCACTAGACAACAGGCAAGCTAGTGCTGAGGCAGCCTGCAGGTGCAGTTAGGGTTGATTATGGAGTCATCTGACCCTGGAGGAAGGCTGGGCTTAGGTGAGATATAAGCCCAGGCCCTGAGATGAGCCTGCTGAGAGAACACCTCAGCAGGGTGGCTGCAGCTCTTGAAGGTCAGCTTAGACAGTACAACAAGAAGCAGCCTGGAGGTTTGGGGAGGGACTAAAGGGGAGGAGGAGGTTCCTAGGGAACCAGGAAGGGGTCTGGAGCCTGGATTGAGGAGCTGAGATTGGGACCAGAGAGGGTCCAGGTGCCCCAGAGGGGGTGCTAAGTCAAAGAACATCAATGAGGACAGCATCTGCAGGGCATGGGTCATGATAGGGACAGAATGGGGCCATGCAATTAGCCCATAAGGCAGGGACTACTAGCAACTGGTGGTCATTTGAAAGAAAAAATTAGGAAGCCCTGGGGCAACCTCCCTCATAAAAAAAAAAAGTAAATTCCATCAAGGCATGTCAGGCAACTAAAGGAGTGATTGCTCCCAGAAAGTGGGGGCTGCAGGGACTCCAGGGGCTCCCCACCCCCCCAAGAGGTATCTTGCCACAGTCAGCTGCCAAACTTTAAAACAAAAACAAAAGAGTACCCACTAAAACTGAGGAAAAAATTGTTCTTTGCTAAAACATAAACTAAAAACTCATTTTAGCTCAAATGAAACGTTCTGATAAACCTGAAACACTTTTTGGTTGCTTATAAAACATGTAAAGCAGAAGGGTTGGAGCAGATATCAGAGGCTGGAGGAGAATGTTCTCCCATTTCCACCCCCTACTAGACCCAGTAGCAATGGTGTTCAGGATGCTGTTCTTCCCCCTCCAGGAAAGAAATGAATACACGTTGGGGGAGAGTGTCCCAAGCATACTCCTCCAGGTTGTTCCTAGGCAGGTTGCTTCCAGTTTCCTCTGCTGATCCTGTTCCACATTGTGGCTCAGTGAAGACCTTTATCCAGAGGACATGACTCTAAAGCTGTTGGCTAGTGTGTCTGCATGAGGTGGGGCTCCTAGCTTCCAGTCCATTCATAGCATCTAATAGGCCTATGAAAGCTCATGTGTCTCTGAATCAGTTGGTCTACAAGATGTCTCTCTGCCCTGCCTTCTGCCTGTCTTCAGAGTAAAACTTCTAGCTACTTCTCTAACCCTTTAATGTCAGGGAGCTCTATTTTACATTTTTAGTTTCAATGCATGTGATAAAAATGGTTGGACCAAATATATCTCTGGGGCACTTTTACTTTTGAATAGTTATACAGGGCCACCATAGCAGCAATTTGTTTTAATAAAAATATTACTTGTGCTTCTCTGTGTGCTCTCAATAAACTATGGCTTCCTTTACGTTGCTGACCAGGCTGGTTGTCACCTCTGCAAAGGTCCATGCTACAGTCACTCCGAACCAGGCTCTGGTGCCTTCTGCTTAGCCACACTTTTACAGCTTGGCCTAGGCTCCTTGAAAAAGGCAAAGGTTGGCAACAGCACCCAGGTCTGGCGCGCTGGTTGCTCTAGTTGAACTACTGCTTCAAAGCAGTATAGCAATATAAAAGCAATAGCACTGAGTTGGGGGGAACTGCTTCAAAGGCAGAACAATGGTCAGGGACGTTGTTCCAGAGGGGTCAAACACCTACCTGCTCATTGTGCCTTTTAACTGGGAACAAGTGAAGGGAAATTTTTCCATCTGATTACCTCATGCATTTGAGCTCCAGTCACTTAAAGGCCTTTTATACCTGTCAGAAAGCAGGCTAGATTTGTACCTTATAGGCTAACTAAATTAGAGATTCATAAAGTAGTAACCTACTTTATCAGACGCTATGAAGTTTCTATGAGGCACAAATCCACCTTGGCTTCTGAGGCACTTCAGACTAATCTTTAACTATTTCTCTTTTACCTCTGTGACAGTTACTTCTTGGGAATGCACTGGCTTGTTTCTTTATTTTTCTTACACATGTGATTTTAAAACTCTATTTCTAAAAACATTTTGACTGATCAATGCTTGATTATCTCTTGCTAAAGATCAGGGAATCAGTCTCAGGGCAGTAAGACATTACTTTGGCTCCTTTCCATTATAATATGCAACACCTGTATTAATTACATCATTGGCTTTACCTTCAAGTTGGGATGCAGGAGGAAGAGCACAAACTCAACAGGGTGACAGGTGTAAAGGGTTAAGAATACAGACCTTGGAAGGGAACCCAGTGTAGACCTGGTTGGTACCTATGTGGGTTATGAGCTGTGCTGCTGCATGGTGAGAGCCAACACTATTTTACTGATTTTTTTTTTTTTTTTTTTTTTTT
>NW_017729032.1:68418479-68424536 GCF_001723915.1 Gavialis gangeticus
TTTTTTTTTTTTCTGTCAAGAGGCTGTATCGGGGCAAGTTGAAGATCTATCCTGACCCTTCGTTATTTGAGAAGCGATGTCGAGGATTGATTCCCAACAATTAGCTCTTATTTACAGGTAAACATTTTTTTCCCCCTCCAGAAACAAGGAATCCCATGTTTCCTGTCAGACCAGAAAGCCTCACACTAGAGCACATGCACAGAGAAGCAGGTTCTTACCCTCAACAGGGACTGTTCTTTCACGCTGCCACAAACACACTGTGCCCATGCCAATACTTGTTAGGGCAAGTCTGACATCCCAGAAACATCTCTGCAGCAGACCCTTGCCCTTCAGATCAGGGAAAGACATTACACATAAACTGGTTTAAACCTGTAACACAACAGACATTCAGTGTACATAAACCAGTTTGAAAAGGACTGAAACTGGTTTGAGATGAACCTGGTTGAATGTATCAGACTTAACTGATTTGGCTCCAACCAGTTTATGCACTGTGTGTCCCAGATCTTAGAGTTTCTTATTCATTCACATGGCAGTATCAGGAATTCAAACTCAGTACTAGAGACCTGTCCTTTGGCAAAGCATAGTGTGTTAGGTGGGGAATGCTCTTCTGATGCCTGTATTCATTGGATTTGTCATGATAACAGCTGAAATTCATTGCAAGCAGTAACATCCTAGATGTGGAATATATTTTAGCCATGACATAGTGTTGACACGAGTCCTGTGGTAGTTGCATTACTTGCAAATAGGCAAGTTATAGTTTATGCTGGTCATCCTTAATGGACAGCAAAGAAGTCTTTACTATAGCTATTCACATATTCTGTATTGTCAAACTATGGAATGATCTTTAGCAAGATGTTAAGTTTTTATTTATTTGTTGTTTTAATAGAATGACTGGGACTATCTCTGGGATCACTCCATGTTCACTCATGTAGCAGGCACTGCAAATGATGGCTTCAGAGCTATAAATGAATGCTGAGTCTCATTTGAAGCTGTGACAGTGGCTCATGGAGACTGACTGGTATCCCATGATCACCTCTTGGCAATACTGGCTAACTGCAGCCTCGGCCTCACCATGATCCGCTGGCTGGGGAATTGGCTCCGTGGTAGGACCCAGAGGGTGGTGGTTGGTGGGAGTCGATTGTCATGGTCCTTGGGCCAACACTATTCAACATCTTCATTAATGATGTGGACATTGGTATCAGAAGCAGACTGGCCAAGTTCGCTGATGGCACCAAACTCTGGGGTAAAGCATCCACACCTGAGAACAGGAGGGCGATCCAGGCTGACCTGGACAGGCTCAGGAAATAGGTGGACGAGAACCTGATGGTGTTTAACACTGAAAATTGCAATGTTCTCCACCTTGGGAAGAAAAACCTGCAACATGCTTATAGCCTCAGCAGTCCTACACTGGCTAGCACTATGGATGAAAGAGACTTGGGGGTCATGATTGACCACAAGATGAGCATGAGCCTGCAATGCGATGCTGCAGCTAGTAAAGCAAGCAAAACGCTGGCTTGCATCCATAGATGCTTCTCAAGCAAATCCCAGGACGTCATTCTCTCCTTGTACTCGGCCTTGGTGAGGCCATAGCTGGAGTACTATGTCCAGTTTTGGGCTCCACAATTCAAAAAGGATGTGGAGAAGCTTGAGAGAGTTCAGAGGAGAGCCCCGCGTATGATCAGAGGTCAGGAAAACAGACCTTATGATGAGAGGCTGAGAGTCATGGGACTTTTCAGCCTGGAAAAGCACAGGCTCAGGGGTGATCTGGTGGCCACCTATAAGTTTATCGGGGTGCTCACCAGGATCTGGGGGAACGTCTGTTCATCAGAGTGCCCCAAGGGATGACAAGATCGAACGGTCACAAACTCCTCCAGGACCGTTTCAGGCTGGACATAAGGAAAAACTTCTTTACTGTCCGAGCCCCCAAGGTTTGAAATAGACTGCCACCAGATGTGGTTCAAGCACCCACTTTGAATGCTGTCAAGACACATTTGGATGTTTATCTTGCTGGGATCCTATGACCCTAGCTGACTTCCTGCCCCCAGGGCGGGGGACTGGACTCTGATCTTCCAAGGTCCCTTCCAGCCCTAATGTCTATGAATCTATGACTTGGGGCTGAACTGCACAATTTAGTTAACCTCAGGGAAACATGTGGGACCATTTGGGCTGGACTAGTGGTTGTTATGTACAACCACCAACAGGTAGGCACAAGTCAGGGTAGCTTATTTAAAAGACAGATTCATTGGATGAAAACTTGGGTGGCACTAACGTCACTTGCAAAATTCCCATCAACTTCAATAGGACCTCAAATTTGAGCTTTTCTGTATGAGCACCTTGCTGGGGCTTGGTCAGGTGAACAGGTCCAGACAGTGGCAATGGTCTTAGCCATTGCTCTGAGCTTTTAAGAATAAGACGGCTGATACCTTGTCTTTGCAATTTGTTTCCCAGATCTTGGTCCTGTTACTTCCTGTAACAGCAGCCACAAGTGAAATAGCATCTTTGAAAATCAGGCTACTTCCATGAATATGGATTTGAGTGCCAAGCAGAGCCTGAAAATGTTGGCCATTGGCTTCTTTGAGGATGTATGTAAACATGTTGGAAAAAGTTGGTCTCTGCAGGAAACAAGATGTCAATAAGAATTATAACCTGAACAGGATAACTGATGATTTATCATTTTATATTATCTATATCTATCCCAAATTTGGCTTGGAGACCCATCCATTTTTAAGTTTTTTACCTGTTCAACAAACAACTAAAACCTCAAAATAAAGTTCTGTCATTTCACCCTTCACAGAATAGTTTGGAAATTAAAATATCTGACAAAATTTTGGGTTTTCTCTTCCATGTTTCATATGTGTTTGCAAAACAGCATCCTGATAAAATGCCTTGAGATTCAGCTCAATATGAATCTTCTGCCCTCGTGGTTTAAACTTAGTGCTTTCAAGCTTTTTTAGTCATTGATTTAACAGAGCTATTATATTCTCTTTTTGGCTGTGTTCTTTCTTCTTCAATGAAATTGTTTGTTACCATGGATATTGGTTTGTCTTTGAAGACACATAACCAAAGAGGATTTAAACAGAGCCTTATGGGTCAATATTTCCGTAAGAGAATATGCACATTCCTAAGAAGTCTAGGAAGTCTCACAGCTTTGATATGATGATTATGAGCAACCCCTAGGCTTTCAGTTGGAAACATGAAAAATACGATGCCCTGAAATAAGACGGAGGAGAGAATAACTTTCATAAATTACCTTAGCTGAGCCTGGAAAAATACCTGAAAATATGTAAGTCTGTGCTCAGAGCAACCTAAAAATCAGGGTGAAGTTTCTCTATTGTCTGTTTGGACAATCTGAAATTACTCTTTCTTGCCAGTCCTGATTTTGTAGAAGAGCATTTCAGTTTGGGGTTTCCAAGATGTGTCATATTGCAGCTTATAAATGGACTTGTGTTCTAGGCAAACAATAGTTGTTACTGTTTAGCACAGGGATTCAATAAAATTTGCTAATGGCTGCTACAGAAAATGGGCAAAAGGAGCTGAGAGAAGATTTTAGTTTCTACCGAGGAGTAAAACTCCCACTTCCCATTTTATGAATTTCATTAGGTGAAGCTAATTAAAGAGATGTTTCTTATTACAGAGACCAGGATCTGTCCGAGTGGAGTCTGTGGAGGTTTGTATGCTGCAGCATGATTTCTCTGCTTGGATATGCTGTGAAAGTGTTGTGTCCTATTTAATTCGACATTCTTTGCGTTTGTTTCTCTTCGTGACTCAGAGCACAACACTGGCAGCAGGCCTGGGAAGTAGGTTATGGGATCTGGCTTAGGGACACTGGTAGATTGTATTCCAAGTTTTATGCTTACATTGCACCACTAGCCATGATTGCATTCAACTCAATGTGTTCCTGAAGCTGGTGGCTTCAAAAATTAGGATAACAGCTGAAACAATGCACTGAAGAAGTGCCAGCTTGGCATTTCATTTTCCTTTCTATTCGTTTACCTAGCATTTTTTGTAAAACAGTTTCCTCTAAGAATAACCCCTCCCTCAACTAAATACGTACAGATCTGTGTAAATCTAAACTCTTTTATCTTCCTCTTCTTTATGTGCTGTCACATTTGCTTTTAAATGATAGATTAATCTGTCCAGCTTCTTGCATGTGCAAAACATTGGAATCCCAATTCTCTGTCAGGGCTACTGCACAACAATTTCTAGACTTTCACAGAAACAGGATTATCAAGTAGCTCTTGACAGAAATAATAGGAAAATGTTGCTTCTACTCATTACTGGCGGGTAGCTACAATCACTTTCAAATTTAAGGGGCCTTAATGACCTGTTGATGTGGCAAGTGACAGAATTTCTTTATTGGAAGTGAGACTCACATTTCAGTTTCCATTGGTTTGGGCCAATTAAAAAGGAAGCAGCTTTGCTCAGGAGATGATGCTCATGGATCTTGAAAAAAGTATGTTGGGCAACATACCCTCAGGCAAGTACTACCAAGCATACCACTCTTGACTGAGGCTCCATCTAATGCTGCCGTCAAAGATGGAGAACTTGCAGTGAAGGAAATAAAAAGACTACTATAACACTTTGCTCCAATGCTGTTTTTCATGCAAGTGGTTCTCGCATGTAAATCTACTCATCTTCCCACATAGCTATGATAAAGCTGCTCTAAACAGGCCTTGCCAAAGTGTTCCCCTCTCTCTGAACAGAACATAGGATTTAGGCTGTATCCTTCTTTGATTTCTTTTAAAAGAAAATAAGAAAGTACTTGCAAATTAGTGATAGTGAGCAAATGATTTCTCATGTTGCTTTCTCTAAACTGCACCAGTTGCAAGAGGAAGTAAAAACATTTTCCTGTCAAACTCTTGTGATTGCCTTTAAAAGGCACTGTTTGCCTGTAAGTTTTCACATAATGGTATCAGAAATTACCTATTTCTCCAGTACTCAAAAGGGGACATCCATGTGTTACGGTCATATGAACCTTGATGCAGTGTATTTATCAAACAGTGACAAACTACATGCGAGTCTATCAGCAGTTGTTCAGGACTGCAATTTAGCTTTTCGGTATGACTATGAAATAAGAGACCCATATTAAAAAAAATCTATTTTAGTAACACGCGGAAGTAAGCAGTATGGCATATTATTCAACACAATGAAAACAGACTTTATTTCTTTGTTTCTCCAACTTGAAGTTGAGCTCCAAATAAAACTTTTTTTTTCTTTGAAAGGTAAACAGTCACAGGAAAAGCAAAGAAACAATCACCTGAGTGTTGATATAAATCAAGCAAAACCAGTACTTTCATTTCAACGCAGCAAATGAGATCCCTTGAAAATTTGGCTGGTTATTGTCCTGGAATTTAAAAGCATTGCTGGCAAAAGATAACCCTGCTCAGTCTCTAGGAATAGCTATAACTTAGATTACTTTATTCAGTCTAACTAGTGTCTAAACATATATCAAGATCAAAAAGAGCCATACTAGGCCTGAAAGAAAGCTCAGGCAGGGGGGGAGGGAAATGTCAGACCAAGAGGTAAAAAGAGATGGGAGAGAAATAAATATACAGAATATTAAGTTTTTAAAAAGGTTGGGGGGGGAGGGGGAAAGATCATTGAAACTACAGCTAGTGAAATTGTAAACCATAAATACAAGTCTGTTTCTAACCTCTCTTTTCTTCCTGTCACAGAAATGCAATGTAGAAGAATTCTTCTTATACAACTGAATGGGTCTGGAACAGTTTTAACAAAGGGAGAGAACTTCAAAAGAGAGGGAGCAGCCAAAGGGATGATCCAGACTAGATCAAGTCTCCAAAACAAGCTGTGTAGGAACAAAGCAATTTGTAAGGCAGAAAACAAGAAATTAAGTTTATCTTGAGAAGCTGGTTGAGTCTAAAATTAACAGTAATGAATGCATGTTTTAATATGAATTATGTATATTATGCATGGAAAAATATTATGTGCACTTGATTTTTAATCATGCTGATTACACCGTGAAGTAGAAGGTAAAGGATAATATTTTTGAGGCTAATGGGCCATGACCTCTCTTTCCTTTTTTTTTTTTTTTTTTTT
>NW_017729032.1:68424731-68425518 GCF_001723915.1 Gavialis gangeticus
TTTTTTTTAAAGGATTTGTTATCTTGGTATCCAAGGCACAGGTCCAGAAAGGTCCTTAGATACTTACTTCCCTTGGCTCTTAACTGGGAGCTAGGTACATAAATGCCTTTTCTGAATCTGGTCAGCCCTAAATGTCCATAGCCTGCTCGATTTTGTTTGTTTTATATTTATTTTTGTTCAGTGCAGAGGGAAATATTATGTAAATATTTTCTTCTGCAGTGAGAACTGAGTTATGCTGTTGGTAGAAAGAGATAAGCAGATTGGAAGGTTAAGGGATTTTCCACATCATGTTAAAAATGATAACTTTTATATTTTATTGACCTCTGTATTGACTCTTCTGGTTTCCTTATAATCTTTCTGTATGTCCTCCTATCACACCTCATGCTTATGTTAGCTTAGTAAAAAGAAAAGCCTGAAAATATTACCTGAGCATGACTATTGCAGTGATGCATGCTGATGGCTTGAAATAATAGCTTTCTGAGATCAACATTGTCCCATTAATCCCTATGGAATATTAAATTCAAGACCAAATGCTGTGGGGACCCTTGCTCATACCATGCTGGGTAGAGAGGCGTGTGCATGCATGTGCATTCGTATTCAAAAGGTGTAAGGGCCATGACTTTTGGAAAATGGGGTTTTGGGATTATACCAGGTCCATGGAGCAGTGTGTTCAGGGCCTTTTTTCATCTTACATCTACCCTTGATGGTATATGTATATATGCGGAATACTAGACTAATGAATCAGCCAAGTTTCATAGTTTCATAGTTTGTAGGGTTGGAAGGGACC
>NW_017729032.1:68425529-68436199 GCF_001723915.1 Gavialis gangeticus
GACTTGAATACATCCAGTCCCTCCAGAAGCTCCCTAACTGGTTCCTCGCTAACCCCTGGCCCAGGTATGCCTCCCCTGGGGCCCGAGTTGCCACAGGTCTGGAAAGCACAATGCAATGAACCTGTTTGGGAAAGAATCAAGTGCTCGCTTTCTTCTGGCTCTGAAGCTGTGGACTGGTCAAGAGGGGAAGGGCTCCCTGGCAGCTGGGAGGTGGGTCACTGTGAGGCAGTGCTCACCAGGGCCAGGTGCCCTGAGCAGTCTGTGGGGCTAATGGCAGGTGAGAAAATGTGCTGTGGCCTCAGTAGCCCCTAGTGGTGCCAGGTCTGGCTACTGAAGCATTTCTAATGGCTTTCTGAGTAGTGGTGCATAATCTTATACACAGTCAAAGGTTGGACCCTGGTGGCACTGCCAAAGGTGGATGATCCTGCTAGAGAAGGGAAGTCCCAGCAGATGCACAAGGCAGCCTTTAGTGATAAGACACTCATGGAAAACCTCACACATTCAGTCTTCCCTGGACTGGACTGGACTGTATCCTCTATTCACAGGAGTCATAGGAAAGTGGGGCTGGAAAGGACCTCACAAGGTCATCTAGTCCAGCCCATTGCACAAGACAGGATCATTATTAATCATCTGTAGCAGGTTTGGGGTTAATTAGCTCCTCACACAGTTCCTCAGTGTCCTTTTACAGGCTCACAGCCTCTGGTTATCTTCTCTACTGCCCCAGGCAAGCTCCCTCCCAGCAGAAGTCAATCAACACAAGCCATCTACACAGTCTGTGATGCATGCATGGTCTCTGCACACCCCATGCTCATCTTCACTATCACAGGCTGATTCTTGGGATAACCACAATCCAAGTGTGGTCCCCAGGCTACACCATGAGCTGACTCTCTGGCTCTCTCCCTCTCAGCTCTTAGGTCCTCAGCTGTCTGCTTGACTCCAGTTCCTCCTTAACTCTCCCCCCAGTTCTCTCTGGCAGTCTCTCATTCTCTGCTTCCACATTACAGCTCTAACTCTCTTTGGGAGCCTTTTAGTTTCTTGTCAGCTAATTTATCTCCCTCAGATGGTCCTGTTGCCTAGGCAGCCTGCAATCACCTCTTACTGCATTTGGCTGGGCTGTAACCTTTGCCAGCCTGCAGACTGCCCCCAGACTCCTTCGACTGCCAGATACAACTTCTCTAGGGAACTTCTTCCAGTGCTTGACCATCTTCATAGAGAGTTTCTCCTAACTTCCAACCTAAAATTTCCTGGCTGCAGCTTGAGGCAATTGCTCCTAGTCCTCCTTTTATAAGCTGCAGGGCTGAAGTAGCACATTGTTGTTCATTTTTAATGGAATTACTCCTACTTCCCCATAGTGTGGACCCTTTCTTCACGGAGAGGTGGACTTTCTGGCCATTTTGCTTCCTACACTGTCTGACATGTCTGAGACAACTGTCATAGTCATGTACATGGAAGAATATTCTTAAAAATCCATTCATTACTTTTTTAGCTTCTTTACTGTGAGGCAACAGCTGGAAACAAAAGGGAGAGCCAGCAACATAGCACCAAGCAGCTGCCTATGGGCCGCAG
Source organism: Gavialis gangeticus (assembly GCF_001723915.1). Classification (NCBI taxonomy): domain Eukaryota; kingdom Metazoa; phylum Chordata; order Crocodylia; family Gavialidae; genus Gavialis; species Gavialis gangeticus. Next base: position 68,427,096 of record NW_017729032.1, read on the forward strand.
CTTGGAGACCATTTATTTACTCTTAACAAACAGCCATTTTTTAAAGCTCCTAAAACAGCTGTCAGTTTTCCTTTTGGCTTGGAGAGATTAAATATTATTATAATTATAATTATTATTATTAAATATGGAGGTTGTGATCAAGCCCATCACAAAGAATTTGAGAGGCTATTGAGAAAACTTTGCATTCACCACCAGTTTGGAAACCAAACTGAAAGTCAGAGCATCAACAATAGCTGCAATAGATTCATTTACAGCCACCGTCCTGGATGGATGCTCTTGAAGGAAAGTATCCCAATGACTGATTCATTCAATTTAAAAGCTTCATTTTCTTTTTCCCATAAGCCATAATAATAGCAACTACATATCAGTAATGAGACATTTTCAGATGTCTAAGTTGCTTGCTATAAAACATTTTGACCTGTCTCAGCATTTATCACTTTAGTAATTATAAAACATTTTTTTGTTGTTGGAGCAGATTGAATTTCATTTTTTGCATAATTCCCATATGCAAGCACCCAGTTCAATATTTGTAAAGTATCTCATCACTGGTGAAAAGCAGTATCTGTTTCCATTCATTAATGATCCTCTTCCATAGTTACCTCATACTTCTCTGCAAGAGTGAAATACAGTCCAAAATGGCAATGTATCCAAGGAAGGCATCAAAGGTCTGGTTTATTAATTAATTATGATAAAGATTATACTGCTTTCTAAATGCAGCTGGTATATTTTTAATGGCTTCTTGCCCAGGTCTCAAATAATTAAACATTGAACAATGGCAGCTTCCATTCCCTTTGGCCTTTTTCATGTGCATATGAAACTAATTAATTTATCTGAGCAATGGGAATTATTTTTCTTTCCACACACCTATTCCTTTTGCCTTAAACCCTGATTGTCGTAGTTGTGACATGTCAACACGATACCTATTAAAATTTAACAAAAGGCCAGAAAAGCCCCTGTGAAATAATCTGATTGTTGTGTTGACAACTGCGATCTTACCAAATGTGATGCACATTCCAGTGCTGGCTACTCTGCTGCACAGGAATATGTGATAATTACCTTTCTTTGACCATGATGCGCAAATGGATGATTTTCCTAAATTGTTGAAACAAATCTTTTAAGTGCTTATGATGCCTCATAGAATATACTAAAAACATTTAGTGCCTAGGTATTATAATAACTGGCACTCTTGATTTCTCAAGCATACAGATAAAATCATTCTATGTAGATGCAGTTTTGAAAATTGTCCTGCAATTTTGAAAATCTCCCTCTTTTCTGTATTTCTTTATAGTTTTGCCTGGGTTTGTATTGCTTAAATCTTCCTATGGACCTGCTGCTTATGCTTCACCTGAAGTTATAATTCTCTGCTTTTGCCATCACAACTGGAAAGGATAATGACTCCAGGGGAGAAATAATTAGGAACATATGAACCTTTAAGAAGCTAAGATTTTGTACATGTACATTACTTTGATTTAGGATATTTTCTTAATAAATAAGTGTGGGTGACTGCACTTCCGAACTGTACCCAATGAGAATGTCTTCTGCATATTATGAGAGGTAGGTAGCCATATTAGCCTCAAGTCATGCAGAAGGAAGATTTGCCCCCTTGACCTAACTAAATCAGAGATGTATAACATAAGCCAGATGTGCCACAAATAAGCCCCCATTCTCCTGAAGTGCCACTCTGATCCTGTGCTGCTCTACTTCCTGCCTGTGCTCTGTGACTGATCTGCTACTTTTGCTTTTTGTTCCCTGCCCTACCTGCCACTGTGTGGCCTGTCCTCTCCCCTATCTGTCACATGCCACGCACTGAGGCTGCCTGCGCTGCAGGCTGGCTACTCCCGGCATAAGCATTAGTAAGCAGTGGGCTTGCTTCATCTGATTTGGTTAGTCTATAAAGTGAAAATCTACCCTGCTTCTTCGCCATATGATGATGGTGTCACCCTTTTAAAGCACTATCAGATTGCACAAGAAACAGTTAGGTGGTTTGGACGAACTTAGTATATTTGAAAGTCATGAATAAGATAAATCATCTGTGAATTAACTACTTGGAAGTAAAAATGAATATCAGTTATGGGATAACAGAGTTCTTCCTGGTATAATAAACTTTGTCTCATGGCACTAACATAATTTAAAATGGATAAGACAATGCAGCCTTAAGCATAGTTTGAATTTAGCTCCTGACTCTGGTTGACATTCTGAGACTGACAAAGATTCAACCCGATTAAGATATTCTGTCATTATCTGGCCACATGGCCCTGAATGTGATGTATTACTTTCTCAGATGCATAGTCAGCTTCAGTAGTTTGCCTTAGTTCATGTTTCAGTTATAAATTCAGGCTAGACCTCATGGATTTGCATAATCCTCAACCAGCTGAGCTAATAAGGTCTTAATGTAATGCTATGCCTCCCCACAGAAATGGGAAATGTGGAGAATTCTTGGGGTTTTTTTCCATTCTTCCCTCCCCATGTTCCATCAGATGTGGCCTATCGGAAAACTGGAGATCACTAGGGCAGAAGCAAGCGAGTATTATATGTGTGATAAGTTCTTTTAGCCATGTTTGCCGCCTTGATTTTTCTTTTTCTTCTTTCTTGCTTTGTTTTCTTTAATATTGCATTTTACTTCCCTTTTATACAATGTCTACACACACTGTCCTGTAAAAATGGCTCTGAACATCAGCCTGCTTGTGACTGGAGGCTAGATTTTGCCAGGGAAGTCAGCATCCATGGTTGCTGGCCATTTTTGGGAGGAAGCTTACAAGATTCAGGGAATTAGGTTATTGATGTGCCCAGTCTCTGCTTTAATCCAGACATAAAGCTATGTGCTTTTCCTCCTACTCCTTCCCTGCATGGAGGAGGTGTTTTATTCAGGGTGGAAAATGCAACAGAAATCTCTGAGAAGCTAAGGGAGTGCACTATGGAGTGCACTATGCTTTCACTTACTTCTCTCCCAACATGCCCCATGCCAAAAGCTGGTGGTTATTTTAGAGACTGCTGTAGATTTGAAGGGAAAACTAAAGGCAAAAAGGAAATGTTATTTTCCTTCCTCAAATGAGCTTGAATGAAAACCCTTCTACTAGCTGTAAGTGAGATGGCCTCCCTTCCCCCTCAATAGTGCCAAAACCTGATGGTGCATGCTTTCCTCCATTTTCTTTGTTTTCTCCAAGTTTTCACTTGCCTCAAGCATGTTTCTCTGTAACATTTTCTAAAATACAAATGTTTGTGCAGGCTTCTTCTATTTCTTCTTTACTTCTCATCACTTGTTGGAGGTTCTCTCCTGTGGCTGAATAGGTAATCTATTAACCTTCTGGCTCCTAAAGCACAGGTGGTTTGAGCTGTTGCAGATGACTATAAGGACGGTTAAACAATGAAAATGGTGCTGAAACATAACCTAAAATGACAGTGATTGATCTCTGTGGCTTCATATGGCTTCAGTTACTGCATCTATTTGAACTGCTTTTGGATATTTGAGTGACATCTCCCCATTTAGAGTTCAACTCAAACTCCTGTCTTTAATTTCTGGGACCTTGATTTGGTTTGGAGCTGGAACATGCATGTGAAATGAGTGGTGTATTAGCCCTGATGTCTCCTTTGGCTAAATGAATCCCTACTTTACCCAGCTTCAGCTAATGTGTCAGAAAGAAAATCAAGTTAGAAATGAAAGCTGCTGTCCTCGAAGCTCTAACCTGCTTCTAGCCCAGATGTGGCCATATTTGTCACTTTGTGAAATACTTGCAAAGGGCATTCAAGTCCCAGGATGAAGACTGAGATGCAGAGGGAGTTTTCATCTGGGGAATAACTTCTCAAACTGGTGAAACAGGTTAGGCTATAAAATAAAGCTAAATAAAAAAATATAGACAAATTTTGCTTTCACAGTGTGTTGCTTTGATTGGAGTTGACCTTAATATAAGCACATGCAGAAGTGGCTCATTAATACTAGTTCTTTTTTTCCCCTAGCAGGCATAATAGAAATATGAAGTGGCACCACTGCAATTTGCAGGATATTCAGCTGTTCAATTCATTCAGTTTAACTGTAGCAACACATTTCATTTTGGAAGCTTTCACAGTTGCGAAATAAAATTAGCAGAAGATAGCAATAACCTATTGCCTAATGCTGATGGGCTTGTGCACATGGTGTGGAAGACAGGTCGGATGTTTAGATCTAAGTCGTGTGCCACAGCAATACTGACAACATTGAACAGCATTTGGGGGCAAGCTGCTCTGTTTTCTTCTGACAGTGTTGTGTGGCATGTCATCTCTCCAGCTTTGACCACCGTGGCACACATGCCTTCTACATCGACCTCATTGGACCTTAGCTTTCCATTTGCAGGCAAGCTGACAGCTGTACTGAACAGACATACTACCTAATGGTGATCATATCTGAATATTATGCACTCAATCCATGTACTTCTCAATATAGAAGTACTCCACAATGACCTGCTGTGTGTCAAACTTTCACAATGACCTGCTGTTCTAACATTTGCCATACCCAGTCAGAACAATGAACCAGTGTGGTTCCAACTTTGGCCTCATCTCCATGCATTTGGAATGCTTCTATCACCTAACTGCATGAGCACACTTCCTCTTTAAACTCGCCATATCCATTTTCATTATTCTATGAACTTTAGCTTGACAAAGCCTAGAAAGCAGGTTGTCAAGAGAAGTCTGGTACTGACAAGCAGTTGGAATGGTTCCTTTAAATAGTCTTTTCTATATCTGATTCCTTTGTTTCTATGAAAAACAAAGGCTGTTGTTAGTGTGTGTTGGCTTAGTGTGTGTTTTTTATTATGGTAGACTCTATGAACTGTAATCACATAGTGAAGCCCCTTGGTGCTAGGTAATATGGAAATAATGAGGAGGAATGCTTCTTTTCCAAAAAGCTTTCAACCTAGGTGCTTGATGGGATGCAGCAGGTGGATGAACAGAAATCTGGGTTTGGGAGGGTTAGATAGCAGTAAGGCACCTTAACGGAAAAGCTGGTATCAGCTTGCTACTTGCTCAGCTGATGCCAAATAGGAGTGGTTTGCAGGCATCACAGGAAATGTTGATTTGAAGAGAAGACTATATTAGAAGATAAAGTTGTGGCAGTGCATATTTTAATGTACTGGGTGGTTCCCACTCGTAGAGTGTTCCACATGATGTGGAAGTTTGGGGCGGGGGAGAAGACAAGTGGGCAATCAGTACAAATGCACACACGCACTTTAGTACTGATGGTAAACTGAGTGACATTTGGCAGTAGAAAGCAAGTTTTGGTTTGGGGGGAGTTATTAATGTTGTCTTGACCAAAACCTTCAGGCTGTTTTCTTTATAAACAAGCACAGCAAACCCAAGCACACAGGTTCACAGTGCATGTTCTCAAGGACATGTATCGTGATGACAAGTGTCATCCAGTGTGATCTATGCTGAAAGAATATTGACTTCAAGAGTAAACACTTGGCAAGGGAAATATTAACAGGCTCTTACTCAAACTAGATTAATTTATGCTGCTCAGGACCTGGCTCACTGGAGGGAAGACATGCTTTCTGGAAAGTGAGAAGGAAAATGTGTTGCTAATTTTGCTGCACAACCATGTTGCCATTTCATTTTGCAGTTGCCAAGTTCCCCCTTGTCTTCTAAATAGCAATATCTGATGCCTTATTTAAAAAGCTTGGAGGCTAAAGCCCTTCAATATTGTCAATATTCTCAGGGCAATCCTGTAGGAATTATATGATAGCTTAACATATTGAATTCCTGTAAGACTGCCACTTCTGTCCTATGCCCTCGCTCCACACGCACATGATTTGTGCCCACAGGAAAACCTTTGGGACTTGCCCTGAATCACCTCATTGCTTCGCAACATATTGTTTATTTTATACATTATAATATTACATTATAGTCTGTTGAGTCAAGTCAATGTGGGCATGACTTGAATTAAGTGACACCTCCCAACCATCAAGAGTAGAGCCTGTAACAACTGCAATGCAAAGGGGAATTTTTATTAACCTGTGATGCCCTGGGAAGATTCAGGCGTCTTTCTGAAGACTGCTCTCACTAAGGTGAGATAGAGATGGATATTTAAACTTGGCTACTCACCAGGTTCCACCAGGGCTACTTTTGTATTTGAATGAACCCTTTTTTTGTCTACTTGTACACAGTGAGACTTCCCACATAGTGTTAGATTTAAGAGGCAGATCATTTGCTATGCTGTCATGACCCTGAATACATGGGGTGAACAAGCAACAGGAAGATTATTCCTTCCAGTGTTTTTCAGTACCCTGAAGACCTATATAATCATTTAACAGGTATACAAGAAAGAAACTGGAGTGTAGGATTCAGTTTTTCCTTCCTCCTCAGAGGTCAGAATTGCTGGGTTTTGTTATTGGTTCTCTGGCAATAGGCGAGAGAGCTTCTTGGGTTGGCCATGAGACTTTTCTTAGGGCATTTCTTTTCTATTCTTCCTTCAGAAGGAAAGGGAATTCCCAGTGCTCTAAGGAAATGGATCAAGACCCAGAAACCTGCTAAGGTCTGCATTACTGACACTGAGAGGTGCATGAGCACCTTAGATTCTTCATGAAAAGTATGAAGTAACCTTGTTGATTCTGGCATGGACAGCTAGTCCCTCCCAGGTGTGCACTAAACCTCCTTTTCGCTTTGACAACAGGGTCCCATCATGAGATGCTCTTTGCCTGTCTCTATCCCTACCATGGCTCCTGCTTATCTGCACTGATCTTTGGTATGTGTGCAGGAGGCTGTGGGCTAAAGTACAGTCTGGAACATGCAGTATAAGGTCTATTCTTCTCCCACCCACTTTTCTTCCCCTCTGCCACCACAAGTTGAGAGGAGCATCCAACACGTTGCTTGACTCTTCACATTATTGAGCTAAACTGGCTGAGCCAGGTGTATAAAACTCTAGGCTTTGTCACCTTTCCAGCTTGGCAGATTGCCTGCTTTTTAAAACTGCAATTACAATGCAATAGGAAATGTAATGGAGCATTAAAAAATATTAAGGAACAATACATACAGAAGAAGAGATTGACAAATGATTCCTGGCAGAAAAGTACTTAACCCCTGAGATCAGGGAAACTGTCACTTCCACTTTGTTTTGCTTTTTATCCTTTAAATCAAACTGTTTCAATATTCATCTGCAGTCTTTAACTCAAATATCTGTTCAGGCTCTGGAAATGTGATCCTATTGTATGTGTCATTTTTTTATTTGTTTTGCATGGTCTAGTGATTCGGGCTGGGAAGCTAGGAATCAGGATTCCTGGGTCCTCTTCCTGGTTCTGCTATTACTGATTTGCTTTGTGATGTCTAAGAATTAGCGAGAAGTGTTGTGAAATGTCACGAATCCCTGTAGAGTACCTTTGAAAGGCTAGGTGGGAAGGTGCTATCAAAGTGTCAAGCACAAACTTTTTTAGAATTGAGACGCTGATACCAGCTCCTACCTCAAAAGGAATCTAGTTGTATCTCAAAATGTACCATGTTGGTAAAACAGAAATGAGTCATTTGGTTTCTACGCAATGATGCAGTTTAAACTGAATTTTAGTATACTGAAGCTGTTGGACGTCACAATGGGCACATCTACATGAGATGCTTTACTGAGCAGCAGACAATTTACTGTCTACATGTGCATGGCAATCAGGGCACAACAAACTAATTTATTGCGCTGCTGGATAGTCCTCTCAGATACAAGTGGTATCTGGCAGTGCAGTAAATTACTACACTTAAATGCACATGTAGACAGTGACGTTGGAATTAATTTACTCTGGCTTATTGCACATGTAGACTCTGAAAATCCATGAACATAGGGACATGGGGAACATAGACAGTGACTGAAAATCTATGAACATAGGGAGGTAGTTAGCTGTGTTAGTCTGAAATCAGGCAGAAAGTAGGGTAGATTTGCACTTTATAGACTAAATTGGAGATGCATAAGCTTTTGTAAGCAGCAGTTTACTTAATTAGACGTTGTGAAGGGAATGCAGGAAGCCAAGATTCTAAATAGAAAGCAGTGCTTAGAATACATAGAGTAGACTCCACATGCTGTGTGCAGCCCTGCATACAGGACATCATCCCAGAACTGGATGCACCCAGATTGTGCATTCTTATTTCATTACCTGAATTAACTTTTATAGCCCTATGTCCCTCAGTGATGACATAGGGGTTCTTCTAATCACTGCTTTCTATTTAGAAGCTCTGCTTCCTGCAGTCGCTTCACAGCATCTGATGAAGCAAGCCACTGCTTATGAAAGTTTATTACTCTAATTTAGTTAGTCTAAAAGGTGCAAATCTACTGTTTTCCTTCTCGGTAAAAATCTACCGTGCTTATACATTGAATGAAGTCTCATTCAAAAGAAATGAAGTGTTAATGAGCTTGAACAAAATGTATTGTTTAATTAAAAACCCACTATAAGTAGCTCAAGTATAGAAATGCCAGCAATAAAAATAGTAACTTCGATTACATTATTTCTGTTCTGTGGAGAAGCCATAATTAATGGACAAATGTGTGAAATTTCCAGGACCATTGTTGAATGTAAAGTCCACATTTTTGGGGGTCCATTCTTACAAATCCTTTGCTGACTCAACTCCTGGAAGAAAACCATCCAAGTAAAAATATTAAAATGTTTTCTTTGTTTTTTTCCCCACTGGAGTAACTAGAATATAAAGAGATTTAGAGATTGACTAATCACAGAGCAACAGGGCTGAATGGGATCTCAGGAGGTCATCTAATCTAACATACTGTTCAAGGAAGAACCATGTCTCTCAGCTACTCCAGACACAGGTTTGTTTGACTTGCATTTAAAAACTTCCCTCCAGTGATGGAGCTTCCATGACCTCTCTGCCAACATCTGCCATTTCTTAACCACCTTCCTAGTTAAAGTTCTTCATCATACCAAATAAATCTCCCTTGCTGTAGTGAAAACGTACTATTTTTTTGTCCCATCTCCAGTGGACATAGATTACAATTGAACATAACAACACTTTTTTTTGTATTTGAAAACTTATCAAATCCCCCCTCATTCTTTTCCTCTTCTCTTCTCTAGACTAAATAATTCCAGTTCTTCCACCTTATGTATCATGTATTTTTTTAGATCTTTGTCTTGCTGCTTTTAACTGGTCTATTGTGA
>NW_017729032.1:68441199-68442635 GCF_001723915.1 Gavialis gangeticus
TAGTGAAAACGTACTATTTTTTTGTCCCATCTCCAGTGGACATAGATTACAATTGAACATAACAACACTTTTTTTTGTATTTGAAAACTTATCAAATCCCCCCTCATTCTTTTCCTCTTCTCTTCTCTAGACTAAATAATTCCAGTTCTTCCACCTTATGTATCATGTATTTTTTTAGATCTTTGTCTTGCTGCTTTTAACTGGTCTATTGTGACTAGGGTTACCATACATCCAGGTTTTCCCAGACATGTCCTCTTTTTGAGTCCCCTGATCTGTCTAGATGGGTTTCTTAAATCTGACCTAATGTCTGGGATTTTGCTTTGCTTTGCTGGTGGGAGCAGGGGGAGGGCAATCAGAGACACCAGGGAGCACCACATGGGTCTGCATACAGGCAGATAAGTCTGTGGGTGGCAGGGGTTGGGGGGTTGCAGCAGGGATGGGGGGCAGAGGGGTTTCCTGCCCCTCCAGTGGGGGAAAGGGGCAAGAGGCCCTTTGAGGGCAGTGGGGAAGGCTGTGGCCAGGGCAGCAGCACAGGGGCTGATGCTAGTGTTTGCAGGGGTGGAACAGTCAGGAGACACTGCCCAGGAGGGGAAGGGGGGCTGTGAACAGGCTTCTTGGCATGGCATGGCAGCCCCAGCCCATAGCAGGGGGGTGTCACAAGCCTCTCCTCTTCCCTTCGGCCCGCACTGGGGCCGGACATGCTCCGCTGCTGCCTGCATGAATTGGAGCCACCGTACTCCAGCCCAGTCAGGTCAGGAACAGCTGGGGCCCCTCTGGTAGGGCTGGGGGGAGCAGGGGGCTGTGGGTCATGAGGGAGGGGCACCAGCAGGGCTGGGGGATGTGGCTTGGGAGTGAGGGATACCGGGGGGCAGGGGATTTTGGGTGGGGACTGCTGGGTATTGGCAGTACTGGGGGCTGCGGGTGAGGAGTGAGGGGCATCAGCCTGGCCCGGGGGGCAGGTTACTGAAGTTTGGGAGCGAGGGGCACTGGCAGGGCTGGGGTCTGTGGGTTGGGAGTGAGGGGCATCAGCAGGGCTGGGAGGAGGGGACCATGGCTTAGCAGTGAGGGGAAACAGTGCCAGCATATCACTACCCCCCACACAGTCATAGTCCCTCTGTTCCCCCCACCCCTGCGTGACAGGTGCCCTCTTTTTTGAAACTGGAAATATGGTAACCCTAACTGTGACCAGTTTTGGGCACTAGATTTTAAGAAGGCTGTAAAGTAACTGGAGAGAGTCCAGAGGCAAGTTGCAAAGACAATGAAGGATTGAAAAGCAAGCTGTATGAGGGAAGGTTGAACGAACTGAGTAGATTTAGTTTGAAGAAAAGGAGATTAAGGGAAACGTGATAGCAATTTTCAAGTGTTTGAAAGACTGCCACAAAAAAAAAAGAAACACCTTGTTCTTTACCACAGAGGGCAGGACCAGGTATCAATGG
>NW_017729032.1:68442926-68465087 GCF_001723915.1 Gavialis gangeticus
CCCATAGCAGGGGGGTGTCACAAGCCTCTCCTCTTCCCTTCGGCCCGCACTGGGGCCGGACATGCTCCGCTGCTGCCTGCATGAATTGGAGCCACCGTACTCCAGCCCAGTCAGGTCAGGAACAGCTGGGGCCCCTCTGGTAGGGCTGGGGGGAGCAGGGGGCTGTGGGTCATGAGGGAGGGGCACCAGCAGGGCTGGGGGATGTGGCTTGGGAGTGAGGGATACCGGGGGGCAGGGGATTTTGGGTGGGGACTGCTGGGTATTGGCAGTACTGGGGGCTGCGGGTGAGGAGTGAGGGGCATCAGCCTGGCCCGGGGGGCAGGTTACTGAAGTTTGGGAGCGAGGGGCACTGGCAGGGCTGGGGTCTGTGGGTTGGGAGTGAGGGGCATCAGCAGGGCTGGGAGGAGGGGACCATGGCTTAGCAGTGAGGGGAAACAGTGCCAGCATATCACTACCCCCCACACAGTCATAGTCCCTCTGTTCCCCCCACCCCTGCGTGACAGGTGCCCTCTTTTTTGAAACTGGAAATATGGTAACCCTAACTGTGACCAGTTTTGGGCACTAGATTTTAAGAAGGCTGTAAAGTAACTGGAGAGAGTCCAGAGGCAAGTTGCAAAGACAATGAAGGATTGAAAAGCAAGCTGTATGAGGGAAGGTTGAACGAACTGAGTAGATTTAGTTTGAAGAAAAGGAGATTAAGGGAAACGTGATAGCAATTTTCAAGTGTTTGAAAGACTGCCACAAAAAAAAAAGAAACACCTTGTTCTTTACCACAGAGGGCAGGACCAGGTATCAATGGTTTTAAACTGCAGCAAAGCAGATTTAGATCAAATCCCAGGCAAAACTTTATAATTATAAACTGTAATAGCAGTATAGCAATGGAACAAGCTGCCTAGTGAAGCTGTGGGCTCTCCGTTGTAGGTTTTCAAGAAGAGGCTGGGTAGGCATCTGTCAGATGGTTTAGGATCAAAAAATCCTGCATCTGTTCAGGGTGATGGACTAAATGACTCTCAAAGTTCCTATCAAACTTATGATTCACCTGGAGTCTCTCCCATTTGTCTTCTTTTTTCTTAAAGTGCAGCGTCCAAAACTGGACAGAGTATTCCAGTTGAGGCCCCACCGATGCTGACAAGAGTAGAATCATTTCTCTTGGTTTATATATAACACTTCTGCTATTACACCCCCAGTAGGCTAGAAGCATTGTTAACTCATATTCATCTTGTGATCTATTAAAACCCCTACACCCTTCCTGCAGAACTGCATCCCAGGCTGTTGCTCCCCAATTTGTATTGATGTATTAAATTATTCCTTCCGAAGTAGAATACTTTGCAACTGCCCTTTCTGCATGTGATCCTACTTATTTCAGACCAGTTTTCAGATTTATTAAACTCATTCTGAATCCTAATCTACAGTGAATGCAGCTAGCTTCAAGTCATCTGCAAATTTAATAACTATATTCAGTTTTATCCTCCAAGTCATTAATGAAGATGCTGAACAGAACTGGACCTAGAAAGGACCCTTGAGGAGCCTCACATGATACATGTTTCTCTCACTTTATGCAGGTTCTGTATGTGTGAATTTGCTCTTATGCGATGACTCTTTTTACATAAAAAATTAATTATATGGAAGGTAAATTCACTCTTATGTGATCGGTGTGGTGGAAGCCCACAGTCACCTGCTTTATGCGGTGCATTGTGGGAGTGACATGCAACAAAATATAGTCTCTTGTGTGGATCTGTGCTCCTCACTTGTTGTCTGCAACATATTTTTCCTGTAGTTGCCATTCCCGTTTGATAGTGTCCTGTGCTTGTGTGTATGGTCTACTGTTGGAGAGTTCCAAAATTGTCTTGTAAATGTGGTAGAAATGGGTCAGGGGATCAGTACAGTTGAGATCTTGGAACGTATCCCTATTTGTTACATTGCAAAGTGGGTTCCCTTTATGCAAATTTGAACATGCTCTGTTTTCCAGGAATGCATGTACAACATAAAGCGAGGGAAACCTGTACTTCCTCCTATTGACATCAAGCTTGAGCATAACTATCCAAGCACTTGTGCACCTGCTATATAGTAGTTTAATTTAAATGGCATTTCCTTAGGTTACTTTTCAGAATGTCATGGGATATGGTTTCAAAAGTCTCATGAAAGCCAAGATGCGTCACATCTACTGCTCATCCCATCAACAAGGTCTATCATCTTGTCTTAAAAGAAAAGCTGGATTTATTAGCATGATTTGCTCTTGATAAATCTATGTTGCCTGTTACTTCTCATTCTTATCCCCTAGGTGCTCACAAATTGATTGACTCATATGATCCAGTATCTGTCTAGGTACTGAAGCTACAGTGACTGATGTGTCCTTGGGTCCACCTTTCCCCCACCTTTTTTTTTTTAGGTTGGGCACTATATATTTGCCTATTTCCAAGCCGCTGAGACTTTACTTAACCTCGGTTCCCTTGCTGTTCATCCTGTCCTTCCTTTGCATGAGGATAGCAAGCTCTTGTGCCATTTATGTTGTCTTTTAAAGAAATAACCAACTCTCTTGGATTCTTTTTCTCTTTCTGTCTCTCAAACTTGTCTCCCATGATATCCCTCCTACTTGGTCTTCAAGTTTTTCTGCTTTTCCAGTGTTTTGATGAGAAAATGTCCAACTCTCCTTTCTCTGGGATAATTTCATAGTCATTGTTATCCATATTGCCTTCTGTTTTCATATGCAATTTCTCCTCTTTAATAAGAAATGAATTAAGAGAAATTCATTTTCCCACCATTTGTACTAAACTGTTGTTGCTGGTAAAATCTAAAAACATGCTGGACTGTTCGTGTTGTGCTGTGTTACTTTCACAGCACCTCTTATAGTAATTTAAGTCTCCCAGAACCACCAGGTCCTGTGATTTTGATCCTTTGCTTCACTGTTTTTAACAAAACCTCATCCACTTCTAAAGTCCACATCTACTTTGACATTGCTCTTGCTGTTCTTCTCTTTTATCTTAAACCAAAGAGTGTCAGCAGGTCTCATTCCCACTTCATTCTGAACCCCATAGGAAGTATGTCCATTTTTAATACATATATACGGCAACATCACTTCCTTTTTTTCCTCCCCATCTGCCCTTTCTGAACAAGTTATATCCAGCACTTCTAGCAACTCGGGTGTGTGAACTACCTCACCAGGTCCCAACTGTTCCAATTAAAACTGTAATTTTGGTTGCATACTAAGCCTGTCTTAAATCAAAAGGCATTCAGTGGTATCTTACATTTGTCCTAAATGACAACTGGCTATTGTCATTCAGGACATTCATTTATTCATTGACAGTTGGTTGACTATCATGCCCAACATGTGAACCCTAACAACCATTATTGTCATGGAAACAAAAGTGCAAATTTTTGATTTTAGGTTCACAGTAGCCTTCAGTTCCTTTAACATGGGGTTATATTTGAAATAATCCACCTAATTGATTTTATTTGTCTAAATAACAGTAGGTTCTATTAGTATTGGGGTCTAAGGATGTGCATTAGAAGGGCTGCCATGTGCCCTAGCACATTTCTATATAGTTACTGTGTAACTATATAGAAAAATACTGTTTTTGTCCTAAGAAGCTGATAACATAATTCAAGACAATAGAAGTGACTGAAGTTGGTAATATGGAATTAGGGGATTAACAGTAGCATCATCACACAGTAACATAGGCTACTAACAATATATGCTATCCACTGGTACTAAAGTACTTAAAGGATTTTTTAAATGTCTGTCTGCTTCTTGTCACATTACTCTAGCATTAGTAGATGGCTAGGGGTTATGTTGCCTTTTAGTTCTTGGCTCCTGATTTCCATCTGATCCAGGTTCACAGTAACTGAAAGTCACCATTATTTGATTCCTCTTCAGTGTTTATGAAATGAGGAGATTAGCCGATTTAGAGTTAAGGTATTCATGTTGCCAAAAACAACATCAAGTTTGGCTTCAGTTGGTGGTCTTGCTATGTAAACCGTGGATTTAATGGGTTTTATAGACTTAAATAACTCTCTTCCTCTGGAGGTGGTCTCTGCAGAACAGGAGAGGAGGAGGGGTCACATAGAGCAGTGTGAGGAAGTTTGCCATGCTGCTGCTTGCCCTGATTCCAGCCTAAGAGTCAGCATGCAGCCTTCAGCCTCCAGGCATTTATTCATTTACAGGAGGACTAAATTAGTTTAAAAGAAAATAATTTAAAATAATCATTTTCCTCTGAGTTTCTTCCTGTTCTTGATGTTTAAAAGGACCAGACACTGGATGGTTGTGCTACAGTACACTTTAGATTAACACTTTTGTGAAAGTGATGATACAAGTATACAGCTGTAGGGTACACTGTGCTATGGAGCAAGTGCTCAGCTGGTGAGATTTCTTTTGAAGAAAGACCTGATCAATCATAGCTGCCACCACTGTTTTCTGTTGGGCTGTGCTGTTGCTAGTCTCTCTGGTGGGAACCACTCAGTAGCAGGCAGTTCAGTTCTTTCTCAGAGATGGAAAATCATCCTCATGTTCTCACAAAGTCCTTGGTGCTCAATAACAATCTGGTGAAAGTAAAGTCTGGCATATCAAGGACATTTAGACTAAGTACAGACAGTCAAAAAGCCTGAGGCTGAATTGATTCAGTCTTTGCAGGTTAGTCTAAGCTACAAAGATTGAACCAATAAGTAAATGAACAGACATTCACTTTTGATTCAGGAAATGCAGTCACATGCCTGCAGTGGCTCAGGCCAGAAGCCGGGGGGAGGTGAGGGGTGTGATAGAGCATGGCTCCGTGGAATGTAGCCAGCATGGGCTGTGTGTTTGCTTCCTCTTCCTGCTGCCCCCGTGGTCTCTGGGATTTGTAGACCAGAATCATGGCAGCATGACTCTGCAGGGTTGCTTATCACTTCCTCTTTCTACTTCTAGGTACTTTTGAAATTTGTAGACCACAGTCGCAGCCAGCACTAAGTAAGCAGGGCAAGGTAGCTCCATACTTAGGGGAAGGGAAGTTTAACCTTCTTCCCTGGCTCCAGACCTCAGCTGGGGTTTGCTTGGGGGTGGTGGGGCAGTGAGCCAGCCCTTACTGCTTCAGCTAGGGACAAGAGGGGCAGGGCTAGCCCTGCTCTCTGGAGTAGACAGCACAGTCCAGCCCAGGGCTACAAAATGCTGGGATGCTGGGGGACTGTGATTTAACTTGAACAACAAAGGAGTCTTGGGACAGAAGTTTCATAAACGTGTTTGACCAAAATCAGTTAAGTCTGATGCTACATTCAACCAGGTTTATTTTAAACCCATTTCAGCCATTTTTGGAACTGGTTTATTAGTAGTGAAATTTTGTTCTGTTACTGATTCAAACTAGTTTCTGGTCACTTAAACCGGTTTATGTTTAACTTCTGTCCCTAGCCCTAAACTACAGGTTTGTTTGAGAGCTCTCAATTCTCGTCTCCAGGAAAAAATAAACACTTTGTTCTCTTGAATCGCCCAACCTTAGTGAGATTAAATGTGAAAAAAGGCATTAGTCAGCTTTGTAGTTGCTGTCTTTGGAGCACAAAGACTTGGTTGACGTGACCTGTCTCTTCCTACTCTTGCTGGTATGTGAAATTGCATTTTGCTTTTTCTGTGTCTCTTTTTTGAGAAATGAATCAGTAAAATGACTTTTTTGTAATACAAATCCAAGTAAATGAGGGTTCAAAGACTACATCACAGATCCATTATGCTTTTGTAGATGTTATAGGTCTCATTTTCCTTTCATTCATGTTTAGTTTTACGCTGATGAAACTCCATTGCTTTCAGTGGAGTTACTAATGACCGACAGTCCTGTAAATGAGGGGAGAATTAGGTTCTGTTTGGTTGTCATACGTTCTGCCACACAAAGCACAAGAAATGATATTTTACTCACCTAAAGCTTGAGGACCTAATTCCGCTGTGCTGCTGCGTGGTACTTGGTATTTAAAAGATTTACACACTTACAAAGTAGACACCACAGCACCGAATGTTTAGGTGCTTCTGCCCAGATTGAAAAAGGGACCTTGCTGAGCCAATACTGTGCATCATCTTGTCTGCTATTTAGGCATGCAATACATTCAAAGACCAGAGTGAGGCATTCTAGGTTTCTACTCTTTGCACTTATATATCAGCAAGCATGCTAACTGGGGGATGCTTAGTGAAAGAAGGGACCTTGTCTAGAATCCCACCTTTCACCTCTGTTTAAGTGCAGAGATGTAACTAGTATTTTTGGTGTCATGGCTGGCAAAGACCTATGGGCAAGGGGGGGGGCACCAAACTCTGGCAGCTGTGGGCTGTCTCAGGATCAAATGACCAGGACCTAGAAACCAGGGGAGTGCAGGTAGAGGGGTGCAGCCATCACCAGCTAGCCCATCAGCACAGAGCAGAAACACAAAGCAAGGACTGAGTAGCCAGGGTTGGGATTAGGTTGTTGCTGGATGCTATGCTAACTAATAGTATAAAATGCCAAATTTGATGGCAGGATTATCTCCCAGGCTTCAGGCTTCTTTTCCCTTCTGCCCCTTCCCTGCTGTCCAGGCTCTTGAACACCCCTGGGGGCTGGTTCTTGACCACTTCCACCTGCTCTGTGCTGCTGGAGGCCCTAGCTGTTGAATTCCTGAGCTTCTGTTCCAGCACCTCCACTTAATCGGTACCCAAGGCTTGTGACCCCAGCAGCCACCACTAGTTACACTACTGCTGAAGTGATTCCCTGTATCCTGACTTTGGTGTTTTTGTTAATGTATGATTAACAATTCAGGCCCAGGGCACAGCAAATGGATCTGGACCATGCGGTGACAAGAAATGCAAAACCTACCAACACATCTCCACCCCCCCCCCAACTACTACACCCCACAACAGAGCCATCAGCATTCTCAGATCTTAGAACTGCACCTCCAGAAATGTAATATATCTCATCTAGTGCACCAAATGCCCTGATGGAAAATATGTAGGAGAGACCAAACAACCGCGCACCAGAATGAACGCACACCAGAAATCTAGCAAAGACAAAAATATTCAATTGCCTGTGGGGGCACACTTTTCACAGGAAATCCACTCTCTCTCCAGTCTAATCCTCAAAGGAAACTTACAAAACACTTCCCAGAGACAAGCCTATGAACTCTGCTTCATGAACTTCCTGGATACTAAAAATTGTGGACTAAATATAGACATTGGATTTATGACACACTATAATCTGCCTGACATCTGACTCCCCAGGTACCTCTCCACTATTTAACTGCTACATTCATCCCCCTTCTCCCCCACCCCCAACCTGTCTCTCACTCACTGACTCAATTTACATCTTCACTGACATGCATACAAGCCCAGCCTCTGGCTTCTTTATTATTCATTTCATCCAGGAAGAGCACACATCAACTGCAGAGATTTTCTCACCCTGATGAAGGGTTTTTAAACATGAAAACTTACTAAAAATTTTTCCCCAACTATTTAAGTTGGTCTAATAAAAGATATCAGATTCACCCAAAGAACCTTGTCTGATTAACAATTCAAACCCTGCACTGAGGCTTAATAGCTGAAGGAGAGAAAAGAGAAGTGCTTGCACTCTCCTCTTCTCTTTATTATATTCAGAATATGCCTAATGATTGGGCCCTTCTCTCCCTGTACCTGATGCTTTCTCTTCTCATAGCTTCAATTTTCTTCTCCAATGAAGAGGGGATGGGGAGATCCCCCTTATAGGGATAGCTCCCAATTCAGCTTTCAGCATCCCCAGGAGCAGAAAGAGACTTTGCCCCAGTGGCCTGCAACTTAAATCACTTTTCTGACATTATCATCTGGTCCCAAGCAGAAGCAGCAGCATTTGAACGCTGCTAATACAGGCCAATCAATTCAAAGTCAGCACTCTGGGTGAAGTGGCCAGGGTCACCAAGCTGATCCCAAAGGTCCCTTGGAAGGAGTCTTAAGACAATGGCCTGGACACAATGAGGGGGAGTGTATGTGATCCTTTTCCAGTCCCAGAAAAGGCACAATATACAGAACAAACAAGATTCACAGCAACATGAAACCAGAACACACTTAACCACACACAAGCCCAAGTGTGTGTGGGTGTCACATTTGTTTGATGCAATGACTGTGTTCTTGTATTTCAAGGACTGGCTGAGGAGTTCCTCAGGACAACAAAGCCAGCCGGAAAGGCAGCAGACTCACCTGACTCCTTACAGTGTGTGTAGCTTTGTTTTCCAATACCTAGATGGGATTTCTTCTGAATGCTAGAATGCAAAAAACTGTACTAGGATGCTTTGGATTCATGCGTGTTTAGGCAGGACTATCCTGAATCACACATTACAGAAAAGGCACATGAATTTCCACTAAAACATGACTAAATTGCTTAAAAGCCCTTTTTGAACCTAGACCCAATCCCCTGGAGCAGTCACTTACAGGAAGCTTCAAAGTTAGGTATATCGGAATGGGAGCCAGAACTACCAGGACACTGAGCAGGGAACCTAAGGAGCATAGGCGATGTGTTGAGCGTGCTGGTGCCCCCCGACAGTGAGTGCTCCAGCTGAAAATGAGCACCCCCCCATGGTTGCTGGGGGACCCCTCCCCCTGACAGCCCCCCACAGTTGCCAGCTGGCTGCTGGGGGGGCCCCCCCAGAATCATGCACTGCTGGTGCCCCCCCAGACTTGGGAGGCACCAGTCGCCCATGCTAAGGTATATATGCGAAATCCCACTCTGCTCTGTAGCAATTGCCTCTGTCCAACTAAGATCTATAGTCCTAATGAGAGTAGGCACTGGCAACTGGTGCCACCTTAGTCAGGGGAGGCACGGGCCAATCTCAGTGACTGAGGGGGGGGTCCCCTGCGGCCGATCCCACCAACCTAAGCAGCAAATGCGGCCAGTCAGGGGGTGCACTGGCACTCTCAGGGAATCCCTATGCATTGCCATTGAGAGTAGGGGCCTACAACCCTTGTTGTAAAGAACTGAGCAAGGCCCAGTCTTTCACAATGTGGCCAAGCCCTACCGTCTTTGTAGTTGTCTAGCAGTTAATGGTAGATCCAGGCTCAAAGCCCTCTTCAGCCTAAGGGAATTCAGGCCCACATTTCCTGGCTCCCAGGAGAGTCCCCTACTGATGGGGCTATGGCCAGTTCTGAATGGGGGCACACTCCACCCGGCTTGTCAAAGAATTTAAGATTCATTGACCAGAATAGAAGAGGGAGCATGACTGTAGCCTACTGGCTAGGGCAGTCTCCTTTGTGCTTGTTTACTTTTCTCCACTAACTTGGCCTCAGGAAGCCATCCGTACTATTTTCTTAGTGTCCTTAATTTCTTTACTGAGAATGCATTTCAGGCCCTTAAGTAAAAGTGGGAAACACTGAAGGATGTTTGTTCTTAATCTTGACTTCACTTCTGATTACTATGTGTTTTTTGAGGAATTCATTGACCAGTTGTCTAATTTAACCTCTCATGCTTGATTTTTCTCTATATAAATATTAGGCATGCTTAAAAATGCAGTAGTCCCCTGAATTTTCTCTATCACAAAGTCTCTATAACAACAAAACTAAAAAGAACATGGAAATCCAAGGAGAACAGGTGTGATCAGCTGTTAGTACCATTATATAAGATATCTAAAATGAGTAATACTGATGTATGCCAGAGAAAATCTGGTTTCTCAACATCTAATGCAGTTGCAAAGCTGGATGAAATGTTTCAAATTGAAATACTGCAGGAGTTACTCAGGATTGGGTATGGCTTCTGACATGATGCTGGGGTGTGTGTGTGTATGCGCGCACACACATGAACAGATCTAGAATTCTGGAAAGGAGGGTGCAAATGGTGAGGTGCATCATCATATATACCACAACACAGACATTTTCCAGTTTAAAAGAAACTACAGTGCTAGGGTCTAGGGTGTATTATTCATTTTTAGGATTGAAGCAAAAATAATTACAACTTCATTGGAATGAGTTACAAACAAGCTGCAAGGCTGTGAAGTAGGAGCATGATTACCAGGAACAGCTAACAGACAGCAGAATGGCAGAGCAAAGGCTTCCTTGGTTGCAAGTAGGAGCTACCTCCAAGCCTACCAGGAACAGCTAACAGGCAGCAGAATGGCAGAAAAAAAGGCTTGCTTGACTGGTGGAACTTCAAGACCATTAAAAAGAAGAGAAGGTTTAACACCCATGGAATGAAGAGTTTAGAAGGCATCAGGTAGATCATAATGAGCCATGAAGTTAGGTGATTCCCTCAGCACTGCCTGACTAGAAATGCTATTGTCACTGCCAGGCAGTTGGTTTTAAACTTTGGGTAGACCAGGAATCAAAGTGGGGTTCAAGAGCACCACTGCCCCTCCCCAGGATCTGCCCCTGTGTGTTTGCACATGTGCGTGTGTGCAGGCTGGTTGTCTTCTGCATGCATTAAAAGTGCAACTGATTTATCCAAGCACTATAGCTCTGCCAATATTAAACAGGAATTCCTATTCATTTCTATACAAGAAACTTTGGTTTGGCAACAAGCAATGCTCTATGTGATACTTATGCGTTCCAGCTATGTTTTCAGTGACATGTATAAAATTGCTGCTTTAAATATAAACAGATCTGCCATGACACAAAAAGGAACAGAA
Organism: Gavialis gangeticus; assembly: GCF_001723915.1. Taxonomy (NCBI): domain Eukaryota; kingdom Metazoa; phylum Chordata; order Crocodylia; family Gavialidae; genus Gavialis; species Gavialis gangeticus. The sequence goes on from NW_017729032.1 coordinate 68,453,484, forward strand.
CTGACAGTTCTCTCTGAACTGTATTTGGCTATGGGGGCCAAAAGGCAAGGGAGAAGTAGTATTTGGTCATTAAAGTCAGTGGATCTGAATTGGAGTATACAGTGGAGCTGGTCTGCAGACTTCCAAGATGTCATTTTTACAAAGTTATTTTTCAGAGTGGAACAAGACCTGTGCAGCTTTCATTATAAAACCTGTCTGTTCAGAGATTTTCAGCTAGGTAAATATCAACTTAGCCCCTTCTTCTAGGTTTCATTAAATCCTGAAAGGAGAGATCTGAACTAGAGATGGAGAGCAAGATAGCTCTAATTGTCTCCTGCTCAACTTGAGCTTTAAAATGGACAATTCCCCCATCTGTTGAAAAAAAATCTGTTGCAGAAGCTCTCATATTTTTATGGATTCTGATCCTGTGTTCTCGTATTTTAAATGCCAAATTTTCAGCTCTGAGATGGTTTATGAAAGACTAAAGAAAGACTATGAATGTCTTTAGCCTGAAGTCATTATTTTTAGGGGATGATTTTACTGATAAGACTTCAATTGTGTTTCAGGGAACTGTATGTAATTGCAATGCATTATTTTTGTACCTAACAGCTTGTGCTATTAAAAGCTTGCAGCTGATACAGAATGAAACAGCAAAGAAGCCAACTGGAGTCCCATTATTAGGTCATATTTGTTTGGCTTTGAAATCTTTTCAGTGGTTATTGGTAAAATCAGCTATTAAATTTAAAAGTACTTTTGCTTATTTGTAAGGACTTTTAATAATATGTCCATTAGGAATGGCTTAATGGGTTGCTTTCTCTAAAGGTAGTTAGCCTTGTTAGTCTGAAGTCAGACAGAAGGCAGGGTAGATTTTCCACTTAGAAACTTATAGCATCTGATAAAAACAGCTTGGGCTCCCAAAGCTTGTGACTTACATCTCTGATTTAGTTAGTCTATACAGTGGAAATCTACCCTGCCTTCTCACTTTTTTTGGTCATTCTTTGAGGTTTCAGTTTGCTTGTCTGCAGGTATGTAAAGCTATGTTTTATGATAGCTATGTTTTATGAACCTGAAATCATCAACCATAATCAATTTGGAAGGCTTAATTCTATTTTTAGTTTTCAAAATCAGCTGTGAAAAAAATTACCCATTTTAAGCTGCTACTTATATTTTTTGAATCTGACAGTTCTTGACCCTCCCCTTGTGAAGGACAGTGTATAAAAGTGTGTGGCTTTTAGAGGGTTAAAGCATAGCAAGTTATAACCACTTATGTGCTTATAAAAACCGAATCCACAGTTAACATTTAATATCGCAAATAAAACTTGGAAGAAATTACTGGAGCGTCCGAGAAGCTCAGCTGAACTTCTGTTGTTGGAAAATTATTCCTATCAGAAAGGACATCAGATAATGAAATGCTTTTTACCTAGTGAGGTAATTATGTTTCAAACAGTAGATGCATTCAAAGCCAGATTAGATAAATTCATATAAAGAACCGGATATATATTACTGAGGCCCTGCTGTGAAATTGGGGAGAGGCTATCAGACTCAGTGGCCCAGGAAATCCTTTCTCACCCTGTTAGGTATTTCTTCTTCTTCTTCTTGTTTCATATTTTTCTTGTTCACCCTCATTTCTCTCTCTGGTTTTTCAATCTTTTGTGTTTCTAAATCCACCCAGACAGGTGGCTGACTGGCATTGGGAACAGAGTGGAAGTAATTAGTTCCACAGTAATTCACAGGAAATACTGTGAGAATGAACTATCCCTGCAAAATATTGTTGCAAAAAAAGATTCTGGTGGTATTTTTATCAGTGGACAGTTTAATGGTATGGGGATGCTCAAGACCAGGATCTCTTTACATTAGACTTTGTCCTATTCTGAGGAGTTTTGTCCCTACTCAATAATGTCTCACTAGCAAACTGTGTTTCAGATATGTGGCATATGTGGTACCTGTTCTAGTGCCAGTCCTGGCTGGTGGTCACGATCATGTGCCTTTCAGCTGCTCTCTCCTGAAGAAAAGATGATTTCTGCCATGTTCAGGGGAGCCAAGGGTAGAAGGGAACCCCACAGGCAGCATATGCCTTATGACAGCACTAGTACAGTCACTGTGAAATTGATGGGTGGCTAATGATGTCAGTGTATAAAGAGCCTGTGGTTTGCTCAAATGTTCAGGCTTGGAATAGGCTGCAGAAACATTCACAGGCTGCAAAATTAGGGCAATGCTTAAAAAAAGAAAAAGAGGAGGAGGAGGATATATAAGTTGTGCCAGCTGGATGTGAAATCAATTTGGCATTTCAAAATTAAAAAAAAAAAATCTTTTCCATTCATTTCGTCTGACATCTAACACCTAGGCTGCTGCCACATCATCATTCAGACTTAGCATGCTAGAAAGGAAACACACCCCAGCAGAGACCAAGTTGCTTGCTTGGACTCCACAGAACAGGGCACCATTGTGGAAAAGTGCATGGGGACAAGAAAATCAGCAAACATAGCATCTGCTTAAAGGATGTTCCAGCAAGCAAGTATACAAGTGCATGTACACCTAGGAGGGAAAGGCACTGAAAATGGATTATATTTCCTAATTTTAAAGGGCACCCCCTAGGAAGCAAAGCTAGACTGAAGTATTTCTCTGCCTTTTTGTATATGTGCTTTGGTGGGTACTGTGTAAAGCACAAGTCACAAAGTGCTGGACTGAGCTAAATTGGCACAGCCCTGCACTAGGGCCAGCATGAGGCTTCGTCAGAAATCCTGCTGTAGTGCAACAGCAAGTATCTCAAGCTCCCTCCTTTGCACAGACTGCAGGTCCTTTTCTCCCTCTGCTCATGAGCTGCAACATGCTCCCAACCATGTGGGTGTCCAGCCCTGTATGCTCCAAACCACTATGGGATCGGTCTGTGCCGGTGGGGTCATAGGAAAGGAGCCATTCTCCAGAGCACAAAGGCTACAACTCTGGCTGTGCTTTGTCTTTCCTTGTATAGCTCGCATAATTTACACTCCTTCACCAAGGCTTATCTGAGAGCTATTACCTGGGAAAGTTGGAGGCATTGGATACCTGCATTGGTCAAGTATCTGGCAGGATACTTTTATGTAAGATCTAATCAGTCTTCCTTATATCTAGCTTCCTTTTGAAATTTTCCTTTGTTAATGTGAATTTCCCCATGCACAGTAGATTGGACCAATTACTGAACGCATACTAAAGCAGCAGGTGACAACCTTTTTACCACTGCAAGCCAATGCTTGCAACCTTGCCCCCTTTGCAGGCTGTCCCCTGTGCTCCCATGGCCATCAGCAGAGGCTGCATAGGGAATACAGTTTTCCTTCGATTTATGAGGTTCTGTATATGCAAATTCACTCTTATGTGATGACTCCTTTTATACCCCAAATTTGTTATATGTGAGGTAAATTCACTCTCATGTGATTGGCTCTGGGGCTCCACTTGTCCCCACTCATCCCGGCCCCTGGGCTGTGCCATGTCGTGGTGCAGGCAGGTGATGTCGGCTGCTCCTGGGGCTGCTGCAGCAGGGGCCAGGGTGAGTGGGGAGAAACAGAGGCCCAGGGCGGCGGTGAGGTAAGTCTCTAGGGGAAGGGGCAGGCGGAGGGATGCAGCGCAGCCCATTGGCTGCTCCCGGGGCTGCAGCAAGGAGCAAAGCAGAGAAAACTGTGAGTGGGTGTGGGGTGCAGGCTGGGAGGCTCCCCCTGGCTCTTCCCAGGGGGCACATGCCCCTGGATCTGTGTGTGGGAGGAGAGCAGGCTGCTGCTGCAGGCTGGGGCTGGTGGTGGCACTAGGTTCTTCCCAGAGCTCAGTGGCAGTGCTGGGAAGGCAGGTAGTGGGGGGTCTACTGCAAATTTTGGGGTGGCAGCAGCCCCCCTCCCATTGCTGCGGCCTGTCCTCGATTTTATGCAGTAGATGTATTCCTGGAAAACTGTGCATAAATCAAATTTGCCTAAAGGGAACCCAGTTTACAATGTAAGAAATAGGGTTCCCTTTAGGCAAATATGATTTATGCACAGTTTTCTGGGCACACATGAACTGCATACATTGAGGGAAACCTGTAAAGAAACAAAGATAGGTCTAGGACCCTAGGGATGCCTCTTTTGCTGCAGCAGCTAGAGCACACTACTGGTTCTGAAAGCTGCTGTGGGCTGGATCTGGTCTCTTTACCAGCTGGATCCAGCCTGTGGGCCATAGGTTGCTGACCCCTGCACTAAATGGAGCTGTCTTATGTTGGCAGGGGGAATGGATTGGATGATTTAAGACTAGGCTGTCAAACTCATCCCCTGCCCCAGGCTGGATCTGGACTGCAGGGCCCATTGGTAGGCCAGATCCATGAGGCCAGCAGCAGCAACCATGGCAGCAGTGGCCCTGACAGATGCAGCACAAGCGGCAGCGCACCAAGTGGCTGCAGGGCTATGTTGGCACTACCCTCACATACCATATTGGTGCCAAGGGCCACTAGTGCCCTGGATTCCACAGCAGATCACACCCCCACATTATCTGGTCCACCAGTAACTGAATGGGCCAGATAGAGAAACTTCATGGGCCAGATCTAGCTCACAGGCTGTATGTTTGACCCCCTGGTCTAAGCCTTTTCCACCTTAATGTTGGTTTCTCCAAGACTCCACAGCTACAATACAAATGTAAACAGCACAACTCAGTGTTGGAGTTGTTGCAGTGTCAATACCACTGTCTTAATCCAAAGCTTTGGATTATTTTCCATTATAGGGAAACGCATCATTATGTCCATGCCTGCTAACTGGAGCTGCACATCAAGAGAATCAGGCAAATCAGAACACTCTTATTAATGTCAGGGAAAGTTGTACTGATCCGTGAGTGGAATTTTCAAAGGTGCATTCCCATTGTCAGGGCACACAAGTGAGAGATCATCTAGATGGGATCACTGAGTTATTTGTTATTGCTGAGTGAGGGTATGGACACATGTACATTTGGAGCCATATCAAAAAGGGCAGCAGCTGTTCTAATTGCTGTGTGTAGACAGGACAGGAAAAATACAAAGGTAGTAAAACCAATTTGAATTTAATGCTGGATGAAGCAGTGTTAAAGGTACCATAAAATGAATAATGCCAATTTAAATATCATGAATATCTTGATAAATATCATGTCCAGGGCATTGAACTAGATGCCCTGGACAACCTGGCTTGATGTAAGGTTAAGATCTGACCAGATGTTCTCATATATCTATTTTCTGTACCAGGAAAGATATCTTGGTTTTATACTTTTAACTGAATTTGCAATTCCAACCTTATCTTTTACATGTTATTTTCCTATTAATCATTGCTGGAAGAACTATGGAGAAGAGGTGCTTGCATTTTTCTGTGCATTCAAGTTACTCCCAGGCCTGGAGTTAGAGGAGCAAATACTTGGTATAAAGAGAACTGCAACTTACTAGGTCATAGTCTCAGACTAGAGAGTGTTGTTGCTGAGCTGGAGCCAAGAGGAGAGTTCCTTCAAACAGAATAGAGGTTTTGGAAGTCTGATGTCCCACGCTGCTGGATGTACTTCACACTTTGCCAGAAGTCTGCTTATGAGGCTGATCTGTGACTAAATAGGCGAAAGACACCATAGTGCCGGAAAAGTTCATTCCCAGTTCTTAGAGGAAGGTCGAGGAATATAGCCAACAACACCGATTTAGGACTACTTGGGATGATGTTGTACAGGAGGATGTTGCACTTCTGAACATACGGCATTTGTACATGAGACTCCTACGTGCTCTGTAGATGCACAATGACTTGTTCTTTTACTGCATTACTGAGCCTCTGCCCTGGATGGCATGGGCAAGTGTTGATTCAGTTTAAATGTAAGGATAAGAAAAAAGTAGGTCTGTCATTATTTCTCTCATTGGCTAAGTACAGACAGTCAAAAAGCTCAGTCGATTCAATCTTTGCAGGTTAGTCTAAGATGCATAGATTGAACTGATAAGCAAGTGAACAGACATTCACTTTTGATTCCAGAAATGCAGCCACATGCCTGCAGTGGCTCAGGCCAGAAGCTGGGGGCACTAGAGTACACCTCTCTACTGGGCTGGAGCAAGCAGTTTGGGCCAAGGCTAGGTCATCCACCCTGCAAGGGGGGTTAGTCAGAGAGATGCAAAGCATCCTGGGATGCTGGGGGACTGTGAGTTAACTTGAATCTGGAGGGAATCTGGGACAGAAGTTCCATAGACTGTTTTAGCTTAAATCAGTTAACTCTAATACTACCTCCATCCAGGTTTATCTTAAGCTGGCTATGGCCATTTTGAAAGCAGTTTATGTGCACTGAACTTATGTTGTGTTACAGATTGACCTAGTTTCTGATCACTAATACTGATTTACATGTAATTTCTGTCCCTAGACAATTTGTAAAGAAATTGTCAGTAAACAAATGTAATGTAGTTAGTGAAGTCAACGGGACTGAGAAGCTCAGGGACTTGAATGTGGAGGAAACTTGGATTTTCTACAAGTCAACGGTACAAAAATACCTAGGACTTATATCTGAAATAAGGAGAAAAATATGTAGAAAATGCCTCCCAATCTAACTATATGTATAAACTCATCGGACTGGTATCAGGACTATACAAAGAGCCTCAAAGGAATGCAATAAAGGGCTAATCTGCAAATAAAGATACATTTTAGGAATTAACAAACTGAAGATGAATTGGCTCTTGCAAAGCAAACAAAAACAAATAAATTAGTCTTTAGCCACACACACAAAAAGCATGAAGGCAGATGTAGTGAGGCCATTATGGAGTGACAGTGGAGTAGAAATTAAAAGTAATCTAGGTATGTCCTAAAAACTAAATTAATCCTTCATTTATTTTTTCAATAATGAGGATGATATTGAACATGGTTTAGTAGGAATCTGAGGTGGAAGCAAAACTCAAACAGTATGAGGCACTCAGATGGGAGGGACCAGGTAATCCCAATCTCTGGATTTTTAGACTAATTGTTTCATGTAATCTCAGGTCTGGGGAGATTTTTAGAAAATCTATCAAGTTGGGGAAGATGCCATATGTCTAGAGAATAGGAAATAAAGTACATATTTTTAAAAGGGGAAATAAAGTGATTTGGACAACTACAGGCCTGTAGTCTGATCTCAATAGTTGGCAAAGCTTTAGAACAAATTTTCAAGAAAAAAAAAAATTAAACATGGAATTAAATGGAAAATGGTATGAAAAAAAAACCCAAGAGGTTTACCAAAGGTAGACAAGGTCATACTAAACTGATACCTTTTTTTAACAGAGACATAATTTTCTTGATAATGAAAATGAAGTAGATCTAATCTATCTGGGCTTTAATAGAGCACTTGATGTAGTGCCACATGGCAAGTTATTAGTTAAGGTGGACAAGATGGTGATCATACAAAAATGGGGAGGTGAGTAAGGATCTGGCTAACAGAGAGGTGAGAAAAAATTGTGTTCAAGAAGAAAGCAGTGGACTGGAGGAACTTACTAAGGAGCTCCTCCCAGATTGGTCTTGGGGCTACTCTAACTAGTTTTCATTAACAACATTGGCACAAAAGATAATGTACAAATGAAATTCAGTTGGGAGGCTTTGTCAGTATAGAAAAGGAAAAACTGGATATCTCAAGGAGTGCTGTAACAGGATGAAGTTTAATAGATAAAGTGCAAGGTTATGCATTAAGGGGGCTAATAACAAGAATTTCTGCTACAAGCCAGGAACTCATCAGCTGGAAATGACTAAGGAGGAGCAAGCCCTAAGGGTATTAGTTAAGTGCAGGATTGCTATCAGCCACCAATGCAAAGTGTAACCCAGGATGTATCAGGCAAGATATGTTTGGTTGAGATGGGCCAATATTAATGCCATTGTGTGGTGAACTGGTGAACGCCATCTGGAATATTGTGTAAAAGCCCTGCTTGCCCATATCCAAGAGAGGTTAGTCTGAAATGGCACAGAAGCAGAGAAAGGCTTCTAGGGTTATCAGGGAAATAATCGACTTTATTAAATGAGACTAAGCTTGCTTAGCATAGGGAAGTGAGGGCTGAGACCATGGGCAGTAGAAGGTCAGGGCTTTGCCCCTCCAAACTGGGCCAGCAAAAATGGCTCCAGCACCTGTGCTGCCACAGCACTATGCCCAGTGCCCCCGCCATGCACTCCTCTGCTGCCACATGCACAGCCCCAGTGCACGCTGGCCCTGGAACGGCCCTGTGGGACAGGTGGGCATACTCCACACTGCTCAGCCCCCCAAATACTATCTTCTAGTGCTGCTTATGGCTGTGACTGACATGCCTGCTGTCTATCAATATGTTGGAGAGGAATACCAGGTTGGGAAAAGAACCATTTAAGCCAAGGATCAAAGTTGTCAGGAGAAAAAATATGTATAAACTGACCATATGTAGATTAAAGTTGGAAATTAGGAAAATGTTTCTAATCATCAGAGCAGTAAGTTCTGGATCAACCTCCCAATAGAAGTAGTGGAAGTCAAGGGCTTAGCTGGGGTTATGTGCTTGAGGAGCATATTTGTAATATGATGTGTTTGCCTGTGTTATGAGGAAATGGATAGGGATGATCCATGAGGTCTTTTTTTATTCTATGTTCTTGTGTCTGATACAAAACTAAGTACCACCCAAGAGTTAATTTAATAGATTTAGCTATTGTCATATTGTGTGCAATTAACTGTTGTGTGAGTCTCATCAGTAGGCTTGGCTTGATCTGTAGTTATGCACTGATCTGCATGTGTCCATCTTTGTCATTAACAACAAAAAACCAAACCAACCTGGGGAATATGAACTTCATTATGGGGAGAAATGCAGCGTGGCCACACTCAGAAGTAGTAAAGGGCATACTGTTTTCAAGTAGCACAGCTGATTATTCCTTATATCTTCCATTCCTAGGGAGGAAGTCACTGGGGAGCAAAACAAAGTAATTCCTGCTCTGTTGCACAATGAAGAAACCAGCCTCTGTTAGAGGTAAGATACTTTCTTTGCTTTTCTTGAAACATTGTGAACTTTCAAGCTTGGCAAGGATGTTTTGAATTATATCTAACAATAAACTTCAACCTTTTATCACTCAAAAGGAATGAGTCTCAACTTGTCTGGACTTGTCGCGGAGAGCTGAGATCCAAAGTGCTGTCATTTCTTCAAAAGCCATTCCTTTTTTTACAAGAACAGGATGTTGTAACAGGGTATCCTTGCCATTCACTCAGCCTTCCTTTTGATGCAGACACTCCATAATGATTTTGGAGGTCCTTATCCAGCTCCATTTTGGATGTACAATGTGCTACCCAATTAATCCCCATTCTTTTCTATGAGTGATTTATGGGGACTCCAAGGACAGCACATTTTCTATTTTCAAAATGTTCATGAAATGGGAATTGTGTTTTTTTTTCCTGCCAGTGGGAACCTGAACAGCCTGATGGGCTTTTCTGGCGGGACTCATTGTTAATGTCAGGATGACCAAACAGCCTGCAGAGCTATAGGAAGTGAAATGTGCATTTGTTTTACCTCTTGCCAGGGAAGTATGGAAAAAATATTTTGACTTGACTTTTCAGTTTAGTTTCTCATTAGCATTGTAACTCTTAGTTAATTATTAGGAATGTACGTGCCTAATTTTCTCTATCCTTGCATTCATTTGAGGTTATTAAACAAAACTAATATATCCCTGTCCACGTTCTAGGGTGATAAAGAGGTAAAAATTAAAGCACATTTTCCAGCTTTTTACAAGACTTTTTAATGAAGACATTTCCTTCAATTTCAGTGAGTGTTACACATTAAACTATTTAAAAGGCTGAATCTTCTATGATGCAGCTGCTTCTCTGAAGCTTTTACATTTTTATAGAGAGGAAGATTTTTACCCCACAAAATTACATTACACAATTTCTATATATTTTATGTTTTGTGCTTGGATGGATGAACAGTTTTTGTACTTCTTTGGTTAAATAAAATGTGCAATATTTTACTGCTCTGTTATGCAGTATGATATGTTCTAGGACAGACTACTGACTTACCTTATTGAGTAATTCTGTATGGCAGGATGATGGAAATTGCACAAGAACATGAAGGAAAAATGTGAAATGTACTAAATAAATATTATTGGCAGATGACTCTTGCAAAGCAGCACAACTGGAGACCTTCACAGGACATCCACTCACTAGGTTTGGATGTTCAATTTGATTTTAGACATCTGAACCAAAATCTCCCAGTCACTGAACCTAAACCAATAACCTCAGGGTCTGCGTCCCTACAAGCAGGAATGTGCTGTTTGCAGTGCCTCAAAGCCAGGACAATTTGCAACGTCTGTTCCTAGCCCAAGTCATAAAAAAGCAGCAGGGAGAAGCCACTCACCTTTTTATGTGGGTTCTCAAGTATGGGAATAGGATCACACTTAGGTGCCTGAGTTTACTTCAGCATGTAATAGGTGGAATCGTATCTGGCCTTCAGTATCTTTCCTACAGCATCCTCATGTGGCTTTATGCATGCAAAGTTTTGTATGCGTAACCCTATGCTGGCATGCTAAGGCCAGGCGATGCACCAGATTTTGGGACCTCAGGGTGCTAGTTGCCTCAGAGCCCCCCAGGCAGACTACTGGCTGAGGTGCCCCTTGCCCTCACCTCAGCTTTTATGACTCAGTAGCAGCTAATCAGAGCCCCTGGCTTGCAGTAAGGGCTCTGGTCACAATATAAACACTCCAATAAGAAGCATGCATCATGCATTGCATACTCTGCTGCCTGGTAGGGTTTGTGCACCCTCTGCAAAGTTTTGCTGCCCCTTTCTTGCACAGCTCTTAAGCAAGGATCACCCACTCGGCTTGCAGCCAGGAGAACTTTGCAGCTGTTACATACATAAAGTTTTTGGTATGATTTACTATGTAAAGAGAAACTGAAAAGAACTTCCCTTCACGTTGTCTATAAAATTTGATACTGAACAACATGCAGATCCTTTTTGCAGATCTTGCTGGTATTGTGGGCTTGTTTAGATATCAATGGTAGGTGCTTTCTGTCTAAAGCCATTAGACAGATCTCTATATTTTGTTGGCTTTGGCATTAAGTCAGTGTTAAACTGATTTTATACTTTGTTACATATGAAGGGACTTAATTTTTAGTAATATAATTGCCATATACCTTAAGTCAGCCTGAGAGAAAACTAGAGGGGAAAATACAGAGTGACTAAACAAACTGTGTATGTTGTAGAAATATACAGACTTGACAAACAAATTAAATATGCCATGGACTGTCCTGGTTTATGCCAAGGGGAACTTGGCTATGTGCCAAATAATACATATAGTGGCACAGGATTCTATAAAGATTTCATTGCTATTTGTTTGGAGAGATTTGTAACATGGTAATCTCAAAATCGTGGCAATAAAATCTTTATAGAACTTCACAGAGCACGTTTCTCTTGCACACACACAGACACATTTGTACATGCACATGAGCACACAACTTTCAGACTTTCTCCGTGGTATTCAGTGTTTGAAATAAATTACATTGCTTGACTCATATCCTCATGTTCTCCTCCAATTGCTGCTTTTACCCTGAAGTAATGGCCCTGTTGTGGTTTCTCCTCTTCATGAACCTTCTTTTTCCTTTCACTATGATGAATGGTAACTTTTAGAATGTAGCCTTCCTGGGGTTGTTAATTGGTGGGTGTAAATTGCTTCAGAGTTTCTTTGATACATG
>NW_017729032.1:68470087-68471521 GCF_001723915.1 Gavialis gangeticus
TGTGTGTGTGTGTGTGTGTGTGTGTGTGTGTGTGTGTGTGTGTGTGTGTGTGTGTGTGTGTGTGTGTGTGTGTGGTTTTTTCCCCAGTGTTACCACCAGTTTTGAATTATGTTGTTAAGGATGAAGCTTTTGATTTCACAATATTTGTGGAAGTGTTTGCTGCATTATTTGTGTGTTGGAATCTAGATGTTATTTACCCCTTTGAAGTGGCTTATTTTATGCTTATAATATGTCATATAAAGGTAGACTAGACATGGTAGAGATGTTTAGTAAATGTTCTTAAAAAACAGTTGTTAGGAAGCAAGAAATTCTACTAATCTATGTGTAAAGGGCAGGCTGTGCTATATATTTTTTCTACCTAGAAAGAAGAACAGCGCTTTTTGTTGCTGCTTTATGGATGCCTTATTCAGTATGGTTTGGATTATGGTAGGTCACAGCAAATGATAAAGCAACCAGATGATACTCATATGTTACCGTAAGAATGTATGTCTCTAGGGGAAACAGAAGTTTAATCTGGGCTATTTATTCTTCAGGGCATTCATTACAGCTTTTTGTACATGGAAAGAACATTTGGGGAGCTATGGTGATGTAATAATCATCTACACACTGGGCATGTCTTCACTTGTGCATTTACTGCACAGAAACTGAAATTACTATGCAGTGCAGGTGTGTGTCTACACATGCGTGCCCATACTGCACAGTAAATATGGCAATTTAGCTTCCTTGAGTATAAATTTGATATCTGCATTATGCAGGTATCAAATTCACCCCCAGTTAGTTACTGCACAGTACCACTGTGTGTGTGGACTGACTTGGGACTAACTTTAGTCCCAAGTCAGTCCGCACAAAGTGTTGATGCGCTTTACTGCCTTCGCATGTAGACTCCAGCCTATTCCCTCTTACTTCACAGCAAATGTAAGCCAGTGTAAATGAACGTACAGACAAAGCCTCTTTATCTCAAAGGTGCCTGTATCTCATGGGATCAAGTTTTTTTATAGATTATCCATTTGTTGGTTTTGTAGCTAGTTATTGGTGTATGACTATGTATACATATATGTACATATATTAAGTGTAATCATCAGGGATCCAGGTTTTCTGTTTGCCATGGAAAAATGTGGAAAAACCCAGATTTTCTCCTTTAAGAGAGGCAATCAGGCAGAGGTTGCCACATGCATGTGCACCCACACAGATGCACATGGCAGCCAGGCAGCCTGGAGAGCAGCTCCTGCAGCTCCTCACAGGTAAGTCTATGGGAGTGGGATTGAGGCCCCTATAATGAGGGAGGGAGGAAGGGAGGGAGTTGGGCAGGTTTAGGGAAGGGGCTGCTGTCCAGCTGGGGTGGTGCATGGGGCTTAGTGCTTAGCCATGGCTGCAGAACCCAGGTGGGGAGCGGGATGGAGCTGCAGGTGGCTCATCCAGGGGGAAGTGGTGGGG
>NW_017729032.1:68471542-68479973 GCF_001723915.1 Gavialis gangeticus
GTGGGGGGGGCAGGGGGCTGGCTTCCTCCCGCTGCATGCCCTCCTGGGGGGGGGGCATGGGGGACATGTGCCCCCCAGATTTGTGCTCAGGGTAGGAGTGGATATGGGCTGCCTACTGCAGGCTCAGGGCTCCCTCTCCTGCTGCCCTCCCCCAGCCTTGCACAGTCCAGCAGGTGGGGTCCAGCGTTGCAGAGCACGGTGGGGTGGGGAGGTTCAGTACTGCTACCGGGAGCCCCATGCTGCCATGGCGAGGTGCCCTCTGCCCACCTGACAGCAGTGCGGGTGACAGCATGGAGTTGTGCCCCCTGCTGCTGCCAGGTGCGCAGGGGGCACTTTGCCATGGCAGTGTGGGGCTCCTGGGTATGGCACTGAGCCACTCTGCCACACCAGGTCCCACCTGCTGTCCCTCGGAGGGCAGAATGGCAGGGAGCTTTGAGCCTGCAGCTGCCAGCCCACATCTGCCCCTCCAAGGGTTCTGCTCCAGCCACAGCAGCCATTGCCTCCCATGGGCAGCAGCCAGGACTTGGGCACTGTTGCCGGGGGGCAGAGGGCTGCGGACCTAGGTCCCTGGTCCCATAGCCCTGGCAGCTGGGGGCCCCTGCTGGCAGGGTTGGGAGGGCCAGGGGGACTGTGCCTGGGGAGTAGGGGTGGGAGGGTCGTGGGTTAGAAAGTGAAGGTCACTGGAAGGGCCAGAAGGGTGTGGGTTGGATGTAAGGGGCACCTGGGGGGTGGGGAGCCATGGTTCAGGAGTGAGGGGCACCGGCAGAGCTGGGGGGCTCTGGCTTGGGAATGAGGGGCAATGGCATGGGCAGGGTCCTGACATATCAGGGCTGCTTAGTTTCAGAAAGCAGGGGTGATGGGGGTGGGAATGACACAGCCACAGCTAGACCCACATCCTGGTGAGTGAAAGGGACAAGGGAAGCCCTGATTTTTCCACAATAAAAAACCCAAAATCAAATGCCAAAATGTATAGGTATATAGAATTAATTTTTTTAAAGTGATTGAGGCACTGGTAGGCTTCCAACTTGCTTTAAAATTGTAAATATGTCAATAAAACATTGTGTTCAACTGATACCTATATATAGTGTCATTTCATTTTAATTGAGAAAAAATGTGGATTTGAGTATTCTTTGATTAGAGATTTTGCAATTTTTAAACAGCGAAAACCAGGATCCCTAGTAATCAGTTACATAGTAAATGTTTTCCTTAATTGCCCCCTTTGTAAATATGTTCCACACTAGAGATGCATGGATTTATCAGAGATATAATCATAGAGTCAGAAAATTAGGGTCAGAAGGAACCTCAGGAGGTCATCTAGTCCAACCCCTGCTCAAAGTGGGACTGTCATGAACTATGTCATCCCACCAACCTCTCTGGGTAACCTGTTTACTACCCTCCTGAGAGGGGATTTCCTAGTGAGAAAGTTCACTCACTAATATCTCATTTTAACTTCCCTTGCTGCAACTTGAAACCATTGCTCCTTCTCCTGTCATCTGCCACCACTGAGAACAGCTTAGCTCCATCCTCTTTGAACATCGTTTAGATAGTTGAAGGTTGCTATTAAATCCCATCTCAGTCTTTTCTTCTCCAGACTAAATAAGCCCAGTTCCCATAGCCTCGCCTCATAATATAAGCCATGTGTCCCAGCCCCCTAACCATTTTTATTCTTCTCCACTGGACTCTCTCCAATTTGCCTACATCTTTTCTGAAGTGGGGGACTGTGACAGGAGTATCTCTGCTGGAGCCTTTCTGTTGGTGGCTCCGCCCTCCTTGTCCTGGGCTAACCGCCTGCTTACTCTCCTGCCATGCCTTGATCTTAATTGATTGAGTGATGTAATTAGCAGGAGGCTGCCCACTTTATACGCCTGGTACCAGGGGGCGCTATCTGCAGGTCCTTTTCCTCCCCTACACCGCAGCCCAAGCCTCGCAGATGGTACTTGACATGGTTTCCCCTATGCCTTGGGCCTCTCCTTTACCTCTAGGGCTCCTCACTGCCCCCTCCTGCTCCGGGGCTTCTCACTGCCCCTTCTCGCTCTGGGGCTCCTCACTGCCCTCTTCTGCTCTGGGGCTCCTCACTGTCCCTGCTCACCCTAGGGTTCCTCACTGCCCCCTCTCACTCCAGGGCTTCTCACTGCCCTCTCTTGCTCCGGAGCTCCTCCCTGCACCCTCTCGCTCTGGGACTGGGGTCAATGCACCCCCACAACGCTGTGCCCTCTGTGGCGCCAGGGTCCCCACGCTACCATGGAGCTCCTATGAGGCCTCCTCCAACCCCTAATAGCCTCACCCGGTCCTCCAGTTAAAACCGTAAATGCAAACCATGAAGCCCCTAGGCTATAACATAAAAATAAACTGTCCGGTCAAAAACAACGTTCTAACCCTACTGGGAAAAATACTCCCACTTATGGCAGCAACCCAGGGATGCTCATGCAGTCGATCTTCTCCTTTCTCTCTGCACTGGCCGAGCTCCCCCCTCCTTGGCTGTCAGAGGGGAACTGCCCTCCTGGCCTCATGCCTGGGTTTAAGAAGGGCCAAGCCCTGCCCCTTCCTGTCACCTGGTTCCCTTGGTTGCCCTAGCAACCAGCACCTGTGCTGCCCTGGTGACTGGCAGCTGAGCCTCCCCCTTCTCACCACTAGGGGTCTCTCCTGAGCCATTTCTGCTTTTAGGCGCAGGGCACACAAGTGCTCTGCAACACACCTTCCCCCCTTTTTAAGTCCCGACTCACCGAGCCACGTCTTCATCCGCACCTGGTGCTCCATCCATCTGGGGCTTTCCTCTCAGCCTTTTCCCCGGCACCCGGTAATTCAGGCTCAAGAGGCAGAGGTTTTCAGGTGCCTCCTACTCGCCTTTTACCCAAGGTGCACCGTGTGGGATTTGTCGGGAGTTACCCACCACAGGTAGTCCCCCCACGCTAGCCAACCTTGGTAGGGTGCCTTTAGGCTTATTTTCTTTTCTACATTCTCCATGTTTGGGCAGATGGTTCTGGTCACGGTGTACCTCTCTGACAGATGCAACGGGTGCATCACTGCAGTCATTGGGGATCCACCTCCCTGTCACCCCGCTATTTTTCTTCCTCATCTGGTATCCTCCTGTCCCACCTGGCCCCACTTCTTCCTCGTATGGTCTCGAGAGGAAATTGACGTTTATGTTTTGGGTTCTAGGACGGTGTTTTACCTCGAAACAATACGGCTGCAGACTAAGGGCCCATCTCATCAGCCTTGTGTTATCTGTCTTCATGCTCTGCAGCCAGCGCAGGGGCACGTGGTCAGTGACCAAGGTGAACCGCCGCCCTAACAAGTAATATCGCAGTGTCTCAATAGCCCACTTTATCGCTAGACACTCTTTCTCCACTGTGGCATAACTTTGCTTCGGTGGGTGTAATTTCCTACTTATGTAGGCTATAGGGTGCTCTTCTTCCCCTTCTTGCTGTACCAACACAGCTCCAATAGCCACATCTGATGCATCGGTCTGCACCAAGAAAGGTTTATTAAAATCCGTAGTATACAAAAGCGGCTGTAGGCACAGCGCATCCTTCATGGCTCGGAATGCCTCTTCTGCTTCTGATGTCCATTTCACTTTGGTTGGAGCCCCTGCTTTTATCATGTTCATCAATGGTACCACTACATCTGCGAAGCGGGGTATAAACTTCCTATAATAACCGGCCAGTCCCAGGAAAGCCCTTACTTGCTTTCTGGAATGGGGTGCTCAATATTTCCGCACCGCCTCCACCTTGCTCAACAAAGGTCTCACTTTCCCGCTTCCTACTAGGAACCCCAGGTATTGCATCTCCTTTTTCCCCACCGTACATTTCTTTGGGTTGGCTGTCAGCCCTGCCCTTCTCAAATCTTGCAATACCGCCCTCAGTGTGGTGAGGTGCTCAGCCCAGCCCTCCATGTATATCACGATGTCATCAATGTATGCAGTGGTGTAACCCCCATGGGGAGCCAAAACTTTGTCCATTAATCGCTGGAATGTGGCTACAGGTCCGTGCAATCTGAATGGCATTCGTCAGAATTGAAAAAGACCCCACGGAGTGGAAAATGCTGTTTTTTCCTGATCTTCAGGGGCCACGGAGACCTGCCAGTAACCTTTGGTCAAGTCTAACATGGAAATGTAGTTAGCTTGCTCGATGGTCTCCATCAGTTCGTCTACTCGGGGCATTGGACAGGCATCAAACGTAGTCACTGTATTCACCTTTCGGTAGTCGACACAGAGGCGGATTTTTCCATCAGGCTTAGGTACTGCCACGATGGGGCTCCGCCAGTCACTGAGAGATTTGCAGATAATCCCCTTCTCCAGCATCATTGTAATCTCCGTTCTTATCAGGTCTTGGAGTCGTTGGGGAATCCGTCTCCAATTCTCACGTACTACCAGGCCCGGAGGAGTTTTTATCCAGTGTACCGCGCCCCGGGCTTCCCCAGGGGTTCCTTGGAACACATCTTCATACTCCTTGACCAACTTGGCAGCCTGTCTTCTCTGGTCCTCCTACAGTCACACGGCCAGTTCTACATTCCCCAACCCGCTTTGCTCTGTTAACGTCGGTCCCAATTCCAACTCTTCAGGACGAGGGGCTAAATACATACACTCCCGGTCTTCCCTCCTCTTCAACGTATTGACATGGTATACTTGCCTCTTTTTCTTCTTATCGGTCTGGTACACTTCATAATCCACGGGCCCCACTTGGCGTACGACCTCGTAGGGTCCCTGCCACCGGGCAAGTAACTTGCTCTCGCTGTCTTGCAGCAGAACCAACATGCAGTCTTCCACGTCAAATCTCCTTTCCTGGGTGCCTCTGTTGTAATGCTGCGCTAGTCATTGCTGGGCTTCTTGGAGATTTCCCTTGACCACATTCCGGGCCGCTTCAAGGTGTTCCCGCAGTTGGATTACATATTGGAGGATGTTCTGGTCTCTGTTCCGCTGTTCCTCCTGACCCTCCTTAATTAGGCCCAGAATTCCCCTTGGTTGCCGGCCGTACAACAACTCAAATGGTGAGAACCCAGTCAAGGCCTGGGGTGCTTCTCTTTCCGCAAATAACAAAGGTGGTGTTATCATTTTATCCCAATTCTGCGGGCTCTCAACCACAAACTTTTTCAGCATTTGTTTCAGTGTCTGAATAAAACGTTCCACGAGCCCATCCGTTTGTGGATGATATACGGCTGTCTTCAGATGTTTGATCCCCAAGGCTTTACTCACTCCTTCGAACATGCGGGATGTAAAGTTCATCCCTTGATCAGTCAGTATTTCCTTTGGAAGCCCTACTTGGGAGAATATCTTCAATAGCTCATTCGCTACTTTCGGCGTGGACACCGTCCGCATTGGTACTGCTTCCGGGTACCTAATCGCATAGTCTATTAGCACTAATATATATTGGTTACCTGTGCTACTCTGGGGAAGTGGCCCCACGATGTCCACTGCTACCCGCTCAAAGGGGACCTCTATCAGAGACATTGGAATCAAAGGAGCCTTTGGGGGCGGCCTTGGGTCCACTTTTTGGCAGATGGGACATGAAGTACAATATCGTATGACTTCCTGCACCAGTCTGGGCTAAAAAAACCTTGCCCAGATGCGTTCCTCTATTTTGTCCTGGCCCAAATGCCCGCCCATGGGGAGCTCATGAACCACTTTCAATAAGGCCTGTCAGTGTTGCTGCGGAACCAACAGCTGAACGACCTCCCCTCCTTCTGGTTTCCCTTGCTTGATCCGGTATAGGAGGCCATCTCTTACCTTGAACCTCGGGGTTGTTTTCATCAGTTTCGGTCACAATACCTTGTCGTCTCTTCGAGCGAGGTGTTCCTGCAGCGCCCACTGGAAATCCGACTCTGTTCTAGTTGAAAATGCTCATCTTCCCACAACTGGGCAACATCCACTCTTTGTTCCGCTCTCTCTTCGTGAGGAGACTGCTCAGTTTCACCCACAAAACCCTCTGTGGTCTCTTTGCGCCTCACACTAGCTATTTCTTCTAGCAACTTGGGCCAGTCGCAGCCCAGGACTACTGGGTAGGGTAAATTGTCTGAGACCTCCACTAACATTGGGCGGGTCTTGTTGCCTACTCACAGAGTGACCCTCACCCAGTCATTGATGAAGTTATTGAGCAAAACTGGCCCCAGGACTGACCCCTGAGGCACTCCACTTGATACTGGCTCCCAGCTAGACATCAAGCCATTGACTACTTCCCTGTGGCCTCATCTACATGAGACACTGACTGCACAGTCATTACTGTGTAGTCATTTAGTACTTGTATAAGCAAATACTAAATGACAGTGTGGTAACCCATGTTACTATGCATTACTGTCAACACATGGCTTTTTTGTGATACTGACTGTGCAGTAGCTTTGCATCACAGTTTCTGCCATGCGATGCTACTGTGCAGTAGTCCTGGGCTACTGTGTAGTTGGTATCTCATGTTAGATGCAGGCTTTAAGCCCCCAAATCCAGCCAAATTTCTATCCACCTTACAGTCCATTCATCCAACCCATACTTCCTTAGCTTGCTTGCAAGAATATTGTGGGAGACCGTAACAAAAATCTTATTAAAGCCAAAGCATATCATGTCCATTCCTCTCCTTGCATCCATAAAGCCAGTCATTTCATTATGTCCCAGGGAAAAGGCAAGAAACGGACCCCGAAGGGTCAAGGAGGACCCCCAGGAGCCGGCACATCCCAGGGGAAACACAGAGGAGGGGAGAACAAACAAAAACTCCTCACCTGCAGCAGGAACCATGACAGGACTGGAAGTGGCGGCGGGACCCACGCGGCTCATTAGCCGTGTCTTTTTAAAAGTGCAGCCAGCTGGTGAGAGGAGGGAGGAGCCCTGGCACAACGAAATAAGAAGAGTGGCTGGCGAGGCAGAGGGAGAGAGGAGACTGAGGACAAGTACGGGGGAAGTATCCCCAGGAGCCCTCTCAGAGGAGGGAACAGGCAAGCATACCTCCCACAGGATAGGAGGTTGTCCTGGAGATCTTCAAGAGAGGGACGCTGTTGCCAGACCAAGGGAAAAAGAGGTATCCACGCTGCATGTCGAGTTAGCACCCCAGGAAGAGGCTCCGGAGACCTGGCGAGCGAGTAAGGTACTCTGGTGAGAAACCCCTGGAGAAAAGAGGGATCCACGGGATGCAAGGCACCGGGTCAAGAGGGATCCTTATAGGCATTGGCCCGGTCCCAAGGATCTTCCCATGAGGGAGGCGAATGGCCACGACAGCAGTTGATGTGGCTGAGAATAGAATCAACGACCCTTCAGAGAAAAATCAATAGTCCATGCTAGGAGGGACATTGAGGGTAGGTTTAATATATTTTATACTAAGGAAAAAAAGGAAAAGGGGAAAAAGGTGGCACAGAGGGAATAGCTGGTGGTGGGACCGCACGAGTAGGGGCATGCTAGTACTAAGCTGCCTGTGGGTAATAATCAGAGGAGCTCCATCGTTGTAGGTAACTTTTGTTGTCTGTTTCAGTTTGTTTCTCCTTTGTTGTTTCCACTTTTGGGAAGAGAGCAGGACGTAGGATAACCGAAAGCCAAGAGCTCCCGGCATTAAGGAAGCTCCTGTTAGATAGGAGACCTAGACGGACACGTAGGCCCCTTAACGGGTATTGTGGGACCCGAGCAAGACCAGAGATAAGATCCTGTATAGGGAGGGTAGGCCGCAAAGAACATTAGCACTCCGTTGTGGCTGGGTTCAGGGCAAGGTACAGGGGAGGTTGGAGCCTCGCGGAAGACCACCACCCTTAGGCCTTGGACAGACGTACCCTGGTGGCAAGGCCCCCCACTGAAAGAATCATCAAAGTCATGGCAGGTGGGACTGGGGGCTAAGACCGTCAGGGGAGAGATACCGACACCTCAAGACTGTAGGGATGGAGCAAAGAACCGCCCTACATATCCAGAGCCAAGCGGCGCAGGACTGAATGATTGAGGCCCGATGGGTGCACATTATATAAGGTAATCAGGTTGGTCAGGCATGACTAGCCCTTGGTGAATCCATGCTGACTGTTCCTAATCACCTTCTCTTGCTCCAAGTGTTTAGAAATGGATTCCTTATGGACCTGCTCCATGATTTTTCTAGGAACCAAGGTGAAGCTGACTGGTCTGTAGTCCCCCAGATCCTCCTTCTTCCATTTCTTGAAGATGGGCACTATATTTGCCCATTTCCAGTCATTTGGGATCTCTCCCAATTGCCATGAGTTTTCACAGACAATGGCCAGTGGGTCTGCAATCACATTGGCCAAATCCATCAGCACCTTCGGGTGCATGCTGTCCAACCTTATGGACTTGTACATGTCCAGCTTTTCTAAATAGTCCTTAGCCCTGTTCTTTTTTACTGTTGGCTGCTCAGCTCCTCCTCAAACTGTGTTGCCAGGTGCAGTAGTCTGGGAGCTGACCTTGCCTGTGAAGTCTGAGATGAAAAACACATTGAGTACTTCAGCCTTTTCCACCCAGCGTAGG
>NW_017729032.1:68480337-68484649 GCF_001723915.1 Gavialis gangeticus
TGGGGTTTTGTTGTTCTCCCGCCCTGGCGGGGGGTCGGGCTAGAAGATCTACTAGGTCCCTTCCGACCCTAAATCTATGAAACTATGAAACTTCATCTGTCATTAGTTTTCCTCCTCCATTTAGTAAGGGACCCACACTTTCCCTGACCTTCCTCTTGTTGCTGACATACTTGTAGAAACCCTTCTTGCTATCCTTCATGTCCCTGGCCAGCTGCAACTCCATTTCCACTTTGGCCTTCCTGATTTCATCCTTGCATGCCTGAGCAATGCTCTTATACTCCTCCTTAGACATTTGTCTAAGTTTCCACTTCTTGTAGGTTTCCTTTTTGTGTTTTAGCTCACTGAAGAGTTCTTTGCTAAGCCAAGCTGGTCTTTTGCCATACTTGCTAGTCTTCCTGCACATTGGGACAGTTCATTCCTAAGCCCTCAGTAAGGTTTCTGTGAAGTATAGGCTGCTCTCCTGGACTCCTTTCCCCCTCAGATTGGCCTCCCAGGGGATACTGCCCTTCAGTTCCCTGAGTGAGTTGAAGTCTGCTTTTCTGAAGTCCACTTGTTCAGATCTGAAGGTTTTGTTCATCTCAGCATGGAAATGTGTCATCTGCATAAAGTTTATATCCAGATGTGGATGTGCAGTCAGGGGAAGTTTGTGGCTGCTTAGATCTGGCTTTTGCTTTTAGTCTCATCTTTCTATTTGTAATGAACAGCAACGTTTACTTCCAGTAGTACTCTCAGCTGCAGTGTTATTAAATACCGCTTCAATAATACTGAGGGAATGCAAGACTGAAAAAATGCTTTATGGGGATCTTAGCCTAACTGATCCTTTTAGGAGAAACTTAAGAGTCAGTGAGTAAACCATATGTTCAATTATCTTAATACAATGAAAACCCTTTCTTTCTGTGAGTCCTTTTATAGCGTCTGATGAAGTAGGTTGTTACCTATGAAAGCTCAGGCCTCTATAACCCTCTGTAAACTAGTTAGTTTCTAAGGGTCCCTCTACACTTGCAGGTAAAGGCACAATGGGCTCTAATGCATGAGCCACACAATCATGCCTCCTACCATGACACATGTGCATGGCAGGAGGTATGATTGAGGGATCATGCATTAGATCCCATTGTGTCCTATTGCCCTGCACTGGCTCCTGTGGGTGCAGCTGACAGGGCGCACAATGGGGGCAGCATTCTCCCTGCTCCACCCCCCGTGAGCTCTGCACCTGACAGGGCTTGCAGGGGGGGCAATGTTCTCCCCACCATGAGCCCCATAGCTGACAAGGCTCACAGCAAGGGCAGCCCTGGGAACACCGCCTCCACTGTAAGCATTGTCAACTGTAGAGCTGGCAGCAGGTGGTGTACTCTTATGGCTGGGAGCATCTCAGGTGATTGGGCTCCCAGCCACAGGGGGGCACTTGGCCTCATGTTCAGTTAATGGCATGATAAGAAGCTACAACATTTTTAGACATTTTTGTGGAATAACTTTGTATCTTATTGCTTGTTTTATCATGCCATTAATTGGTTGAATTTGTAACTAGGATTAACTGGTTAATCACTTCAAGTGTAACATGTAGATGGGGGCCCAAGGTGTTACCCTGCCCTGCCATCTATCTGTTAATACAACTGAAAACAATACTGCAACAATACTATGAGTACCCTGAAACCCAAGTGTTGCTGAAATACTGTTCTGAGGCCCTCATAAGTTCCTTAGAGTCTTTTCGCAAAAAGCTTTGTCAGTTCCCTAGCCAACTCACATAGCTGTCAGAAAAATCCATCCCCCCTAAGTCCTCTCTCTCACTCCTGCATTGGAAGAACTATGTATAACAGTTCATTTCACTAATATGATGAGTCCAGGATCAAACTGCACCTCCTTATCCATGAAGTCTCCTCTGCATGTTCTTTCCAGAGCTACATCTGTTTATTTTACTGTAAAAAATGAGTTAGTTCCATTTAGTCCTGCAAAGCCAGTACACCTAAAAGAGAAGGAGCTGTATTCTACTTTCACTAGTGCATTCTCTACAGATTATTAACCAAATTTCAGCTGTGAAGACAAGGTGGCCATTGGTCCTGTTTTGTACCAGACTGTTTTTAAACCCTTCGTCCTTTATCCATTTCTAAATGGGTAATGATGTAACAGGGTGCAGTTTCCCAACCCCTATTATGAGCAGGGTCCTGAATACAGCTGGGGTTGCCACTTAACTTGCCCAGAATCTGCACCGGGCGTACACTGCCACTGGTGGGCTTCTCTGGGTGCAGCTGGGAACTGGCCGAGTAAATGATCAAGTGAATCCTGACAAGCCCCATTGGGGAAGGAGGTAATAAGTATCAGTGACCAGATGACCTAATGGCCAAGAGACTCAGCCGTACTGGAAAGACTATGGTATCAGCCTGGCAGGTGTGGTGAGGTTGGGGTATAGGGAAGATGGAGCTCTGTGAAGAGGGCATGTTGCCTGTTGATAGAACACTGTTTCCTCTTCTGGGTACCAACACTCAGCTTCCCCTTTCATTTGTTTCACATCAAGCTGTGGCAGGAAAGCATAAGGAAGTAGGCAGCAGCTTTCAGGAAGAGCCATGGGGCACATCACACCCACTGACAAATGGATTACAAAAAGTCCTGTTTTTCAGTTTATTGTGATAGTGCTGCTAGTAAAGCAAGCAGAATGCTTTCTTGCATCCACAGATGCTTCTCAAGTAAATCTCAGGACATCATTCTCCCATTGTACTCTGCCTTGGTGAGACCGCAGCTGGAGTACTGCGACCAGTTTTGGGCTCCACAATTCAAAAAGGATGTGAAGAAGCTTGACAGGGTGCAGAGGAGAGCCACGTGCATGATCAGAGGTCAGGAAAACAGACCTTATGAAGACAGGCTGAGAGCCATGGGACTCTTTGGCCTGGAAAAGCACAGGCTCAGGGATGATGTGGTGGACACTTATAAGTTTATCAGGGGTGCTTACCAGGATCTGGGGAAATGTCTGTTCACAGGGATGACAAGGTTGAATGGTCACAAACTCCTGCTGGACATAAGGAAGAACTTCTTTACTGTCCGAGCCCCCAGGGTTTGGACCACACTGCTGCCGGAAGTGGTTTAAGCACCTGCTCTGAATGCCTTCAAAAGACATCTGGATGTTTATCTTGCTGGGATCCTATGATCCCTGCTGACTTCCTGCCCCTGGGGCAGGGGGCTAAACTCGATGATCTTCTGAGGTCCCTTCCAGCCCTAATATCTATGAAATCTATGAAATTGGTAGAAATACATGTCAATCATTTGTCCTTAAGATTCTATTGGCTGTGCCCAGAAGTATGGTGGTGCACAGCCAGGAAGAGCAATCAGGGAGGGAGGGAAGTGGCCTTCTTGTGGTGGTCCTTCCCTTGCTGCTGATTGGCCAAGGGCACCGGTGACCCCACCCCTTACTGCCTCACTGCTGATTAGCCGATGTGGCTGTCCTGCCCCTCACCAACCAAGGGGATGTCCTGTTCTAGGGATGCATCAGTGGCCACCCTAAATAACACATTTTGACATTGTTATCCCATTTGTTTTAGCTGACTTTGAACATAGTTAGTTGTGTTCATCTGGGCTAGGTACAGACAATCCAAAAGCCCAAGCTGAATCAATTTAATCTTTGCAGGTTAGTCTAAACTGCATACACTGAACTGGTAAACAAGTGAACAGACATTTACTTTAGATTCTGGAACTGCAGCCCCGTGCCTGCAGTGGCTCAGGCCAGAAGCCAGGGCGTGCTAAAGCAAACCTCTTTGCTTGGCTGGAGCAGACAACTTGGGCCAAGGCTAGCCCACCCACCCTGCAAAGGGAGCTTTGTGGGGGAGGTGCAAAGCATCCAGGGATGCTGGGGGACTGAGAGTTAACTTGAACCTGGAGGGGCTCTGGGACAGAAGTTCAATAAACCAGTTAAGTTTGATATTACATTCATCCAGATCTTATCTTAAACTGGTTTTGGCCATTTTGAAAGCAGTTTATATGCACTGAACTTCTGTTGTATTACAGATTTGAACTGGTTTCAGATCACTTATACCAGTTCATGTGTAATTAATGTCCCTAGCTCTCAAGTCAAGTAGAAGCCAAAATAAATTTGCACTTTATAAACTAACTAAAGAAGATATAGCACAAGCTTTCCTGGGCTAGGGCTCACTTCATCAGATGCTGTGAAAGGACATGCAGGGTGTGTCAGAAGGCCACCTCTGTTTCTCCCCCAAAATCTCTGCTTTGTGACAATTTGGTTAGGATGGGACCAGCAAAGGATATGCACCTTACCCTATCTCAGGTTACCTTAGGTAACCTGAGCTGGATACATTCCTGAGGGAGGGGG
>NW_017729032.1:68485266-68489247 GCF_001723915.1 Gavialis gangeticus
AGCCTGGAAGGTGGTCGGGTGCAGTGAAGTGGGTGGCTCAATGCAGGAGCGCCCCCTACTGGCTCTCCACACAGGGAACAATGTATAAGAAGGAGAAAGCAATTTGAATACAAAAGTAGAAGGCAGGGGGAGGGGGCAGTGCTGGAAGAAGCAAACAAACAAAGGATCAAAAGAGTCACAAAAGCTTATTTCAGTACCTTATTCAGGCACTGAAATAAGAATCAATTTACCTTGAAGGCAATGCAGTAAGACTGGAGTATGTGAAAGAAAAATGTGGCCAGCAGAATATCCATCTCTGGGTACTATACAGGACTCTGATATTCAGCTTGATTTTCAGAACCTGGTGCTGGTGGGGAAGAAAAAATCTGTCATTTTTTTGTTGGGTGCATGTAAACATTTGATTTGGAAATATTGGAAAAATAATAAGCAGGAGACTATAAAGTTGTATTGTTGGTCCAGTTTTTCAGAACAAAACTTCAGAGTCACCTTGTAGGGGGGTAAGGTTTGTGGGGGTTAAATCTGGAATGCACTCTTGGTTCATACATCTTCCAACCAACCCGACTCTGAAAATTTGAGACTCTGTAGTCCACCTGCCTAGTCACTGGGGAAGGGATTGGGGGTGAGGTAACAAAACACCTGCCTCGCATCACCTGCAACTTCTTCAGAAGCAACTGGACTTCAAACTCTGAGATACTTGATCATGATCTCTGTTCTGGTAGGGGAAGAGGTGACTCTCAGGCATGCAGTGCATCCACTTTTGCTTTCACAAGATTTTATAGCTAGTTGGGTCCTTCCAGAGCTCACAGGATCAAATATTACCCTTTAGTATTATAAGTGTTGTTGCTTCAATCAGGAGACACAAGCCAGAGACATTTCAAACTAATATCCATAACTCTGCTACTTGGCTGAAGGTGAATCTCTAACAGCTGTCAGAGGCTGTGGTATGTATTTCCACTCTGTACACCTCTAGCCAAGAGGGGGGCAAGACAGTCACAATTAATTGCTAATTAACATGACTGACTCCAAGAAGTACAATTTCAGGGCACTAGAAATCTGAGAGACCCATTTCCATGGCTAATTAGAATTAATTCATAGCTAAAAGTAGTAGCACTCTAGCAGTTTTAAAGCTGCTGATAAATCACATTAGCCATTATTACGTTCCCGCCTAAATACATACCTCACCATCTCAGCAGGGTAGAATGATTGAGACAAAATGAAGATGTGAGATACCCACTGTATGACCATCACACAACTCACCAATATTTGAAGTCACGCAGGAGCTTTCTCACCAGCACCCAACCTCTCAATGCCACCCCGAAAGAGACATAACTACAGATGTAGAAAGAGAAGCTGAAGAAAACACCTGACAGTGAAATAATGGACAGTCCAGCAGCTGAGTCCTTGCCACCAGGGGCTGATAATGGTATCGGCCTGGCAGATGTGGTGATGATGGAATGTAGGGGAGGTGGAGCCCTGTGATGAGGACACGTTCCCTGCTGAGGACGCGTTCATGGTAAAGTGAATCATCACAAAGGTGGTTATGTCTCAAGAGCCTACATACCAGAGTTGGATGCTCCAAGGAATTAATGAAGAAGGGGGGCTATACTATTAGTTCAGGCACTTTTGACTATGGCACAGAGACTCAGGCTATGCAACACACACTGCAATGCCCGCTGGTTGAAGGTACATATACAATGAAAGATCTTGAAAAATACAGTAAAAAAGCACAAGCATGTGTAATAGTCAAATGCGGTGTAGAAATGTGAGAAGAAGAAAGCTATCTCATAAGTCGCAGGGCTGTATGTATGGTACTTGTGCAATTCAAAAAGTTTGCTATGAAGGAGTCAGGTTTCCATTTTTAATGCCATGAGCTAGCTGCACCTTTATCCCTTTTCTGTTATCTCTGCTTGCACCTCCTGGAGGGTCAGGCTTCACATCTCCATCTCTCCTGGAATGATACTACATGATTCTTCTGCTCTTACACCTTGCTCTGGGCTGTACTGCCCTGCATATAACCATGCTTGTCCAGGAGTTTTAAGTGAGTTTGACACCTGCAGTTTGTCTCCACTTTGGCATCTGTTACTAGTGGTGAATACACACACAAGGTTTAGTTTGTTTATGTAAAGAAAGTAATTTGTGCATCTTCTTCACTTGTAAGAAAAATTCTTCTGAGATTGAATGTTAAATTGTAGATATGTGTCCTCTGTTACTTTTCATCTGTTTTTCAATGCTCTTCCATAGAATGTAATTTGATAATGGAAGATACCTATCACTGTTCACAAAAGCTTATGCTCACTTGCTCTCTCTCTTTCTCATATATACCTATACCTATAAATCTAGATCAATCTTAGTTAGTTTATACTTACCCTGCCTTTTGAGCCATTGTTGTCACAGAGCTGACAAAGTCTGTCAGCACACTTAAAGACTCTTGGTGCACTCTTAGGGCACAAACTTCTCCTCAGCACCCCACTCTCAAAGAACTGAGACTTTATAGACCAGCTGCCAGGGCCCTTGTTTTCTTACTGCCCCCTCAGACTTCTCTGTAGGCATGAATCTACTAGTATAGCCTCTGACTCTAGAGGAATAACATGACAGGTACAACAGACACACAGAGAAGCCCTGAATTTCTGAACAGCCATTGCTTTTTCCTTTAAAAGAAAAAGCATCAGGTAATAATGGTAATTTAGAAAGGAAAACTCCTGAACACAGTACCTCATTCTGTTTTATCCTTCTGCTGGGAGTCGTTGGGATTTGTCTATTCAGGCAGGCAGGGTTCTGTCCTATCTCTCCTATAGACAGCTGCTCATAATTTGTTTTCTGTGGCTTGCCTGGTCTCACAGCTAAACCAGACTCTCCAAACGACTTGGTCCTGGCATAGCTTCCCATGACAGAAAGCTGTATCATACTCCAGCTGAGGAGTGGGGGCTGGGGAAGGTGGTGACAGCACAGGTACAGCATCAGGCTGCCTGATTGTGGCATGGGTTCAGGCAAACTCCTCTGTTGCTGACATGTAGTGAAAGCTAACCATCCTGCACCAGACTGGAGCTGGGTTGTTTCATCCCATGGCTTATAAAGGTTGCCAGCCCTGTCTTAGGCCCAACTTTACTAACAACTCATCAACAGGTCTTTCCAGATCAGTTCTGAACCTGGTGCAGTAGTTCTGCAAGTGCTATGATGCTTTTGCAGCCCCCAGGTTGTAAAACAAAGTGGAGGGTGTCTGGTTATCCTGTGCTTCTGGGCTTACTTGGTCACTGTAGCAGGGACCTGGCTGAGCCCCATAGTTACTGGGGTGATGACTGCCAGAATGCTTCACAGGTAGCAAACTCACAGCTGGCCCTGAAGAAAAGCAGTGAGCTGGTGGGACAACAGGGTGCTCTGCCACAGCCCCATTTCTGGGTAGGACAGGTAGCCAGTGGGAAGCATGCTCTCAGAGGGCCCCTTCCCTGACCCAGAGTGAGAGCTAGAACCCAGGCTCCATGCAGACACAGAACCCAGCCCAAGAAGCAGACAGGTGGCCAGAATGGACAGCACTGCCTAGGGCCCAGAAACCACAGGTGCAAGGGCTGATGAGCCCCTCTGGGGATCACAACACCTGGTGGCAGCTGTGGGACACATGGGGCAGGCAGGGATCTGGGTTGGGTGAAGCCAACCCAGAACTTCCTATATAAGACAGTCCCAGCTCCAGGAGAAGGGGAACACCAGCGTACGCACTGGCCCATGTTATGTTCACCCACCAGAGCCAAGGACCTGGGATTGAGGACCAGCAAGACATCAGCTCTCCTTATGGAACCCTGACCATCACACAGTTGTTGGAGGTCAGGTACATCTAGGGGCCCTATGGGGGTTTGTAATACTCATGGTGCCAAATTATCCCATGATGTCCCAACGGTGCTCCCCCCCTGCTCTGCCCCCACCACCTCCAAGGAGCAAGGGTGGGGGGCGAGGCCAGCACCGGTGGTCTCCCCTCTGCTCCATCGTTAC
>NW_017729032.1:68494247-68509942 GCF_001723915.1 Gavialis gangeticus
ATACTCATGGTGCCAAATTATCCCATGATGTCCCAACGGTGCTCCCCCCCTGCTCTGCCCCCACCACCTCCAAGGAGCAAGGGTGGGGGGCGAGGCCAGCACCGGTGGTCTCCCCTCTGCTCCATCGTTACCACCTGCAGGGAGCAGGGCAGGGGGGGCAAGGCCAGCACTGCTGGCCTTAGCCCCCCCCCCCCATTCCATCTTCTCTATTGCAGGCACCTTCAGGGAGCAGGGCCGGGGGTGGGGCAAGGCCAGCTGCGCTGGACTCACACCCCCCCCCTCTATCCCCTGTGTCCCCACCATCATGGCATTGGAGGCTGGACTTGATGATCTTCCGAGGTCCCTTCCAGCCCTAATGTCTATGAAATCTATGGCAGCATTTCGCCGCACCAGCACCTCCTGTCTAAATGCTTATTCACACCCTGATTTTCTGTTTGTTGGCCAATCAGAGCACAAATGAAGTGTTATGGACAGAGAGACAGATTAAGGGTTTTATGATATTAGAATATTAGTTTATTCATTTCCTTCCATCATGGACCCTTTCACCTAACAAATGAAGAAAGATGCCTGGTGAGGCCAGGTGCCTACTCCACTCATTGGCAGAACACCTGAGTGGAAAGGGGTGGGATGTAGGAGAGGTGGAGCCCCACAGAAGAATTGTGGACACTGTGACCCATACCATCTCAACAAACCCCAGATTATCAGGTACCACTTCCTGATATCTTTTTCAGTGACACCAAGTCATGGCAGGAGAACAACAAAAACAGGAGAATTAGACACCCATTGAGCATGTGGCATCCAGGCTTCATCCTGGTGTAGCTGCTTGGCCTGGGTCCCTCTACAGTTACCATGTGGGGCCAGGAAGGAATTTCCCCCCCTCTTGTTGTTACTGTTGTCTTGGTTTTGGCTGGGGTTTTTTTCCCCCCCCTTCCTCAGAAACATTGGAGTTGACCATGGCCAGGGCTGGGGATTCTGACTGAGTTTCTGCTGGTACTTAAAAACCTAGAGATTCCTGGCTAGAGGGTCTAGCTCCTCCACTTAGGGTCACACTGATTGCCATATTTGTGATAAGGAATGAATTTTTACCCCCTAATCAGATAGGCATAGTTCAGGGGGGTTGAGAGTAGGGGGTGAGGAGGGAGAGGTTGTCTTTCTTTGAAATGAGAGGGGGGTCTGGTTCTCTTTCCTGCAGCTCTAGAGCATATTTTATCAAACTACTTCTTGTCCTTTTAGTGGCCTGACTTGATGAGGTCCCCCACTCCCCATTTGGCATGGGGGGAAAATGCTCCACATCTTATAATTGTATACAAGGAAATCTCACTAAATACATTGTCTATCATTAAACTGCTGCCAAAAGCAGCATGTGCTCAGCAATGGAAACCAACTATGAAGTTGATTAAATGCAGCCAATGCTGAGCATCATTATAATGGCCTACATTGAGCAAACATGCTGAAGGGGAACCTATCACAAGAATTAGGTTAGTGTAGTCTATCTGAATAAGACATATAATAGTGCCCAGTAAGTGCAGTTCCCCCTCACTGCCAACTCCTTTCCAAGTCATGGTGAGCCACAACATTGCATATAGTTCACCCAGAATCCCTCTGTTGCCTTCCCTTTTAGGCTGGTTCATATGATTAGAGTGACCCCACTCTCCATGAGTTGAAGTCAGACTAGGTTGCCCTATGCTTCATCTGCGTATAAATTTTTGGAGCATTCCAGGACTTATGACAAGAATACCTTGTTCCAGTCATGACTGGGGGCTAATTAGCACATAGATTCTTTGGGGGGAGTATCTGGAGTACACACCCAGTGAGCAGTGCTGAGCCACAGGGTCAGCATGGCTTGAAATGCTGTTGACTCTGGTGGGGCCCAGCCCAATGAACTATGTGTTTAACCATGAGCCTTTGGCTTTAAACTAATATCATACATAGTTTGTGCTACATATAAGCAGGTGCCAAAGTGTTGCTCAAAAGTGTGTTTATGGAGAACCTGTGCTAAAACTCGCAACAGTTTCCAAAAAAGGTAACACATCAATTGTGAATGAACTAAGTACATGGATACTATATGTAAGTTGCTATAGCCGTGTTTAATTTCAAAGTTATTGTTTTCAAATTTCCTTGCTTACTTCCATGTGCTCTGGGAGAGCAGGATCTGACAGTAAGGAGACGGAGGAGGGGCTGCGGGGGAAAAAGTTGGGAGGAAGCAGAGAGCAAAGGGCTACCTGATCCCCAAGATTTATTTTCCCTGGTGTACCAGTGGGAGAAGGACAAATTCAAGGCAAACCTCCAATAATTAGGTTCTATACATGAAAAATTTTAACACATTTATAATTTTTCCTTTTATAGATTTGAATTACTGGGGGGTCATCTTATAACCAGGGTCATCTTCTTTTTGAGTAAATATGGCAGCTCTGTGGATTCTGATCATACAACAGGGATTGAAAACTGTCTTCACTTGCATATTCTACTACCTGTCATGAGGCTTTCCCTCCCCTTCTTCAGGTAGAGGCATAACTAGCAGTTTATTTTCCCAGGGCAGAAATGCTGTTGAAGGCTGAAGGTTGGTGGAGGGGGAGAAGGGGGATCAGGGAAGGGGCCAGTGCCAAAGACAGTGTGTGTGGGGGCGGGGTGCTGAGCTCCAGCAAATGGGGGAAATATACCACACACTGGAGAATGGGGATGGCACTACAGAGTGGGGCTGCAGTGCTGGGGCTCTGCTACTGTCTAAATGGGGGAGACTTTTTATGCAACTGAAATCAGTATTCTAAGTTTCTGACTTCTCCCTGAACGGTCGTTGTCCAACAAATGACAGGACTAGCCCAATGCATCTACATGGGTTTTGGGAGGGAACAGAATCTTGCTATCCATCCTTAAGAGCAAGCTCAGTCACCTATAAAGAGATCATGTCCATAACTAATGGGAATGTAGGGGAATAACCATAATAGTCTATTATTGCTTCCTATATTTATGAAGTTTGAGGCCACTGATTCCATGCACACACTAACTGGCCATACCTTTGACTTGTCAGTGTCCCCAGCACCACTTTCCCATTTTTCATAGTACTGTGTTCATGGAGTCTAACATTCAGTTCTCTCTGTTACTGCTTCCTTGCACCTCCCACTGTGGAAAAGCAGAATTTCTCATCCCTGGAGAAAAGGTCTTGTCATAATGCCCAGGTCCTGCATTTACCAGCTGCTTGAAAAGTGGAAAAATTGTCTCTTGTGTCCCTAAGAGGTTTTCTGTTCATTTCCACTGATTTGTATTATCTGGTTAATTTGCCTCTGCAGTGGATCACATTTTTATTTTAGCTCTGGAAGTCACAAGGTTATTCAGAAGTCTGATTTTGAAGAGTTCAAAGCTATTTTATTTAACACCTCATTGATGTACTCTGTTCCTGTCTGATCGCAAAGCTAGGGCATTAACAGTTCATTCTGCATTGTTAGTTTATTGACTTCAAATCCATCCCTCCCCAAGGCATGAAGAATGATATAAAATAATAATAATTTAAAAAGCATATCCCATTTATTCCTGGATTTATAAAAGTTTCTTTAATATTTTTTAGGCACAAATGAACTCACTGATTAGGATGATAATGAAAGAGAGGTACCAAAGAATCAGTATGATAGAGCTGGGACTGCTCTCCACTTAATGAATACCATATGGTGACCTGATTATAGGGGTGTTTATTGTATGACTCTGTTGATTTAACTCAGTAGGAGTCTGTCTGGAAAAACAAGCAGAAAGGAAAAAGAATAGCTTAAGACATGACTAAGGCATTTCTCCACAAATGCTTAAAAGTCAAGGAACAATACCAGAATAATTAGCTTTGGTGATCTGGTGACTCAGGATCCAGACAACCTGCAGAGCTGATTTTGACCAGAAGAGGAAAAAAGCCCACTCCAAAATATGCTTTGGAGGCTTTTGATTGTCTATCATTACTCGCAGTATAGAATTGATCACCAGCAACATCAGAGATGGTCTCAGATCAATACAATGGAGACAGCCTTTATCTGGATGGGTGGTGATATGGAACAAGATCTAATTTTGCAACTGGGTCCAAATTTTGTGTGTGTGGTCCAAAAAAAAGTAGATTTCAAAAGTGCAGTCAGCATAAGCAACCATTTCTGTAGGATTCTTCAAAATCCAGATGGAGCACCACAAACATGATCCAGAAACCACTGAAGACAATGGCAAAACATTCATTAACTTGAGGGGAAGCAGATTGGACCACAGTTGATGTTTTAATTTTAAAAGTCAGTTGGCTGTATTCTGGGCCAGTGTAATGAGCCTGTCTTTGCGGTTGTGTCCAGTTACAGCATGGCTGGATTCAACATATATATTGTATTCATGCCTCACAATGACAATTATTTAGGATTTCAAAACATTGCACCTAAAATTGTTTTTCTGCATATTTTTTTCTTCTGAGACATCTTCACCTTGCTCCGACTATGTGATTGAGATCATCTCTCTAGAATATGAAAGAAATTTGATTTAAAGCAAGAGAAGTTATTACAAACTTGAAAACAGAATAAAACACTTGTGACTGAGTTTCAAGCAATTGGCGGGGCAAAAGGAATGGGGATTAGTGAAAGATGATTCTGTGGTTATTTTGCATGTAGACAAGAGGGGCCACTGTTATTTTGGATAATGCTGCCTACCCCACCACAAAAGCATCAAGCAACTGAACAGAAGATCTTGTGTGTAATCAAGAAAGAGGAATGTATGTAGATGCTGGAAATGTTAATCACTTGATCTGCTTCTATTCTTCTGTGTCACCAGGGCTTTTGGCCAGTACTGTAATAAAAATATTTGATACTGAAGACAGAATTAAGATGGAGAAGTATCTTGGCTTCTTTCTTTTTTAAATTAATTTTTAAAAATCTTTAATGCAAAACTTCATTTTCTAATTTTTAAAACTACTATATATAAAATACATAATATAGCATAGATGACAATCTTACTCATAGCCAGAATAGCACCTGCTGGGTAGCACTTTAAGAGAGTAACATGTTCAGAGAAGCATAAGCTTACATAGGCAATGGCTTACTTTATCAGATGCTATCTGTTAGTCTCTAAGGTGCTACCCTGCCCTGCCTTCTGCCTGACTTCAAAGTAACACAGCTAACCACTTCTCTCTCTAAACATATGTGTGAGGATTGTATATCTTTAAGATATAAGTGACATCAGAGAGAGAGAGCTAAAGAGCAATCTCACAGCTGTCTGGGTGCTTTTAGCATGGATAAAGAAACTTCTTAAAGTGGCTAATGATTCAGTGAGCTGAACCTACAACATGATAATATATAGTCTCTAACTGTTGCACAAGATAATTAATTCAAAGGCAAGAGGCACCATAGTCTCATCCCCTCTTTTCCTGTATATTACCCATATCCCTTTTGAACTTGCCATTGTGAGGATCCCTTCCTGCAACTGTGCAATGCAAGCAAAACCTCAATATTATTTTACACATAATCTTATTTTTCTCTTGGATTTTAATGGCAACAGCCTAGATTTCGCAGGTCAAGGAAACAAGCTAGATGAGAAGTATGAGTGGTGGAGACTGAAACTCTCTAGGTGACTGTCTCATTTAGGACAAAGCATTGTATGTGTGGAGGAGACAGGACTGGGATGGAGTTAGGCTGAAAGAGTCAAATCAGGAAGGGTCAAACATGAAGAGTCTGTGACCATTAAAGTACCCTCCCTTCCAGAGCCTGGAGGGACCTACTGTTTATCTGTGGTCAGCAAATAATCTATGACATATACTAGCAAAGTATGAGTCTCATTCGTCTCTACTGCTAGTTTTCAACATGGAGGATGGCAATCCACTGCGGCTATTGGTTATTTTATTAGCTCAAGTGGCAGATCATTGTGGACCTGAAACATAAACTGGGTGCACCTACCAGATCAGACCCTGCACCACCTATGAGGTGTGGTGGTTTCCTCATACCACACCCTTTCTACTCAATCCAGTAGCCCAATGGTTAGGATGTGGAAGACCAGGACTTAATTCCTTCCTCTGTGGGTGCATCTACATGGGATGCTTATTGAGGAGTTGCCTAATTAACTCCACAGTAAAACATCAACATCTCCATGTGTGGCACTATCAGGATGGAATAAACTAATTAACTCTGCCATACAATAGTACTGCCAAACACAAATACTGTCCTATAGTGGAGTTATTTACTCTGCCACAATGCACGTGTAGACGCTGACAGGGCTGGCTGCCTGCTAGCCCTGCACTGAAGCATCCTTGTGCCTCAGCCAACCCCTCATTCACCATATTAGAACATGCAGACATACCCTGTCTGAGCATATTTGAACCCGCAACTCCAACCTCTTGATTGAATGCTGTAGCTACCATGTTAAATGGCATTCTGGGGTGAGGCTCTCAATCCCTCCTTATGACGGTTGCTCCACTTGGCATGGAATTAAGTATTCATTGAACTGGAGAAAAGTAGAGTGAGCATGGCTGTTCAGCTTAATGGTTAGTGCACTCAACTGAGAGAAGAGAGACCTAGGTTCTAGCCTCTGCCCCAAATATATATATATTTATTTATTTTATTTTTTTAAAGTTATTGAAGCAAGGAGTGGAACGCAGGTCTCACCAAGTGAGCGTACCAACCAGTAGGTTAGGGAGTGAGTCATGCTCATGCACCTTCTCCCTTCCTGTCTCAATGACTGTGAATCTGTGTGAATCATTCTATGGAAAATAGATGTAGGCTTGTGAATCCTGATTTGAGATAGGCATTTAAATCCTGAATATGGGTAGATCATGAGACACACCTTTCCATGACATTCCTATTGGCTAGTGTAGGCCGTTGCCTGATAAACTTTTTTGGCTTTTTTGAATCTTAGGTATCCATCTCTTTGCAAAATAGGGAGCTTAGGTGCCTAACTTGAGATTTTTGGATCCCAGTAGGCAATAATGGGAGCATCACTTAGGTGAAGCAGCTCTGAACATGGCAACTCCCAGGTCCTTATGCGGCTCTAGACCTTGCTTACTCTGGCCTCATGCATTTCTTTTTCCTCTACCATATTGTGACTTAAAACTAAGGGATACCAATTACTGTATTTGTAGCCAATTAGAAGTAGCCACTGGTGGCTGGTTTCACTGGGCCAGATTCTTTCCTGAATCACAGCTTGTGCTACTTCAGTTGGGTCATACAGGGGAGCATCCCCACAATTGCATATGTGGAGGGGCATGCATTTCCCACAGGACAAATAGCAGTGACACATATTTGTGCCACTGCTATTTGTGCCTGGCATGCCCCTGCACACGTGCTCCGGTATGCAGCAAAGGGACCCGGGTGGGGTAGGGGAGACAGAAGCCAGCACCTGTGTTGGCCCCAGCAGCCTCAGCTGAGATCCTGGGGGCCTTCTGGGGCAGCAGCAGTGCCAAGAAGGCCAGTCATAACCTGGCCAGCAGCTAGAACATGGCTCTCGCTGGCCAGGATCCAGTATCTGGCAGCGTAGGCTGCTGCCATGTGCACTGAAATGCTTTTTTTTAGCGATGGGTTTTTTTTACACCAGGATGTTTTGGTGTCAAAAAATCCTGCAAATTAGCAGCATGTTGCATGGGTGCATGTATGCCTCATGTGGTTTGCAGCACCTCAGACGGCTTTGAGGTACCACTAATCGCATGTGCACACTCATGCAGATGTGCCTACAGAGTGTAAGCCTACATGGAACCAGGCCCATTTTGCATGTGCTTCACAAGTGACTGCACCACATTCATGCAGCAATTCATACCAGGAGTGCTATGATTGGCAGAATGGTCGGTCCCGGTGAGCCAAAAGAGAATGTCTGTACAGCTCAATTTGGGAGTACTGTCCTAAGATCCACTCAGATGGTGGTTAGCTTGGGGAGAGATCTCCTGGAAAAGAGTTTTTCCACAAGTCCTACATAAAACTTAGCCCTCAGTTAAATTGCATCTTCCGGTCCCCCTTGAATCCACAAATTCACTCTTTGAATCATCCAGTGTGTTTTTAATTCTCTACTCCAGGACCTCTCCTTTCAGGTGAATTTTATCTTTACTGTACATCCCCTGCACATATGCATTTTCATTTAAACTCCTTTAAAAGTATAGGGGATTATTAGGCAAAGTGCTGTAAATAGAGAAGGCAACTAGTTCAGCTTAAAAATGCACATTTGTGTAAGCCACCTTGAGTTCTTTGTAATTTAACCCCATTTACTTAGTTGTTTTAGCTATTATACCTAGACAAATGTTCCTTTTAACTTGCCTGGTGACAAGTTCTGGTGATGGATGAGCATCAAATGAGAATCACTCTAGCTTAGCCATGTGAGTGGAAGTCATTTGGCATGAATCACATAATGCTGCTCTTCACATAATGCTGCTCTTTAATTTATTGCAGAAGCTCTTGGGTTGAGGTGTGGGGGTGGTTCGACTGGCAGAAATTATTAAGCATTATTGCAAAATCATGGTATGTGCTTGGACACCTGGGAAACAATTCAGGCAAAACAGGGATTTGATTTAAGAGGCTCTCTTGATAGTTGCAGCAGCTTTTTTAGTTGCAGCCAACTCAAATGAAAAGAAACCTTTCTGCCTTCATCAGTGTAACCGCTGATCTACCATGCTGGCACTTTTTGGCCAGCTCATGACCCAAATTGAGTCATAAAGTAAAACCTATGCAGGGCCCAACTCAGATTGTACTTAGACCAAGTGACAAAGCATTCCTGAAGCTACACCAGTTAAAACTGATGCAAACATAAGGGCAGAAGAAAACCCAGAATATTATGGACTGGCAGATAATGTAAATTTAGTCACACTACAGAAAACTAAAAGTTACAGGCAAAGCTAGTTTGCAATTATTTAGGCTGCCTAACACTTTCCATTCTAAGATCCAATTGCCAGTTGTTTATAATTTTGCCACACTTGAACTATTTAGGATATTTTTTTTCATGTGGGGCAGCTTTCCCAGGCTGTGCTACTAGTTTTTGTTTTATTTCTTTTTAAATTTAGGCAGAAAGTCCAGCCATTTCTGAGAAGTGGTTACAGGGAAACTATATTGTTTTGCCTCCATTAGAATAGTCTGGTGACATTTTCTTTGAAAGACATTGCTGGAGCAGGAACTTGAGCTGTGCCTTTTGCCCTTCCTGTGGAACTCTGCTCAAACTGGGCCAAATTATGAGCCTTTGAAGAATTGGAGCTTACACATGTTCAATGGAAACATCTTGCAGTTTGGCACTTACAATATCAGAACCTTCCACTGTGCTCCGGCTTCTCATAGCTCCTAATGGTAACCATATGGGACATGCACCATCCCCACATAACTGAGTATGCTCCACTCCTCCATGATTCCTACATGAGACTGAACTATGGCCTCTCCAGTGTTAGACTGAATTGTGCCATCTCCACAGAGCAAGTAAGCATCCCCTTGCTAATACCCAGGAAACACAGGGAAGGAAGCTGGGGCGGGGGAGGAGGGAGGCAGGGAATGAGAAACTGTATGAGGAGTTAGGAAGGGGGAATTGCGACTGGGTGAAACTGTGACTGGTAAAGTGGGTGAGGAAGAGGAGAGACTTACATTCAAAAAACCTGGATTGGCTAGGCCTGAAGACTGGGACAAAAAGCCTGAAAACCAAAGACTGGGTAGACAAGGAGAATGCAACAAGGACAAGGAGCTAAGAGATAGGATTAGGCAGCAGCTGAGCAGGTGGTTTGTAAACCTAATTTTTTTATTTAGGCAGCTACCCTGGCAATTCAGCAGTACCAAAACACCTAAGTCTTTTTCTGTCTTGCCCTAAATTATTTGGCACTATTGGAAGAAACAGGGGAACCTGACTGACAGTGCTGCATACAAGCTACCATTTGCTCTTGTGGTATTTTAGTGCAAGTTTAGATAAAGGAAAACTGTCACTGGTAAAATTATCTCCATCTGCAGCATTAAGAACTCCAGTGAAAATTTGTTTCAGTGAGTGGTGATTGGGATCAATAAACTGAAAGGGTCAGATAAACAATGGCCATCTTTGGACAGAAAATCCACCCCCCACCCCAAAACAGGTGTATAAATAAACTAGTCCAAAGCAAAGGCAGTGGTATTCATTACATCCCTTGAACAGAGTCTCCCTTTCATATATCACATTTGAGTGTACACAGAGTTAAGGAAAGAAGAGACCACACTTTTTGCTCCACAGCTGCTGCAGAATCTCCAGGAAGGAATGGTATGTCTGAGAATCTGTTCCCAAGACAGACGGGCTCAACATGGACAAAGCTTAGAAGTAGGAACAGCTGGGGTAAATGATGGCAAAGGGGAGATGGTACTAGTCTAAGAAAACACCAAAGAGAATATTTTGTTTGATCCAAATAATTGTAACTAGTAATAAGTAGCTGGATGCAATTAAGAAAGGCAAAGGCTTTGAAATCAGGAAGCATTCCATAACAGGGAAGCTGGCAAGACTGTCAAACAGCCTCCCAAGGGAAGTGGGGAAATTGGACCAAACAAAGCACCAGGAGATATAAGATTGGCCAGCAGTCCTGTCCCTTCAAGGAATGTGCTAATTTGCCTCATGTTGGCTACATCTATATATGCATATTAAGCTGAAGCAATAAATTCTGGAGCATATCATGACAGAGTTTATTGCTCCCAGCCACCATGTTTGCATGTACACCCAGGACTGTAGTATGTTGAGCTGGATTGGAGCAGTCCCAAGTAGCAGAGTGCCCGAAGGATGACCAGGCCAGCCCAGGGCTGCTCCGACCCAGCTCAGTGTGCTATGGAGGGGCAGCCACCAGACAGCCCCTGCACTGAAGCACCCTCTTTCCCCAGCCGGGTCAGCATCTACACATGCATTGCTGCACATGAAATAACTCCACAGCAGGGTAGTACTTATATTTACAAGTACTAACCCGCTGCAGAATTTAGTAGTTTCCTGTGGCCTAATAGGACCGCACATGTAGGTGCCAAGATGTTTACTGCAGACCTAATTAGGCAATTCAGTAAACATCTCATGTAGATGCTCCCAGAGTAAATCTTTTCCAACCTTTGTTTCCATGATGCAATAGAAGGGGATGTTCAGCCCATGGATTATCAGAAGAATGTGTCCTCATTCTTCACAGTTAGTTCACATTAGGCACATGGCACCAGGCATGGCAATGCTGTGATGTGGTGTGCTACATCTACTCTGCACGTGCTGGCTCTGGAGGCCCTGCTACACATTCAAATTAAAGCTGGATAGAAACCAGCTGTAGAGGTGTTACACATTTTCAGGCACTACCTTTGTAGCTGGTTGCGTCTATTTTATAGATGGATAGACATTTTTTATGGTGTGATAGTTACTTTGCATGTATGGCTGGTTTACATTTATTGTGCAATTGACCAGTTAACTGATCAGCTAATGTAATGTGGAGCAGGGGCCTGAGGTGGTCTAGCTGAGTTAGCATGGTAAACTCTATTGGTACATATATAGCGCTATGCAACCATGCCTGTTTTCCTTCAGGTTTAGGAGCATGATGTGTCTCAGCATGGCTCTGCCTTGCACTGTGTAGACAGACCCTTTTTATTCCCCCGTTCTCTTTATTATCAATCTACACCCATACAGGGACTGGTTTGAATAGCATAAATTTAAGTTCCTCTGTTAGTAAGGGCTGCCTGGCCTGAGAAGAGTAGCAAATTTAATCATCTATTAGAATATTTTCCCTGTGTTTGTCTTGCATTTTTGATGCTTTAAGGCAGGTACTCTGTGGAGACATTTCTGATCTGAGGCCATTCTTGCTGCTTTAATGACATGTCTGCAATGCTTTTGCTTTCTGATAGTTTGGACATGAGTAGGGAGAATGAGCTACTCCTGAGCACAGCTCAGCAATTAGAGTATTACAAGCTTTATTACTCTGAGCCATCTTGTTTGCTTTAAAATTGGTGGTGCAGTTAACCGGGATTGGTGCCTAACAGGAAAAAATAGAGACCGAGGAAGGCTGAGTCAGAACCAAGCTTTAAAATGCATCAAGCAACCATTTAATTAAAAAGGAGGGTCTAATATTGTGTTCCAAATTATGACTGAAATTTAGCCTCTTCAAAGGGTGCTATTTTAAATCTATACTTACAACAGAAGAAAATACATCATTTAAAGGTAGACACTTTAAAACTTAAAGAAGCGGATAGCTTTGAAGTCCTCTGGAAAAGTGGGAGAGAGAAGTTTCATTTCCAGTCTTCAGGTGGCTTCTAATATACCAGCTTGGTGTGAGCATCTTAGTAGGGATAAAAATAACCACAAGAAGACATGCCATTGAATCTCTTCTCCTTTGCCTGACTCCTCCCTAGAGTCATTATACTAAAGGGGACTCATTGCAGATAAACCAAGCTCAGCAGAAGACATAGACCATAAAGTCCTGAGTCCTCCCTGTGGAAGTCCTGTACATAACTGAGGAGGGACTGCTGCTTGAGCCACCGGGGAAAAGGTTCACAAAATCCTTCTCCCAGAATTCTGACATGTAGGCGATCAAACAAGCCACAAAGATCTGCCCTTCACCTTTCACAGGCAGGGCTGCTTATGGATATTTAAGTACTTGGGACTAGATCCAGAAGAGGGCTTAGCAGCTGCAATGCTTGGCATTGCAGTGTTTAATTCTTAGATGGCTTGATGCCTAGTTGAATCCACATCCCTGAGTTAAGCACATAGGCTCTCCAAACAATGCATGGGGAGATTCAGGTGCTTAAAAATGAGATCTGAGAGGCACCTAACTTAGTCAACAGAAAATGCTTAGGACAGGGGTACGCCCTAAGTCCCAACCATTTTGGGGCATGTCTTTGTGGCAGCAGTAGTCTCACTTCCACCACACTGTGGCAGCACATTTGCTTCCACTCGTATGCCCCAGACATGCCAATAAGGCTGCTTGGGGGACATTCCTGGTGGTTTCTCTCAAGCCCTCTGGAAACCAAATTCTCAAGGATAGACACATTGCTGGTGTATTTCCAGCTCTGGAGTGTGAAGTAGAAGTGGGGCAGCAGGTACATTTGAATGTCTTGGCTGAAGCACTACCACCATTTTATTTAGGACCTGATTTGACAGGTGTGCTCTAGGGACTTATCAGATTGGTCCCTACTAGTGACATAGGCAAGGGAAAGCCCAGCTTGTGGCTCTCAGCGGGATTTAGGCATGATAACTAGGCACATACCTGCTCAACAGTATTATGAGTTATGTAGTTTTAGGCATGCTCAGAAACAGCCAGTTAGCTGTCTAGGAAAGTTATCTTTTTACCAGTAAAGTGTGTAAGGACTTTAGGCAGCTCAGGAGTTGGGCAGCTGCCAAACAGTGGTTTTGACGACTTAAATGATGGATTTAGGTGCTGACAGTGCCAGTAAGACTGAATGAAGACACCTAAGGCCTTTTGTGGAATTAGCTTGAGGTCTGAAAGGGGTGGGAAAAAAATAAATGGAAATAATCTAAATGATGGACCTGGCTTTGTTACTCTGCAACTGTGTCCAGTGATATGCACCAGCATAAAGTGCATGCAAAACCTCAAGATTATTGTAATGCCGTTTTAAACCCGCTTTGCACTGGTAAAAATGACTTGACAAATGCCGAGAAATGAAGAGTCAGGCTCAATAAATCTTACAGCAGCCTGACATTTTCTTAGAAATGATCATGTAGGAAAGGCCTGTGTGAGACCAAAAGGGGAGAGGTAAGTACTTTCTAAATTCCCCGCTCTACTTTCTTCTCCTTGAGAACCTCAAAACTCCAGTGCTTTCTTTATGTTCAGTTCCTGACTAGAGGCCTGATCCAAAGCCCACTGGAGAAAAAAAGACTCACGTTGACATCAGTGGATTTTCAGCTGGGGTCTGTGACAGAAATGCTCATATAGCCATGAAGCACAAGTAACCCCATGTGGTGTGTGTGACCAGTGTCCATTAGCTAGTAACTCAGATTTCAGATATCAAGCACTATAAACAGTGAAACTTGGAAAGGATTCATAAAAAGGTGCTTAGTAAAGAACAAGAATTCAAGGAAATTGCAATGTGCTCACAGGCATTGCATGAGCAGAAAAAAATGTCTTGCATTTGTGGAATAAATTATTCCATATGAATTATTCAGTTAGCTCTAATTTAAATGACAGTTGTGTGTTAGCTAAATCAGCTAATCATGTGCTGCCAAAAGGATCTAATGGGTGCTGGGACATGGATAGAATGAATTCAGGTTATACTCCGAAAACAACGGGCACAATTTCTACCCTATGTCAATACTGTCCTCGGCTGTTGAATGATCATTTTTGCTACTGTCTAAAGGAGTCTAGTTACTGTTTTAAAAACATTGTTAGGCTTTGGTCTGGTG
This sequence comes from Gavialis gangeticus, assembly GCF_001723915.1. Taxonomy (NCBI): domain Eukaryota; kingdom Metazoa; phylum Chordata; order Crocodylia; family Gavialidae; genus Gavialis; species Gavialis gangeticus. The sequence goes on from NW_017729032.1 coordinate 68,508,531, forward strand.
TTTATCCATATCAGATACTGAAAAGCTCATCCAGCTTCTTATCTCCTTCTGATTAGATTACTGCAATGTCCTGCTGCCTGGTTTGCTAAACTGACAGATTGTCTACCTTTAATTTATGCAATATTTCATCCTTGTGGTAAGCGGCCTCTGGAAAAAGAAGCACTGTGCTTTCCCCCCTTTGACCGCACCATGCATAGGCAAGCTACTTATAGAGCAAAAGATAGATTTATAAATGTTAAGGTCTTGTAATTGGCCAAAATAGCCTGGAGTCCAGATTATTTATGAAACTGAGTGGAATTCTGCAAGCAGGAGTTTTTTTCAGCCTGTCCTAAAGCCATGTCCTTTTGCTGTGTGGACTCAGAGTAACCCAGAAATTAACATGAAATTCAGCTCAAGCCTTCTCTTCACTTTTGGTTTTTCCAGACTTTCTAATTCACAACAGCTTCATCCTCACTGTATGTCCGCTCGAGAGCTACTCCTACTTGTTTCATAGGCAGGGGCAGGAGAAGAGACCTCAGTGAACCAGCAAGATCCACTCAGCCCTTTGCCAGCAGGTCAGTGGAGGCTAATGGAGGCAGTGTGACAAAGTCTGTCATGCCTCACACTTTCTTGGCATGTAGTAAAATGTAATACTTACCATCCGAGTGTCTCAAAGTGCATATTAGCAAAAATAGTTCAATTTCCCATCAATCTTTGCGAGGCTACTAGACTAATTTTACATGAGGAATCTGAAGCCAAGGAGAGCATGCGAGTTGCTCAAGGTTATATAAGGAATGGCTGGCAGAGTAGAACAGGGGCAGGCAATTATTTTGGGTGGAGGGCCACTTATTGAGTTGTGGCAAGCCATCGAGGGCCGCATGACAGGCAGCCAGGGGCATATAAATATAAATTTTCTAAATTTTTTAGGGGCCCAGCAGGCCAGATAGAATGGCCTGGTGGGCCACAACTGGCCTGCAGACTGCATTTTGCCCACCCCTGGAGTAGAATTACAGTCTCTTGAATCCGAACCTCCTGCCACATCCATCAGATATACCCTCCCACTTAACCCCTTGCTTTCCTTACCTCCTACATCAACTTCTGAGGAGCCAGGGGCCATAGATCTCCAGCCACATGTCCCTGGGGCTGCACACTATGTTGCCTGCTTCCCTCTGCAAATACCCAACTTACACTGCACTGTATCACACCACCCTGGGTCCCACTCCCTGCACTATACTATACCAGGCTGCATTGCCAGAGGTCCCCAGGTCTCCTCTAGATCCCCAGTCATGGTCTCCCTCAGCTCAGGAAGATGAGCAGCCTGTAACCTTCCTTTTATAATAAACAAATGGTGGGAGAGAGTGTGTGTGTGTATGTGGATGTGTGTATACACACACACACACACACACACACACACACACACACACACACACACA
>NW_017729032.1:68509952-68510742 GCF_001723915.1 Gavialis gangeticus
ACACACACACACACACACACACACACACACACACACACACACACACAAGTATGTGTGTAATATAAAGAATCCTTATAAGGTTATAATTATATATATCTATAATTATAGGAAAGTGTTGCAATAAACAGGTAGAGCACCTTTCAACATCTTTACAATACCTCATGTCCACACACAGCAGCCATGTTAGGTATTTTGCAGATTTTGGCTGTTTTTCTAAAGCAAAAACCTGATCCAGATCAGCCTGCCCTCCCAACATGTCACAATGCAAGTTATGCTCTCAGTTAGATTCCCTCAATATTTGCATCCCAGACCCAAACTTCTGAACAAGTAGTAAATGCTTTAAAGCTCAGCACTTGCTTAGTATCCAATTCTGTGAAACAGATCAAGACATAAAGAGCAGAAAAGACCTGTATAAGTTTGGCTGTCTCTGGAGTTACAGATACTGCAGTACAAGCAACCAAAGAGTGGAGGAAAAGTGGAAATGTATGTATTTAATTACAAAACTCAAAAGCAGACCAAAATAGCAAAGGTACAGCTATACATGGGGTAACTTACACATGCTGAATTGTTTGCTCCTTTTCACCTTTCATGTGCTGCTTGGCTTTCTAGGCCCTTATCCTTCTGCACATATTTAATGATCCATAAGTTGATATTCTCCATTGGTTTCTGCATTTGCCTTGTAGTATAACAGAAACTTGCTTCTGGCTATGTTCCCTTGATGCCATTGTAAGAGGAATATTAATTTAATAGATTTCATAGATTTCATAGACGTTTGGGCTGGAAGGGACCC
>NW_017729032.1:68512326-68513656 GCF_001723915.1 Gavialis gangeticus
AAGGTATCCAGCCTCTCAAGGTGTTCCTTCATGAGGTCAGATTTGATGGAGGATAAGGAGTCTCCCTTACTCGGGCATCCCTGACCCAATTGATACTAACCTCCCCTTCTTGTCCAACTTTGAGTCTCAGAAAGATTTCAGAATGTCTCTAATAACAATAACAAGATGTAGGCAGAGCTGTACTGCTACCCAGCACATCCACAGGTGGTAGATAGTGGAATGACTTTCATGGATGTTTAGCTGTGAAATAGGCAGGGGTAACTGATGAATAAGCAGCCATGGACCAAACTGTGGCAGTTTGCTAAAGAGCTCCTCCCAGAATCCTACTGGAATCTTAGTGTAGGTTTAGGGCATCAATACATACAGCTGACATGATCTTCACAGCTCACCAGCTGCAGGAGAAATGCTGGAAACAATGTTAGTCTCTCTATATGGCCTATTTTGACCACACAAAAGCTTTTCACTGTTAGCCGAGAAGTGTTGTGGAGGATCTTTCTGACGTATTGAAGCCCACTGAAATTTGTCATCATTCTCTGCCTGTTCCATGATGGTATGTGAGCAGTGCTTCTCAGTAATGGATCTATCATAAATCCCTTTGAGGTTAACATGGAAGTTAAGCAAGGCTGCATCATTGTTCCAACACTCTTCTCAGTATTTTTTGCCACAATACTACATATGACCACCAACAAGCTTCCAGTTGGAGTGGAGCTAAACTACCAAATGGATGGCAAGCTGTTTAACTTCAGCTGATTCCGAGCCAAAACCAAGACCACCCTGACCTGTGTTTCAGTTTCAGGAGCTGCAGGACCTAAATATACAATTTCTGCTCTTTCTTGGTAAATGTGAGCAACTTAATTATCCTGTTTTCCTCTTGTTCAGTGAAACACCTTGTTCTTTTTGTGGTAGTGCTGAGTGCAGTCATGGTATCTCTTAACAGAATTTCATTCATTTCCACTTGTAGTTCTAATGTTTACAGGAACTACACCTACATGTACCTACCTCATGGGAGCAAGTCTGACACTATTGTATTAGCAAAGTTCTAGCAGTTGCTTTGATACTGTTATAGCTCATGCAAACTAATTCTACCAGCTGTGCTGGGTCTTTCAGCCTGCATCTGAGTTGTGAGTTGTTTCATCTAACTTAAATTCAGCAGATTCTGAGGGGGATTGATGTCTCCCAATGGGCTTGTCTACATGTGTGCTTTAATGCTCAGGAAACTATTTTACTGCACATTAGAGTGTCACATAAAACAGTGACATTACACTAATGTGCACTAAAATAGTCTACTGTGCATTAAGCATCACTTAAAAAGCATCCAAGTGCACTACTG
>NW_017729032.1:68518656-68543633 GCF_001723915.1 Gavialis gangeticus
TACACTAATGTGCACTAAAATAGTCTACTGTGCATTAAGCATCACTTAAAAAGCATCCAAGTGCACTACTGCACATTAGTGCAGCCTAATGCACATTAATTTAGTACCTCACAGTGCGCATTAGAAAAGGAACATTATTGCATGTGTAGACATGCCCATTAAGCATCTTTTTTTCTCTAGCTGTCATTAACTGATATCAGCTGGTAAATAAAGGTCTCAGCTCCTTACTCCATTGCAGCAATTTTACACAGTTGTAGCTCTTCTGACTAAAGGTTATTTCTACTTTGTACTGGTATAAGTGAGGGAGAATCAGGGCTCTGCTGTCAGTCATCAGGGTTCTTTAGAAGTTAATATTTTATAGATAGATTTTTAGTTCTTCTTAATAAAACCAAGAAGCTTTAAGAAACTATCTACTACTGGAGGCATGCTGATGGTGATAGTGAATTTCTTCATAACTGAAACAAGTAACAAGTATAACAGTGAATTATCCAACTGCTTCAGCACACAGCCACACAGCTAAGTGATGGAAATGTCTGATTCGAAAGAACTTGGTCAGGTGGGAGTGGAACAAAATTAGGAATCATTTCTATTTGGCGGTGAGTAAACTGTTTTTTTGTGACTTCATACCCAGCAGGCAAACTCTAGGAATTAGGGAACTCCCCATGAGATAAGACTGAAAGTTTTGCAATGTGTGTTTATGCAGGAAACTAGTAAGTTCACAGTATGTTTGCATCTAAGTGCCTGTCTTTTTGTGTGTGAATGGCTTGTGCCAGTTTTTATGGTGAATGCCCTCACAGGTGTACTCTAGCAGAAACTAGGTAGTCTAATGAATTAAGTGTGATGTGAAAAACATGGAAATCTAAATTTTAGTCCTAGCTCTGCCACAAATTTACTATGAGGCCTTGTGCAAATTTCTCTGTCTTTGCATTTCAACTTCCCACTCCAAAACATGATATAATGTTGTTTGCTTACTTCACATGTGCATTGGGATGATTAATCAGTTATTGTTTATACTGTGTTTGGAACAACTAGTGCTAAGTGGTGCAGAAAACTATTTAGAGCACACTTTAAGATAGAAACCATTGTGGATGTTACCACCTGTTTTTATATTGTTTTGATTTCATTATGTGGATCTGACAGCTTACTACTTAATTTAATCTAAAGTTCTAGAATAGGAAGGAGGAAATGGTTGGTTAGTGAAGTCTTTATCCAGGCCTTGGAAATCCTACATTTGGTTATAGCATACGGGAAAATAGCCTTTGCATACAAACCACCTGTTTTCCCCACATGCATATCTGTTCATGCATTACTTTTTACTCTGTTTTCATTAAAGCTTCAATATAGGATCATGGTAGAAAAATGACTAGTTATCTGCATTCCTCCATAGCATAGCCCTTTATTTCAAAGCAGAATCTTTTTAAGGATATACTTTATGGTTGTTTCTATGTGATACTGGATAAGCTCATCTCATTTGACCCCAAGGATACAACTAATAGCCCTGCTCTTCGATTCTTCTCTCTCAGCTTCAAATCAAATGCATTCACACTTTTTTTTCTGACTTTCAATTTACACTTCCTCCTATTTCTCTTGGGCAACTGCTTCCATGTTACTCCCACCATTAGTTCACAATAAAGGGAAGGTTACAGGCTGTTGCTATCTTCCAATGTCAAGCCGTCCCGAGCTCGCAAGCTGTCCAAGTAATGGCCTAATTTTGATCTTAAGTGTAAATCAATCACCACTGAAGTCAATGGATTTATACTGGGGAAAACCAAGACCAGGATCAGATATACTGAAAGTAGTTAATCAATTATCATTATAATTTAGCTTCCTAAGCTCTTGATTATACTCCTCTTCACCTTTTTAAAATTTATACTGTTTTGTTTATTGGGGATCAGATGTTACTATAAAGTGAGCAGAGAAACCTAACTTAAATGGATAGATATGTTGCCCCAAACTGTAAGAGCAGGGACAATTTCTGTTTGATTAACCTATGGAATGGACAGTTTGTATCTCTAGTTAGCCATTTAAATCTCTAGTTGACCATTGGCCATATTTAACAACAGAATTACTTCCTCATGTAATACCCAGTAGAGTCAATAAACTGCCTCCACCTTTTCTGACTTATGTGGCACAGCTCACAATACATTTGTACCAGGTTGTCAGACTCACACCTCCTCACAGGTTGGATCCAGATGTGGGAGTGGTGGTGTGGCAAGCAGTGGTGGCAGCAGCAAGTGTTAATGGCAACATTAGTCACACCCCACCACTGATATGCATCCCCAAGGGGACTGTGTATGTGGGATTTCAGTGGCAAACCTGACCCCTGCTCAGCACCCCCCCAAATTCCCAGTCCTTTGAGAGCCCCACAGGCCAGATTACATGACTCTATAGGCCAGATGCAGTCCACAGGTCATACATTTAACACGCTTGTTTGCACCATATTGGCAGTACTGTATGTCCCAGCTGGGATGCTACTGAGCATGCTTTGCCCACCTTTTCCCACGCACAGGTGTATTGTTGACAGAGTAGTTAGCCATCTTAGTCTGAAGTCAGGCAGAGCAGTGTGGCACCTCAGAGACTAACTTGTTCAGACAGGTATAAACTTTCGTAGGCAACAGCCTACTTTGTCAGACACTATGAATGGACTTGTATGAAGGAGGGTACTAAATAGAGAGGAATAAAGTAATTCAAATACAAAGGATATGGAAAAGGGGAGAAAAGGGTAAGAGGAGAGGGCACTGCTGAGAGAGGGGAAGGTGGGTTGAGAGATCAAAAACAGTTAACCCACTTAGAAATGAGAGTTATAAAAGATAATCCAGGTAATGGGACAAGAATGTGTAGAATCTGCTGAGACCATACTTAACACAGTCCAATCTGTGGATGATTTCTTGTTCTGCAATTTTGCATCCAAGTTGGTCTTTTAAAGACCAACTTTAAGTTTTATTGTTTAAGAAGAACTACTCTGAGGTCAGTGATGGTGTATTCTTGTAAGAGTCACACACACCCCCCCACCTAATTTTCTTTTCATCATTTTTCAGTGTTGTCAAGCCTTGTGGATTTATTGCAAGTCTTATAATAAATTATATTTTCCACAAAGCCTGAGCTCCTGGAGTTTATGTATTTAGGCATGTTTGATCTGAAATTAAGAAAATTCCTAGTTTAAAATTTTGCAAGCATGACGCATTATTTTTAATGGTCTGGTCAGCAGCACCAGACCATTCATGCTCATAAACTCATAGATGCATAGAAGTAGGGTCGGAAGGGACCTTGTAGATCTTCAAGTCCAACCCCCTGCCTGGGCAGGAATAAAAACCGGGCTCAAATGATTCCAGCCAGGTAGGCATCAAGCCTCCTCTTAAAGACCCCCAGGGTAGGAGCCAGCACCACTTCCCTAGGAAGTTGGTTCCAGATCCTAGCCGCCCTAACTGTGAAGTAGTTCTTACAGATGTCTAATTTAAACCTACTCTCCAACAACTTGTGGCCGTTATTCCTTGTTATGCCAGGGGGCGCTAGGGGAAACAAGGTCTCTCCCAAACCCTTCTGGTCCCTCCTAGTGAGTTTATACATGGTCACCAGGTCCCCCCTCAGCCTTCTCTTGTGAAGGCTGAACAGGTTCAGGTCCCGCAGTCTCTCATCGTAGGGTCTGCCCTGTTGTCCCCAGATCATGCAGGTGGTCCTCCTCTGGTCCCTCTCAATGTTGTCCACATCTCTCCTGAAGTGGGGCGCACAGAACTGGACACAGTACTCCAGCTGTGGCCTGACCAGTGTTGCGTAGAGGGGGAGGATCACCTCCTTGACGCTGCTTGAGATGCACCTGTGGATGCATGACAAGGTCCGTTTGGCCCTGCCAACCATGACCTCGCATTGTCAGCCCATGTTCATCTTGGAGTCAATAATGACTCCGAGATCCCTTTCTGCCTCCATGCTCTCAAGAAGGGAGTTTCCCACCTTATAAGTGTGTTGCTGGTTACTACTGCCCAAGTGCAGCACCCTGCACTTGTCAGTATTGAAATGCATCCTGTTCTTGTTAGCCCACCCCTGTAACCTATCCAGGTCTTGCTGCAGTCTTTCCCTCCCTACTAGTGTGCTCACCACACCCCAAATTTTGGTATCATCAGCAAATTTAAACAGGTTGCTTTCCACCCCGTCGTCCAAATCGCTGATAAAGAAATTGAACAGTGCGGGCCCAAGGACTGAGCCCTGGGGGACTCCGCTGCCCACTTCTCCCCCTGATGCTGCTTGCTTTTCTTTCTGCTTGTTTGTCTCTGAGCCTGCAACATTCTACCAATATGCTGCTTGTTGCCCAATAGGGTCTTGGTTTGGACATTGAAATTAAAAGTCCATTTTCATTTCATTTGTGTCTCTATGGCAGCCGTTCCCAAACTTTGGTTGTGATCCCAAATGGGGTGCAACATCAGCAGAGGAAATGGGGTCATGCTGAGGAAATGGGACCATAAATAGGGTTGGGCTGAGGAAAAGTTTGGGAAACACTTGTCTATGGAGTTTGTAGCCAATTTCAGTTCCTGATTCCCATGTATTAGTACAATGTAGCACTCACTGTGCTTCAGATGGAAACAGAGATTCTTTTTTTAATGATTTAATTTCGTAAATAAAGAAGTGTATTAAAATGATCTATTGCCATGAGTTTGGATGTACTTTTTAAAACCCCCACCTTTTCAGTCTGTTCAACTGATATTGGAACATTGAAGAAAGGTGTAGCTTATCCAAGGTCATAACATACCCCATGCTACCTGTTCCTATTCATATTCACTTGGAGGAAGCAAAATTTCCAGCGGAATGTTCTGACATTTTTATTCAGCTAAAATCCAATGGCTGCAAAGCTCATGATAACAGTTCATCATTGAAATCTCCAGGAAGCAACCTACATCTAGATGAAAAATGTTCACTATAGTAGGATCATTAGATATGTGATCTTTGTAATCCTGTTGCTGATCCTGTCTAGGAGTCTGTGGTATTCCATAAAACCCCTCATGGGAGGCACTGTAAGATTGCTTTTGGTTGCAATTCTAGCTTGTCACAAATTACTGGTTGTGTCTAGATACAGATATGATATTGAAGCTAGGATAGCCTTTTAAATGTGAATAGTGTTACCCTTTTTGACATCGCTATGCTTTGCCCTAGCAGATGTCAGTACCGGCAGGTTGGCAAGTTGAGGAAAAATGAGTAAAACAGAATCAGAATAATATATACTCTAACAATAACTTGCATACCCGAACCGGCTCTGAAATGAGATGGTGAAACAGCATGTAGTCAATCCCTTCTTTCATGAATCTCAGCCCAACAACAAATCTCAGGAATAAATTTGCTTCAGAACTGACCCTTAGGCAGAGACTAAGGTAGAGAGGAAATGTTCCTGCTGTTTTTCTCATGATACTACCTCTAGAGACATTCTTGAATAACCAAAATCAACAAACGGCACAGTAGATGTACCTTGGTATCAGGGCCAAATCTCCCAAGTGCCATGCCCTCCTCTAGTGCTGCTTTCTGTGAACGTGGAGTTTGTGATGCTTCTTCTTGTTTCTTGGGAAGTAAATCAATTTTAAAGTTTCAGATGGCACAGCTGGGGATACAAGACCAAGAGCCAGTTCAGAGAAGAAAGTGGTCATGGTTGCTGAATGCCAGTTAAAGGCATATTTAGACAGAAGACTACAAAAGCTCCTGCTGCCATCTTAGTTGATTAAGCCAACATTTTCCTAACAAGCATGTCTCAGAACTTTAAACTGTACATCCTACATGACATCATTCTGTTACCCATGACATTTCTTAATGAATCTGACTCTTGTTCACATCCTAGGAAATCAGTGGAGTTAGTGTATTTGTTTGCATCTTATGAAAATACTAGTCAGGAAAACTGAATTCAGTGAATGTAAATTATTCTGGTAGATACTTTTCTGCAAACCTTTGCAAACATGAAAGCCCCAGCTTTGTTGAAAAGATTGCTGTATTTGAAGATATAAAAAAAAGGGCAAACAAAACATTACTAGGCATACATTGATAAATTACCAGCCTCATTTATTTGAATAAACAATAGGTCTATTACTCTGTGCTACATAATTGTTATTAGAGCATATATGTTAGTCTCTTTTGACTGTGGATAAGAATAATTCTTCATAACAAAGTTTTACAAAGAACAAAGAAAAAACTGTTGCCAAGTCTGGATATAAGTTTAAAAAATTCAATCTGAAAGGTCAAGTCAACTTTTGAATGATATTTATTTATTCATTTATTTATTTATTCAAAAAACAAAATGGAGATGTGTTCATTGGCTATGATTTTGTCCAACTGATCACACTGATATTAGCTTTCTTGGTAATTTAACCTTTGTGAGTTTCAATTCAATGCTGACATTTCCAAGAACATTATGTCAAAAAGGCCATGCAGAAAACGATTCTAAATTCTGACATCATATTACTACTGTTTGAACTTGCAGGGGATATAGGCTGAAGGCTACAAAACCCAGAGCTTGCAAAATAATTAATTTTGCTAGGTACCTGGATAAATGTGTTGGTAAAATTGTTCCCATATCTAATAACAGAAATGATGACCTAGGAATAGAAAAAAAGTATTATTCCTTCATTTAGGGTAGCATATGGCCTTCTTATATAGGGGCAATGCAAAGCCCCAACCCCAGAGATTAAAAACTAATTTGAAACAAGATGTAGCAGAAACGTTGCCTTATCATTTTCAGTATCATCCTCCTCCTCATCATCAGGATTTATCACTATCACAAAAAGGAAAATCCACATCTACTACTAGCTAAGTACTTTTAAAAAGCCTGGATAATCAAAAAGCAAGTATATGTTTGCTTGTTTATTGGTGGTTTTTTTGTTTTGGGTTTTTTTGATATTTTAGTTTCTTAATGAGATAAACAGGAAGGCAGTGTGTTCTTTTACTTGCTTTGTTACAAATTCAGATCATGCCTACTTTGTTTTCCCAAGGAGTCTCTCTGACTTACCACAGAGTAATAGGACTGTTCTATTCCCACAGTCCTCCAATAACTTTTGGGATCCTACGGCCCCAGCTGACTTCCTGCCCTTTGGGCGGGGGGGCTGGACTCGATGATCTTCCGAGGTCCCTTCCAGCCCTAATGTCTATGAAATCTATGAAATCTATGAAACTTCCCAGTTCTACCTGCAACATCCCATTCACTCAGCTTGTTTTCCCTGGACACAACCCCACCAAAGAAGTCAGGATCAGGAGGCAAGATTCTCAAAAAGTAACTGGTGAGGGGTGGGGGGGTTGGGTCCCTCTTGACTGTGTAAGGGAGCTCCACAATGAAGCATAATACATCTTTTCATATGTGCTACAGCTCCGAGTGGATGTAATACAGGCACCTTAGTGTGGTGTTAGGTGAGTGCCAATAAAGCATACCTGAGAGCATGAGCTTATTAACACACAAACATATCAGTCTAAAATGGTTACATTACATCCCTTTCAGGCTGTAGATAGCACTGAATGGTCATGTTGTGCTTCACTTAAGGTGATCCTTCGTATAGTCTAAAGGTCATGACGTATAGTCAAGTCCGGAGATGTCTGTGTGTTTCAGAAAGTGCTGAGCAACCTAAAATAAGGGACCTCTTTAAGGTGCCCCACACCAGGCTACAAAAATGGAGGTATGTGTTATCAATAATCACCTATGAAAATCTTGGTCTAGGCACATAACTTTCCTTCCTCTACAGAAAAAGACCCTCTGAATCCAGAACAGAATACTTTATAGTGATGAAAAATATGTAATATCTTTTCTACAGCTTGTATTCTTACTGCTGCAGATCCAAGGAACGTTATTTATAAGCAAATGATATATAAGGGAAAAGCTTGAGTAATATAGACTTAAAATACAAATTTGCATCATCTAAAAATGTGCACCCATGCCAAAAATGTACACCAATGCCAAAATATTTCATTGTTGGTGATGTATTTGAGCCGCTTGGCATTTGGTGCAGTATAACAGGGAGTACAAAATTTGAGGGAAATACCTGTTAAGATAATTTTATTTCTTATGTAAACCAGATCATCCATGAAGGTCATCTATGCACGGGACCCCGTCCCATGACAACCCTTATTCCTAGTCTTGCCCTGGGGTGCCTTGGTGAACAGATGTTCTAGTCCCTGATGTTTGCCCCTTATATACTTAAAGGCTGCCACCAAGTCCCCCCTGAGTCTTCTCTTTTCCAGGCTGAACAGTCCCATGTTCTTCAGCCTCTCCTTGTATGGTCTGTTTTCCAGACCTCTAATCATTTGTATGACCCCCCTTTGGACTCTTTCCAGCTACTCCACATCCCTCTTGAACTGTGGCACCCAGAACTGGATGCAGTACTTCAGCTGCAGTTTTACCAATGCTGAGTAGAGTAGGAGGATGACAACCTTAGTCTTGCTTGTGATGCATCAGTTGATGCATGCCAGAGTGTTGTTCTTTTTGCCAGCTATAGCATTGCACGGGTGGCTCATGTTCAATTTTATGGTTGATTGTGAGCCCAAGGTCTCTTTCAGTTGTGGTGCTGGCTAGTGTAGCACCACCGAGCCTGTAAGTATGTTGTGGATTATTTCTCCCCAGACTGACCACTTTACATTTCTCAGTGTTAAATATCATCAGGTTTAGATCTGCCCACTTTACAAGCCTGTCCAGGTCAGCCTGTATCCTCACCATGTCGTCCGGTGTGACCGCACTCCCCCATAATTTGGTGTCATGTGCGAACTTTGCCAGTACACTTTTCACATCCATATCCAAATAGTTGATGAAAATGTTGAAAAGCACTAGTCTGAGTACCAAGCCTTGAGGGACACCATTTGTCACCTTTCACCATGTCAACCTGGGTTCATCTCTCTGGATCTGACCTTGGAGCCAGTTTCCCAGCCACCAAACCATTAAGTTGTTGAGGCCACAATTCCTCAATTTAACCATGAGTGACCAAGTCAAAGGCCTTTTTGAAATCCAAGTATATGACGTCGACCTCATCTCCCTTATCCAGGTGGCAAGTTACCTGATCATAGAAGGAGATGAGGTTGGGCAGGCATGACCCATTAAAGTCATGTTGGCTATCTTTTAGAATACTGCCTTCTGTTAGCCTATCACTGATAGATTCTTTGATAATTTTTTTCATGATTTTTCCAGGATTGAGGTCAGACTGATTGGTCTATACTTCCCTGAGTTCTCCTTCCTTTGTTTCTTGAAGATAGGCACTGCATTGGCCCCCTTCCAGTCTTCTGGGACCTCACCCAAGTGCCATGAGTTCTCGGATAGTTTTGCCATTGGCTGTGTGATGACGTCAGCCAGTTTCAGCACTCTGACCCAGGGCACCTTTGAAGACCTCCTGTGCCAGCTCTGGCCCCACCTAGAGTACCAGGACAAGGAGGTGCACCTGGCCATCACAATGACATCCATCTGCCCCGCTGCCCACACACCCCCTACCCACTCCCCAGCACCACTCCAAGATGTGTACATGTTTTCTATGGAAACCTTTATTCCCCTCATAACCCCTACCCTCCTCCAGTGCAGGACGTACCATGTGTCCAGGGCTGGCAAGGCTGGCAGCTCAGTGCTGGGCTCCCCATCAGCAACAGTGTCCAGCTGCATCTGGTGTCCATGGTCTGCAGTGTGTGGCAGGCTGGCACCTGGCCAGGGCCCCCTTCTCCTGTCCTCCACTCCGGGGAGGAACTGGTGGCTGGCAGTGGCGTGGCCTGCCTCTTCTTATGGCAGGGAGTGGGGCTGTCCATGGGCAAGGCAGCTGCTGGGCAGGGCTCCCAAGCTGCTAGTGGATTCAGCAGCCAGGGAGGTGGGTGGGGTGGAGTGCTGAAGGCCTGAGGTCCCCTCCTCCAGTGACACTGGAGGTGTCAGGGCAGGGTGCAGATGAGGGCAGGCTGACCCTGCTGGTGATACTTGCACAGGTGCAGCCTGCCTCCCAGGGTCCCAAAATGCAGGTCAGCTCCTGCATGAAGGTCATGGTCTTTTGGGCATGACTGTACTGATGATTGAATTCAGTCACAGCCACCCACTGTCCTTGCATTCAAGCACCCACTCCATGTGAACTGCCTCTGGATGTTGGCTCCATCCCAGAGCACCACAAGGCCTGGGCACTTGGCATAGGTGTGAGCACATGGGCAAAGCCAGGGCTCAGTGGGAACTACATGCTGGACATGCTCCCTGCACCGGCTCCCTGGGTCCTTGCATGTCTGTCCCTGCAATGCTGGCCCTGGAGGGCAGTCAGCAGCACCCAGGACAGGAACACAGGCAGGGACTTTGAGCCACACAGCAGAGAAACTTCACCACAGTGCCTGCAAAGAGACAAAGCTGGGGGCGAAGAGCAGCAGGGAGCAGGTGCTGGCCCTGTTTCCATAGCGATCTGGATGATGGGGTGGAAAGTAACCTGTTTAAATTTGCTGATGACACCAAAATTTGGGGGGAGGTGAGCACGCTAGCAGGGAGGGAGAGATTGCAGAGGGATCTGGATAGGTTACAGGGGTGGGCTAACAGGAACAGGATGCGTTTCAATACGGACAAGTGCAGGGTGCTGCACTTGGGCAGTAGGAACCAGCAGCACACTTACACAATGGGGAACTCCCTACTTGAGAGCACGGAGGCAGAAAGAGATCTTGGAGTCATTATTGACTCCAAGATGAACATGGGCCGACAATGCGAGGTCATGGTTGGCAGGGCTAACCGGACCTTGTCATGCATCCACAGGTGCATCTTGAGTAGAGCCAAGAAGGTGATCCTCCCCCTCTACGCGACGCTGGTCAGGCCACAGCTGGAGTATTGTGTCCAGTTCTGTGCGCCCCATTTCAAGAGGGATGTGGACAACATGGAGAGGGTCCAGAGGAGGGCCACCCGCATGATCCGGGGACAACAGGGCAGACCCTACAGTGAGAGACTGCGGGACCTGAACCTATTCAGCCTCCACAAGAGAAGGCTGAGGGGGGACCTGGTGACCGTCTATAAACTCACTAGGGGGGACCAGAAGGGTTTGGGGGAGACGCTGTTTCCCCTAGCGCCCGCTGGCATAACAAGGAGTAATGGGCACAAGTTGATGGAGAGGAGGTATAGATTGGACATCCGCAAAAACTACTTCACAGTTAGGGCGGCTAGGAGCTGGAACCAACTTCCAAGGGAAGTGGTGCTGGCCCCTACCCTGGGGGTCTTTAAGAAGAGGCTGGATGCCTACCTGGCTGGACTCATTTGAGTCCCGTTTCTTGTTTTGGGGTTTTGTTGTTCTCCTGCCCTGGTGGGGGGTCGGGCTAGAAGATCTACTAGGTCCCTTCCGACCCTTAATCTATGAAACTATGAAACTATGAGGGGAATCTCAGGGCTTGGCAAGGAATGGAGCAGGCTGCAGCCCTTTGCAACACTCATCTGACAGGCAGAAGTTGCCTGGGTCCTGTCCAGGGGGAACATGGGGCCTGGTGGACTCCTGCAGACAGCACTGGCTACTTCAGGTTCCCTGTGCTGTGGCTCCCAAGGCACAAAATGGCTGGAGCCTTTTATAGCTTGCAGCTAGGGGCTGCCAGAGAGCAGCCCAGGCCCGGAGGAGGAGAGGCAGCTAGCCAGGAGCCCGGCGGCTGGACTTTGGCTGGCTCCTTAGTGGCTGGGTACACCCAGCACTAAAATCCCTGTGTTAATGCTCATTAACGTGTCTACATGTGTGTTAATGCACTTTAACAAATCATGCTTACATTTGACAATTTTAAGGTGCATTAAGAGTGCGCACATGTAGATGCGTGCCCTTAATGTACCTTAAAATGGGCTAATGCACATTAAATGCCCACATGTAGACACACCCACTCATTCCTAAGAACTGTCTTAGGGCAGAGGGTTTGGTATTCTTTTACAGGTGAAGTTGAGTGAATTCACAGGCATATTAGAAAATTCAAGATAGTTGTAGCTGTAGTAAGTAAGAAAACATAGATACATGTGATAAAGACTGATGCAAAAGATTTCTCAGGGTACATGCAGGTGTCATATTTAGATTGACCTCACTAGGGTTAGGTTGATCTAAATGCCCATTTGTACAGACATTTGGAGGGGTTTAAATTGGGCCAAAAATGGCAGGCCTGAGCTAAGTTAGTTCACCTGAGTAGGTGAATTAACTTAGATCAGGAATGGGTTAACCTTATCCAGTGAACGTCTGCACAGGTTCAGAGCACAGACTTGGGGCTAGGAAAGCCCAGCGTTTCACCCCAGCCCCATAGCTGTGCTCTTCCTACTCTCCCAACCCTAACCAAGCTATTTTTAGTGCCCAAATTCCCCAACCTCAGACCAGCCAACTGACTCCAGACCCCTGCCTGCCCATCCCTCCCCTACCCCAAGTTACTTACATTGGGTTCTCCCTGTGGCTTCCAGCACCAGCAAATCTTTGTACATGCTGTTCCCAGTCTACAATGCTGCAGCTTAAAGTAAGCCATATGATTGTAACCAGGTGCAGTGAACATTTGTGCATACCCTAAGGCAGTGAGATATGTCTTAGAGAGACCTGCAGAGATTTCTAGCATTCCCAGTTACATAGCTGGTTCTGGCTTTCCAAGTCTCCTTTCTCTCTTGCCAGATGACTACTTTTCCCACTGCCCAGAAAAAAGCCACTCCTTACTGCCATCAGAGATTCCAGAGTTTTTTTCCCCCTACCCCTTCTCCCAAATGTGCAGAGGTTCCAAAGTGAAGCCTGCGTCTGTTAAAGGGTTTATATCTTCAGACTCACCGTGTGTCCAGGGCTCTGTCCTGGAATATTTTGGGGGGTTTTGGGACAAGTAAATGCAATCTGGAAACCTTCCAGTGTCAAATTGTGGCACTCTTCTTCTCCTCTCTGCTCCCCCTGCTGATGAGGTACACTTCATTAGGGCTGTGCAAAATTTTGCCGGCTGTTTTGTTTTGATGTTGCTTTGACTTGTTTTGAACTCGAAACAGTGAAATTGAAATGAAATGAAGGGCTTTGAAACAGCCTGAAAATGAAACGAGGGAAGTCGAAACGTTTAAAAATTTTTGAAATGTTTCGAGTTTTAAAGCTGAAGCTGGGTTTGCCTGCAGGGAAACAGAAAGTAAGGAGACGGGAGGGGGGAGGGGGGGAAGAACTGCTCTGATATTGACTGTGTAGCTGGCCAGTGACTGAGATCCTTCCCTGAGGTCCCTTCCAATCCCAGTGCTCTAGGGGCGGCATGGAAAAACAGCATAAAAGGCAGCATTGTTTGAGCTGGCCTGCTTTCTGCCTTGGGGTCAGTTACTGAGCTATCTTTCAGAAGCTCAGCAGTGTTAGACAACAAAGGCTACTATCATTGATTTCCTACTTGCTAGCCTAGCAAGTGTGATTCTGCAATACCTTTTGCTTTCTTTCTATACCCTTTTATTTTATTATTATATTAATTGATTGATTCTTTTCAATTTCATAATTATATTGCATATTATAATATAGAATTTCTATAGAAAAACACATATATACATCTATATATTTTCATAAAGACAAGACACTACGAAACACACCATGAAGTGTGCTGGAAAGGAAGCTGGGAAGCCCTCAGGGAGGAGCAGAAGATGGGGTGGAGGGAGAGGTGTAAGTTCCCCAACCCCCCAAACAGAGACACAGCCTCTTTGCTACAACAAGCAGGCATGAAGCTTCCACTAGTACAGGCAACAAGGAGAGGGGGTCAGTGCCCTTCATCAGGCTGAGGAAGCATCTGCAGTTGGAGTGTGTGCTGTTCCTGCATGGAAGGAATAGTAAAGAAGCTAGAGGCTGGCATGCAATGCAGGCAATAAAGCCGTTCAGTAAAAATAGAAATGGAGGCATCAGGGGGTGAGGGACAGGCTGGGGAGGAAAGGGGATGTAGCAAGTAAAAGTGGAGAGGTACCTGGGGAGTCAGATGTCCGGCAGATTGTAGCGTGTCAGAATTCCACTGTCTATATTGAGTCCATGAGTGCCTACTACCTCAGAGGCTGATGAAGTGCAGTTCATAGGCTCATCTGTGAAAAGTGGTTTGTAAATTCAAACAAGCACTGAACCTCGCTAACCTCATCATCAGAAGCCAACTTCCTACAGCCCAAAACACACTGAATGGATCCAGGCTATGCCATGGCAAGACGCACAAAACCTGCCCGGAGTATCTCCAGTATGGAGCGATCTTCACCGTGCAATACATATCTCCATCAGGGCACCAAGTGACCTGATGGAAAATATGTGGAGACACCAAGCAACAACTGTGCACCAGAATGAGTACACATCAAAAATCTATCAAAGACAAGAACAGACACCACCTGTCTCCAGTCTCTCAGGCCTGATTCTCAAAGGGAATTTACAAACCACTTTTCACAGACGAGCCTCTGAACTGCACTTCATCAGCCCCCTAGATACAGAAACTCATGGACTCAGTATAGACATTGGAATTCTGACACACTACAACCTGCCGGACATCTGACTCCCCAGATGCCTCTCCACTCTTACCTGTGCTGCTACATCCCCCTTGCCCCATCACCCCAGCTTGTCCCTCACCTCCTGATGCCTCCATTTCCATTTTCACTGACTGTCTTTCTCGCCTGCATTGTATGCCAGCCTCTGGCTTCTTTACTATTCCTTCCATCCAGGAACAGCACACACACCAACTGCAGGTGCTTCCTCAGCCTGATGAAGGGTTTTTCAACCCAAAACCTTGCTAAGATATAGCTCTGTAACTATTCAGTTGGTCTGCTAAAAGATACCAGACTAGATTGACCCAAAGAACCTTGTCTAACAGTGCTATGTCCTTAAACCAACACCCCTAGCACCTGTCCCTGGTCAGCTGACCAGAAGGACACAGGGCCCTGGGCACATCTAACCCCAGGGCTGGGGCTGGCAGGGACAGTTCTCTGGCAGCTGCTGGAGAAGAAGTTCCTTCGGGGAAGGAAAGAAAGGCTCTACTTGGTGACAGTTTGGCTGCCTGAGATGCTGCTGGTGCTACTGTGATGCTCACTAAGTTACTATTACCTGTTGTTATTTAAACTGGTGGACCGGACTGAGGCTACAGGGGAGGAGGAAGCCTCATTGGGGCACACTATCATGTTGTGTAGAGGCCCCAGCACCAGTGAGGGTACAGCTTAACACACACACAATCACACGTCATGAGTTTTACTTGTCAGCAACTTGAGGTGCAGTTTCCCAGAAATCCCTGCACCTATATCCCCAAAACCTGGCAGGTTTCATGGCCTCAGCAGGGGCTACCATGCTTGCAGTTTTTACTCTGCTGTGCCTTAACACACACACTTGACATGAGTTTTGCTTGTCAGCAGCTTGAGGTGCAGTTTCCCAGAAACCCCTGCACCTATCTCCTTGAAGAGTGGCAGGCTTCATGGCCTCAGCAGGGGCTACCAAGCCTGCTGCTTGCATCCAAATCTGCCCCAAAATGACAAAGTTATAGTCAGTTTTGTGCTTCCCCATTATAGCCTATGGGCAAAATGTCTAAAAAGCATCAAAACAGCAAACGAGTTTCATCAAAACAAAACAGAACAGTGCTTTTGAAATTAAACAAAACTCAAAACAAAACACTAGCCCATCGAGACAGTGAAGCGGAAGTCAAAAAAAACAGTGCTGTTTCGCACAGCCCTACTCTGCACAGGGCATCTCTTTGAACTCAGATCCGCAATACTGTCCCTGTAATCATTGGTCCCAGAACCAAAATAATTTTTATTCTTTTAGATCCCTTATGCCTGAAATATCTGGGTGCCAGTATCCCAGCTCCCAGTGTTAATTGGCTGGTTTGCCGGCAGTGAGATATCTCAGAACATGTCTATACCTCATCTGAACATGCAAGGGAGCACTGCTGTGAGAATACAACCTGCCTATGCACTGGATCCTGCTTAGTGTGTTCCATATCCCAACAAAGCCACCATCCAAGCAGTCCTGGGTGTGTACTAGTAAGCATGCCTGAGCCTGGGAATGGTTCTGGGTGCATCCCATATACATATCAAGAAGTACTAATATTGCACTTGCTTAGTTGAGCATGAGAGAGTTGATAGGGCCTGTTTTCATGATGGCATTCCCAAATACTGTCAAGGGCACTGGAGACAACAGTGAACCCCACTCACCGAATGTCCCACTCATAGGCTCAGTTAAATTCTGAGGTGACCATGGGGTGTTATTCTTCCATTTTCACCAACAAGTCCTGCTCTAATATGCAGCAATCTGGGCCAGTTTCATGAGCACATATAGCTTAGCAATCCATTGTCACTTAATATATAAAGAAGGAAGACAAACGCCAATTAAAACAAGAATATAGAATGGGTAGAACTATGGCTAAGCAATATGGTAACATACATAAACTAGGTTAGCCCAAACTGACTTTTACCCTTTTTGCTTTTTAAGCCTCCCATCTCTGGGGCTTACATGCCTTTATTTTTTGTTTTGTTTTGTTTTTTTAACCAAAATCAAGTGTTTTGTTTTTCCTGGACATGGAATCCTGTCCTTGCTTAAGCCAGTGGGAATTTTGCCAATGACTTCACTGGGGCCATGTTTTCACTACCATGGCCCATAAATCTAACACAGTGAATTGAGCACCACCATTTGGTCTTTAAAAGTCACAAGAGAGAAAGGCTCAAGTTCATGGCAAGTGCAGTTAATTTGGCATGTAGTATATAAAGACTTGGAACAATTTACTATTTGTTAGGAAGGCCAGATGTTTAACAGCAATCATGCTCCCAAAACAAGGTATTTCAAAAGATAACATTTTGGGTGTTCAGGTCTAATGGAAAATGTATCTATTACTTATGTGCCTAAGAGGATGCTGGGAAATTCTGAATAAGTGGCCCCCAGATACCCTGAAATAATCATCTCTTTTGTTCCTTCACCCAAAATATGCTGAAAAATGTTATGTTAATAATCAAACATGACATTATTAATCAAAATATAAAGAGTGGAAGAGTTAGAAATGTGGTAAATTATAGTAACATAAAACGATTGCAATATTATAGATATTTATATTATGTAGTATTAAAGTTCTGTTTTAATCTGTTATGATTCTGTTCAGTTACTGCATTTGAATTAAAAGACAATTTCAGTTGCTTCAAGAACTAAAGTAGATAAAAATTATATTAAGCACTAGTATAACTGTCAAAGTGAATAAAAATGAATATTAAATCCTATAAAAACTAATCAAGTTGCGAACTGCCTATCTCTGCGTTTACCATCTTGAATCTGCGCTTAATAATTTGGTAGCCACATAAAGTCACAGTGTACTTAAAGCCATTCGATTGAAATGTAAATTAATTTTGGGAACTGATCTTCCAAATATTTACATACATATTTGTTTAACTCGAAGTATGGGAGTAGTCCTCTTGAAGTCAATAACATTTCTTACGAGTTTTTAAAGTTAAAAACATTTCAAGTTTTTACTGTGTTATAACTTTAACCTATGAGCTAAATAAGGCTAGAATAACAGTTTTTGGTATGTTGTATTGTAGGTGGTACAATGGATTACTCTCGGCCCTTATACAGTGTCAGTACTAAATGCCAGTTACCATGAACCTTTTAAGCTAAAATCTGTTACCTGACAGAACACCTTCTCTGAATCATTCTTTCTCATGTTTTTGTACCATATACCTCTAACACAGCTAAAATTTGTCTTGTGAAATGTTTTCATACATCACATACACAAGGTAACATGTTGTCCATGGACCTCTAGTGGTCTTCTAAGCCATGGTAAGTTTTCCACAGTGGTTTTATAACCCTAGAAGTTTATTTTTGTGTATATTGCTTTTACAGTATTTGCACTTAAAACTTTGATAATAGGGTTGTATGGAGGTGCATGAGAAATGGAGTTAGCAGTGTTCTAGCAGCGTTTTTTTACCAAAAAGTTTAGGAACCACTCTATAGAAAGTTCAAGGAAGACTGGTAACATCCAAGATGTTTTTTGTGACTAGAACCAATAGACTTGTTTTGTACTAGTTTAACTCTACTGCCAGTGGTGGAGTTGTCCCTGATTTAGGTCCTGATTCTGCAATTTATTCTGAAAACAATGGAGTTTTACACCTTTTCAATTGATAGAACTTCATGGAGGGCAAAGTATCCATGTTGCAGGAGCTGAACCTCAGCTTGATATAACTCTGGCTCTAGAGGTCTCTCCCATGGATGGGTTTGTGATACAGAATCTCTCATAGCAGCCGCAGGGTTTGGTACAAGGGCAGTGGGGAGTCAGGCTTGGTGGTATAGGGAGCTGTCCCAGGGCAACCTCAGTCTGGGGTGTACACTGAGGAGAAAATCAGGGCTCCTGGGATCCCCTGAGGACAGGTTTATGACATTATCATCTTACTAAAGTATGTTGATTTATTACAATGTGGTATAAAGCCTGAACTAGAACATTAAATAAAACCCCTACTTTTTATTTAGCAAATATAAAGAGTTGATTATCGTTCCATAATGGAACCACTGTCGGTAGAAGCCGATGGCAGATGTACAAAATGTGGGAAATGTCAGGAAAACAACTGAAGCATATCAGCATGTTGGAATATGCTGGTCTCGTTCTCACATTGGTGTAAATGAATAAACCTTTAGACATCAGCAAAATTACACCAATGCAAAACTCACTTGTGTAAAGGGAAGATAATCAGGACTATTTTCATTGCTTAAGAGTAGGTCCATAATGTTGCTGACAGCTAAGGTAGCTGATCTGTTTCCTCAGGTTAGGAAGAACTTGGTGCCCTGACCAAGTCACTGTAAGACACAATTTGTTCTTTAACATTAATTTTGGGCAAAGCATTAAACATAATCCCTTTTCTACCCATTTTGAGCTATGATTCTCAAAGTCTCCTCTTCTCCAATCCCCAGTTTCAAGAACTGGACAAGGAACCCTTTCTCTTTGCCCTTCATAGTAAACACCTCCCAGTGAGGCCTGTTGATTGAAGAGAAATGCCTGGTCCTACGTATCTTAGTTGTTAAAATAACAGGCCACTGTGACAGGGGCAAATCCTTCAGCTCCTATACAATGCTTACTATGACAATATTTCTATTAAAGACAGAAAAAGCTTACAGAGATTCACCATGAAGTAAGGACTGTAGAATATATCTCAGAGCTAATAAAAGCATTTTTTAATTGCCATCAAACAGGAGACTGTGGGAATTTTAAAAGTAGGAAGATTAGAGGAAAAACCTCAACCAGAATTCAGGTAATCAGTTGGTTGCTGATCCCTGTTATGCCTGGCAGACTGGAAAATAGAAGTAGAATAATCCCCAGGCCACAGAAAATTTTAATTCCCATCTTCCCCAAAAGGGAAACTGCTGCAGATACCACTCTAGCTATTTTAATTTGAAATATGAAAATGCACTGCCAAAATGCACCAAAATGTAGAATCTGATCATATAAATCCAGTACCTTGGAGCCTAGCCCAGACCCTTCTGACTTTGCTATTTTCCTCTGCAGTTACAAGATTTAGCAATTACAATGTTAAAAATCCAGGTATAGTCTTTTTTTTGGTAGTGGCATTAGTCAAATCAATCACTTGTGTGAGCAACTATTTTAAAAGGGGCTAGAGGACTAAGAGCACCAGGAAAAACATCATCACAATTAGCTTCAGAGAATATATTCTTGGCTTTTAAAGTGATTATTATTTTTCTAATTTATGGAGTTTTTTTGTGAGACAATAAGACTGCCTTCAATTCTTGGCATTGCTCTTTAGAATCAGAACAGAACCCTAGCAATTAACTGGGAGTTCTCAGACCATGCCAATGGGATGACTTTCTTGTCTATGTATTTCAATCGTTCAACCCCTGAGAGAAGGGAAAGCTTTAAGTAAGGAATAGAAAGCACTCTAAAGATAATAATTAACCAAAATAGAATAGAATCATTACTGGTTCAGCTTCAGTGAGCTCCAAGGGCCTGTTCTGCATAGAGAAGTTAAAAAGTATCTGATCCAAAAGGTGACTGCTTAAAGTCGTCACACTCCACTTTGTTTAATTCACTGCTAGTTGGCCTTAGGCCATTAACATTAGGAGTTTACAATGAGAAGATTATAGCTTTATCTTGCTGCACAATGTATAATTCACAGTAATGGTACTGTCCAGTGAGCTGAGAATGCCAGAAAACCCTGATTTCCCAAACCTTCAGTAACCGACTCTGTGGCCAACTCTAAAGTTTATATCAAAACCCCATTTTGTTTTCATAAGACTGTGATTTCAGACTTCTTCCAAAGCCCTTTGGGGACAATGGACAATTCCCATTGACTCCTCAGCTTGGGACCAGAACCTTAATGAAAGTTTTGGTTTGCTTTCACTACACTCATAAATTGGGATTAACTTCCCTATATGTGCTGAATAGTTTCCTGACCAAAAGGAGACCCATTAGAATTCTTCTTTGTAGTATCAATAAGTCATTGGCCACTGTGGGCTAATTTCATACAACAAATAGCATGTCATGAAAATGCACTTGGAGGACTTCCGTTAAAAGAGCTACAGCTCAGGACCAGCCCATGTCCCATCCTCAGGACCGGTGGACTGGTGGCAATGCAGGGTAGGTGGGACAACCATATAGCTTGAGATCAGTGGATAAGGGGAACCTTAAGAGATCACAGAGCCTAGAGGCAGAAGCTGCTGTACTTCCATGCTATTTATAATCCTCCTGTACCCTGGGAACACCTCTGACACAGTTTCCTTGCTGGCAGTAACTCCCTGACCCTATCTGATGGGGCCCACAGGGCAGTGGCAGAGTTATTTCTACTTTCAGCAATATTAGCTGTCATAGCTATTAGCCAGCTAAGGTTGTTCTTCTTGTCTTCCCACTCTCTCATCTGCTAACCCATGGCCCTTTATTTGTGCTCCTTGACATGTATAGACTTAGTAAAGGGTGGAAGTGGGTTGAGCACAAGGTACTGCCTTACTGCTCTGTGTAGTTTCCCCAAACCTATTTATTTGTGGTTAACAGGCTTTACTCCCTAAGCATTGCAGCACACAGACATTTGTAGGGTCCATAATAAAGCAGTAAAAGTTCATGCAAGTCGTGGTTTGTATAGTTGCACAGCCCATTTTGGGTCTTCAAGAAACAGTTAATCACAGTCTGAGGAGACACATTGATAATGATGCCTGTGAGACTGCTGTCATCACCTTCCTATCTGGCAAAGGATTTGGAAAGTCTTGCGAAGGAGCTGTAAGTGCAGGATCCTGGGGGTGGAAATCATATTAAAATCTTTCTAAATAGGCAGCGTTTCACTTTTAAAAATGTTTGAAATGAATATTTTTGGTGGCAAAAGGAGGGCAAACAAGCATGCACAAGTGTTTATTAAATAAAACAAGGTTTTAAGAGGCATATTATTGTTCTAGAACACAATGGCCTTTGCTGTTTTTGTTAGTAAGTGCCACTGTGATTTAAAGCTGCTGACAGCACCAGACGCTTACAATGAAATCATCTCTCTTTCTTCTCTGTACAGTTCAGGCAGACACTCATTTGTATGTATGGGTTCAGCCTGTCTGCTGTGTCTGGCCAAAGAGGCAGATACTAATGGCATATGTTAATTACAATCCAACAACTTCCTTTCATTTGGGTGTTTATTAACATTCTCACTCCTGCCCATAGAACCAGCTGGCATGGGCTGCTTGGACTGTTTTGGGTCACATGTTATTTTCAATCTGGGTTCATGATGTACAACAGATTACTTCTGTCATTCAGCCAATGAATTTTACTTCCATCTGATAGGTTAGGATTTTTTTTTTGTATGTTAGGATGAAATTGAAATGGTAACTTGGAAACAATTTTCATGCTATTGTTGTCAATCTACTGAATCA
Organism: Gavialis gangeticus; assembly: GCF_001723915.1. NCBI lineage: Eukaryota > Metazoa > Chordata > Crocodylia > Gavialidae > Gavialis > Gavialis gangeticus. The sequence goes on from NW_017729032.1 coordinate 68,540,391, forward strand.
TTCCAGATGCATTTCTGTAGTGAAATACAGAATTCTGCACAAACATGTGTTAAATAATAGATCCAAAAGGCTGGAAAACAGCTTAAATGATTTGTACTTTAGTGAAACCATAAACTATGAAAGGTAACTGCTGAGTGAGGGAGTGCAGTCAGACAGGTTTTATAACAGGAATATAGGAACTGCCATACTAATTGGATCACAGATCTTGTACTGGATCACACCCCTAATAGCAAGCAAAACCAGCTGTTTCAAAGGAAACCCACAGGTGACGCCTATGAAATGATTGCTCATTGTTAAAGCTTCTTTCTAATTCTCTCAGTTAACAGTTTTGCCCTCAGAAACATGAACTGTATATTTCTTATTTATTCTAAAATAATATTTCTAATGAAAAGTGTATTCTCATTACTACATGAACATCTAATCCTTTTTTTAACCTACTGAAGCTAAATATGGACTATGCATAAAAAACCCTTCCCCCTATCAAATTTGAATTTGTGGTACTTCTGTTTAATGAAATATTAGTATTTGTACTGGATATTAGTTTATGCATTACAACAGTGCCTCATGCATCTGGCCTCATTGTGCTGGGTGCTGTACAAATACAGAAAAGAGCTTACCACCTAAGGATATGACAAGTGACAACAAGCATGCACCAACAGATGGGAGAGCACAAGGAAACAATGAGACAGCACTAGTCTGTGATAAGCACCAGTCAATGTCATAGCAAAGCAGCAGCTTAACTGTTGTCATTTTTTTATAGACATCGTGACAAACAAGGATGTCAAAGAGGGATTTGAAGAACAATGAGGTAGCTTTGTGGATGATTATTGGGAACTCCTACCAAGAACATTGGGCAGTGTGAGAGAAAGCATGTATGTCACCTTGTCTTTGAAATTTGACTGATTACAATTTTGAATCCTGCACTGCATATGACTACTTCATGTTCCTTTCAGTCTGCATTAGACTGTTTTTCTTCTCTGGGTTTCACGTAGCATAGTGCTGTCCATTGAACCAAAGTTGTTCTGTTCTTTTTGTACATAGAATCTTTCTACTATAAAAACTTATTGAGACCCAGTGACACGGAAAGTTAAGAATTTAATTTTTACTTCTTGTTTTCTGTCTTTTACACAGTTTCTAATCTATGACAGCTTTTAATTTTTTATCTCCAAACTACTAAATGTCTTTAAAAGTATCTTATTAGGAATGTTATTAAAGGGTTTTTAAAGTTCAAATCACATATACCAAGCATTCAGCATTTATTTGCTATTTTCTCAACATTTTCAGAAAATTATAATAGATCATAGAGGTATGATTTTTCCTTACACCAGCTATGGGGCTATGTGTCTCTTTACCCCACCTTATAGCACATTTATGTACTGTAAGTTGTTTTTAGCTGTTGGTTCAACCAGTTTTCTTGGTTCTGAAATAAGATGCATTGGGTTGTAATTCTTGATATTATTCCTAATGCCCTTTTAAAAACTAGGTGTACTGTTTGCTACCCTTCAAGTTTCTGTCATAATATTGTGTCCAAAGGTAATGAGATGTCATGTTTTCTTGATAGCTGAGCCAGTTTATTCTACACTCTTCCAGAAAACTTAAAGGTCTTCGCAAATTGTTACTGTTAAATTATTCTACTTGTTCCAGCATCTTGTCTTTTGTCATTCAGTACCTCATCTTGCTGCCCTAAAAAATAGGGGGATGGATCAAAATCTCCTAAACCAATGGGGCCAACCTTTTTGGTAGGTGTGCCACAAATTAACTTCACACCCTCCCCAAATGCCACTTCGATTCCCTTCCCCTGCCCAGTCTGCTGCACTACTTTCTGCTTCCAACCCTATTTGCTGCTGTGCTGCCTGTCACTTCCCTGATCTGCTGTGTCACACACACAGGCTGCCCAAGTCACTAGTGCCATGCATGCTGTAGGTTGGTCATCCCTGTCCCAAACAGTGAAACTAATGCAAATCGCTCATTTCATCTCCCTGTAATGTAGGGCTAGGGACAGAAGTTACATATAAACCAATTTAAGTGATCAGAAACTGGTTTAAATCTGTAACAGAACAGAAGCTAAGTGCACATTAATCAGTTTCAAAATGGCTGAAACTGGTTTAAGATAAACCTGTTTGAATGTAGTATTAGATTTAACTGATTTGGGTCAAACCAGTTTATGAAACTTCTGTCCCAGACACCTTCCTGGTTCAAGTTAAATCATAGTCCTCAGCATCCCAGTATGCTTTGCAGCCCTAGGCTAGGCTGTGCTGTCTGCTCCAGAGAGCAGGGCTGGTCCTGCCCCTCTGCTCCCTAGCTGGAGCAGTGAGGGCTGGCTGCCAGGGGTTCCAGCTAGGGTGGTCATCACAGAGGACAGCCCAGTTGTCCTCTGTTAATATGAAACCCAATGCCTTTATGACCTCTATTTTTTTCTTGAAGAGAAAAATAGAGGACATAAAGGCATTGGGTTTCATATCAACAGAAGACAGAGTAGCAGAAAACCGGAATGTCCTCTATGATAGCCACCCTAGGTGCAGTCCAGTCTGCCAGGTGGGGGGACTGCCTCCCCCTCCCCCCTAGGCAAACCCTGGCTGGTGTCTTGGGCCAGGGAGGGGGGTTAAACTCTCCTTCCCCAACTCAAAATTACTGTGGGCTGCAACTGTGGACTGCAAATCCCAGAGGCATCTAGAAGGAGGAAAAAGAAATGATGAGCAACCCTGCAGAATCCTACTGTTGTGATTTTGGACTGCAAATCCCAGAGACCTCAGGGGCAGCAGGAAGAGAACACACAGCTCATACTGCCTCGTGCCAGAGAGCCGTGCTCTAGCGCCACCCGGCTTCTGGCTTGAGCCACTGCAGGCATGTGGCTGCATTTCCTGAATCAAAGGTAAATGTCTGTTCACTTCTGTTTCAATTTAATTTCTGTATCTTAGACTAACCTGTAAAAACTGAACCAATTCAGCTTCAGACTTTTTGACTATTTGTACTTAGCCCTGGCCAACCAGTCCCATACTCATTTGAGTCCAAAAATTCCCTCTTAAACTTCCTGCTTCTGAGGCACTTATTTTTTCTTCTTTTTATTTTTTATAACATTTGCTACGCTGTTTGCCATTGACTTTGCTAGGCAAAAGAAAGGAGCTCCTTCTCTCTCTTATCTTGTGTGCTTTAGACCTTTTTTCCTCAGAAGCACATCACAGAAACATATAGATAAACACGTGATGGAGCAAAAAACAAACAAATACAAAATCTGAAAAGAAG
>NW_017729032.1:68548633-68549708 GCF_001723915.1 Gavialis gangeticus
CTTTTTTCCTCAGAAGCACATCACAGAAACATATAGATAAACACGTGATGGAGCAAAAAACAAACAAATACAAAATCTGAAAAGAAGCTGGAAATCAGAAAGTAATAACTGAATCCAGGCTTAATTAAATGGATATTACAAAGTCAGCTGTTTGTTTTCTCAGAAAGAAGCATATGTTTAATTAGGGAGAGCCCTTAAAGGTTGAGGTTTAAACTGGTTATGCATGTTCTTTAAGGTCCACAAAGAGAGAGCCTGGAAAAGCCACGACTAGGATGAGTAAGCAAGAATGGCAGAGTAAACAAGTCCTTTTCAGTGTCTGCATCCAGTGAAATCCCCACACAATAACTTGTCACAGAATATCAAACACGGTACAGCACTAGTGTTGAATGGGAAAGAGGCACTTGATTTAATAGTTTCTATTGAAAATTATGTTGTTTCTCAGACACGAGCAAGACATTAGGGCTGTGCAAAGCTTTGGTCGCTGATTCGATTCAGTGGTGATTCAGCCCAATTCAGTGGCCGAATCTCTGAATCTGAATCGAATCAGGAGGTCCTTTAATTTCTCCAAATTGAATTGGAACCCTCTGAGTCAATCTGGAGAGATTCGATGATTCGGACATAGACACAGCTTTAAATGTTTTTTCTACATACCTCAAGGTAGCAGAAGGCTCACGAATGCTGAAATGCTGGGGCACATGGAGTGCCACACAGCAGCATGGGGCGCTCCCCAGCGTGTTTGGAGCAGAACCAGAAGAGCACCAGAAGCACTTCCGGTCCACTTCCGGGTCTGCTGGGGAGCATGCTGGGGGCCCCCCCATGCTCCTCCAGCTCAGTGACTGGTGTCTCCTGGGTCTGGGAGGGCACTTAGGAGCCCCCTGTGGCTGATCACTGAGCTGGCGAAGGGTGTAGAGGGGCCCCCCAGTGTGCTCCCAGCGGACCCAGAAGTGGACCAGAAGTACTTCCAGTCCGCTTCCAGGTTTGCTGCCGAGCACACGGGGGTGGAGAGGGGGGCACACTCCTGTAGGATGCTCCATCTGCCCCAGCATCTTAGCATTCACAAGCTGTGCCTGGTATT
>NW_017729032.1:68554708-68555550 GCF_001723915.1 Gavialis gangeticus
TTAAAGCTGTCTCTATGTCTGAATCAGCATTGAATCTTTAGATTTGAATTCAGCTGAATCAGGGACAGTGATCCAAATCAATGAATCGAATCACTGTCCCTGATTCAGGCCAAATTCGAATCCGAATTGAATAGGGCCCACTTTGCATACCCCTACTAAGTACTGATGCTTACAATGTGTTTTGTGCTCTGTAAGAGATCAACATAGAATAACATGATAGAAGAACAGCAGAATATGTTACCCAATTGTCATCAGAGTTATACCATGGTAAATACAGTAAGATGGGGAAGTATCTTCCAGGCAAAAGGCCAGCCACCTGTCATTACAGGCTACACAACATTGAACAATCTTGTGTAGACTTATCCAGCTCAATCTTCAAATTAGTTGGCTACTAGCTACTATTCTCTCACTACCCTGATTGCTTCAGAGCCTCACTTCTCTGTTGGTTATGAATCTGCTTCTAATTTCCATCTTAATATCGTTGTTGGCTATTTTATACTGATTTGTTTTTGTTCCAACTTTGTGCTTTAACTGAAATGGTGTTAACTCCTTGATGTATCTGTATAAAGCAATGCCCTTTTCAGCCTTCATTTTGCCAGACCTAGCAGGTTTAGGCTCTCCAGGCACTTTTACATGTGCTCTGAGGTGCGGAGGGAGAGTGAGTGGGCAGCACTTTAGAGTGGCTCTACTGCACTTCAAAATGGGGGGGGAGGAACTTAAACTCAAGCTCGTTTGATGAACTTCAGAGTTCAAGCTCCCCTGCCGCCATTTCGAAGTACAGGGACATTGATACACGAGATGCAGGAGGCTGCTGGAGTGCAGTAATTACCATGCTCCAGCAG
>NW_017729032.1:68555561-68559248 GCF_001723915.1 Gavialis gangeticus
CGAATCACTGTCCCTGATTTGGGCCAAATCTGAATCTGAATTGAATACAGCCCATTTCTCACACCCCTACAAGACATGTGTAGCAACTTAGTCATACACTGTTCAGACTCTGACCGTAATTATGTTACTGGACTAATGGAAGGTTTTCTGTTTCCTTTAATACAGCTACAGATGAATACAATGGTATGAGAACTTTATTACTCAAAACACCCTCAAAATTGACCATATTTTGATTTCCTATGTAAGCAGAAAATAACACTCTATTGTATGTAATATAATCTTGTAAACAGTCTAGTAAAAGCATCCACTGGGCTGGATCCAGTTGCTCCATGGGATGGATTTGACCATGGGCTGTATGTTGCTGACCCCTGCTCTAAGATATCTAACAGCTAAATTCTCCTTTGCCTACTGGATAGCTAACATGTAGCTGTTAGAAAAGTTTTAACTTGCATAACCAGACTCAGAGAGACATTCTGCCTAGACGCACAGTTTCCCTGTACTTTCAGTAGGGAGCTGGTATACAGTTACTTTACCCCTGGAGGTGCATTCTGCTTTGCCCCTCTTGAACCACACAGTACCTCATTTATTCTGTGGGAAGCACTTGGACACCTCCAGAGATAAATCTTTAGTTATGCAGGAAGGACAAGACTCTCCATTAATTTTAGTGGAGAATCTTAATCTCTGCTAAAATGCATCTGGTATCCCCTGACTGCATACGCCACACTTGTCTAATCAGGTTTTGATCTGAGTAGATAGTCATCTACATACATCATAGCAAAAAGCTTGCATTGTAAAAAGCCTGATGATTAGAGCACTTGCCTAGAGAGGACATGGGAAGGCTGGATTCTAAGTCCTCAACAGTGCTAAAGGGTTTGAACTCACATATCCTTTGTCCTAGCAGAGTGCCCTAAGCAGCAGACATAAAAATACCTTCCACTCCCCTGCTATTGAAGCTGGCCACCTTGACTGATGAGTGGAAGTGCTGTGTGGCCTGAAGGACAGCAAGGAGGGCACCACCTGGCTAGGAGGGAGCCCTGGTGTTTGCCCCCAGCTCCCATGGCTGTTTACAGGTGACATAAATGCCCCCAAACTGTCATGCATCTTAGGAGTTTAGTGAAATTCTGCACTCAGTGATAATTGCACAGCTTTAAGGTATCTCATTTACTAAGTACAATCCTATTCCACCCTGCTCAAGTCACTGGAACAGTGTTGTACTGTAATGCCTCTTCATCTTAGCCTTATGTGCCACAGCCACAAGAGGAAGGAGTCACCCAGCCTTGGGTAGCACAACCCATCCTTTTTGGGAAAGTTTTCTCCTCAGTGGGATCCAGCATCAGATATGGCTTGCTCTCCATGCCTAACTTCAGGAGGAGGGATGGAGGGTGCCCTCAATTGTGCTTGGCCCAAAGCTTGTAAATAAAGCACCTTCCTGTAAAGTGGGAGATGTGGATTCAAACCCTCTCAGGCTGTAGGTAGATTAGGACCCTGATACCCCACTTCCCAGACAAGTACTAGAGCACTGGGTGAAAGGCCAATGGATAGGTCATTGTCTTCTTCTGGGAAGAATAGGATTCTGGGATGATGAAGATATGTAATATGAAGTTCTGAGTGGCAGGAGAGCTCCCTGTTCAGTGCTTATGTGTGAAAGGCTTTCCATTGCCACAGTGGGAGAGCTGGGTGCCACTACATCAATAGGGAGCACAGATGGAAGTAGGATTTTGAAAAGGGAGGTGCAGATACTATGGTGCCTCATCACAGGTAACACAACATTTTCTCCAGGTAAAAAGACCTCAGAAGCTTTAGTAATATACTAGGGACTAAGGGCTCTACTATTCAGTTCAAAGCAAAAACAAATATAACTTCATTGGCATGTGCATTCATTTGCTCTATCATGTATTATGTATTACAACATAACAAACTAGGCAAAAAAAATCCAAAGATATTGTTTCTTCAGTTCTGTTGTCATTAGAATTTAATGTACATCTTGTTCAGCTACATAAAAAAAAATCTGACCTTCTTGAGAATCTTGACAATTCATCCGGTGCTTCACTGAAAGTTATTTTCACACCTGAGTTGATGTTCACCTGAATTAATATTTTAGCTGAAGTTAAAAACAGTCTGCAGGGCTGTGAAATAGGAACTACATTAAGAGGATCAACTAAAAGACAGCAGAATTGCAGAAAAAGTTAGCTTAATTAGTGGAATATCAAGACCATTAAAAAAGGCTAGAGGGTTGTTAAAACCTGTGGAATAAAGAGTTTAGAAGGAATTGGGTAGATTAGAATGAACCATGATTCAAGGGCCATTCTCACTGCTGCCTGAATAGAAATGCTGCTCCCGGTGTCAGGCAGTAGGTTTTAAACTTCAGGTGGAGCAGGAATGAAAGTGGGGGTATGACTCAACACTGCACCTCCCTTGGATCTGCCCCTGTGGAAGGCATGCAAAGCTGCCCGTGGAAGAGCTGTGTACCTCCCTGGGTGGAACAGGATTGCCCTCCAAAACATACACAAACATTTCTGTAGCAAGTAGCCATTGTTACTTAGACAGCCAAGAGATGGTATGGGATCTGAGTCCTAAATTTTAATGAAGGCTTTGAGGATTTGTATTTGCACTTGCAACCACCACAAGTGCAAGGGGATCATGTGGATTGTATGTACAAATAGTCACATTTTTAGGCTTGGTGATTCTCAAACTTTGTAATATGCTGTGCAGATATTTGACTCCCAAACCCATAATGACTTTATTGCTCTTAAGTTGAAAGCACGATCAAAACTTGAGAAGGAGAAGATACCGATTATCTTCTGGACCTCCTTGCTAATTCAGGATAGTTTTCTGGTCTAGGCCACATACAGACATTCAGAAAGCTTGAGACAGAAGCAGACTAAGTTTCCTGTTTTAAGCCACCAGAGTTAGGTCAGGAGCAAACAGAACAGATGTATGCCCTTGGTGGGTGGTTAGGGAGGAGTTCAGGCTGCCTACAGTGGCTGAGGCCAGTGGGTTGGGGGTGCTCCCACACACCTTCCAGCCTGATGCCTCTGCTCCCCCACCTCCCTGACAGCTGGCCACTGGCAGAGGGACAGGGCTGGATTCTAGCCAGCCCAACCGGGTGTTTGGGTGAGGAGCAGAGGCCCCTACCACATGGCTCCCCACCTTGATGTCCTAGCTGAGGTCTGAGGTGGCTGTCAATGGGGTGGGGGGGGTGGGAGAATGGGGTGGGACAAGAGTGGGAAGGGACAGGGGATGCATCCAAGACACCAGTGACCCCAAGACACCAGCTTGGAACTGCCTACTCCCCTAGCCTGACATGGCCTGGTGGGCAGATCCACCATGTGCTGGTGAGGGCAGGACATTGTGGGTATCCAAGCCCAGTTGCAACAACACATGTGCCCCTGAGACATGCCAAGTAGGGCCCAATGGTGGGTCCTGATCTGGCAGAGGCACCAGGCAGGGGCAGGCATGGCTAGGAAGCACAGCAGGGTGGGGTCATGCAGGGCTGGGTCTGTCACAAACGCATACCTACAGGGGTGGGGCTGGGCAGGGGCAAAGCAATGGGACCTGGCTCCAAGGATGCTGAGCCACTCCTTGCAGACAGTGCTCCACTGTTGCCCACCTGGTGGTACTGCCCAGGCAGCTGGATCTTCCCTGCCCTGCTCCTGCCTGCACCTGTCAGTCCAGCTGGGCAGGGGG
>NW_017729032.1:68560406-68581094 GCF_001723915.1 Gavialis gangeticus
GTGGGGGGAGGCAGGGAGGGGCTGCATGGCAGGGGACTCCCCCCCTCATTGCTGATAGCTGGCAGGGAGGTGGGCTGGGGAGAGAAGCTGTAGCAGGGGGGGAGAGGAGGAAGCCACTGCTGTGTGGCACCCCCAGCTGTGCTGGCTTGGATCTAGGTTGACCTGTTAGCAGGGTGGTGGGGGAGCAGGACAAAGGGACAGAGGCTGCATCCAAGACACCACTGACATCCATGGCTTGGCTCTGACAGCCCAGGGGTAGAACCAACCCAGTGCTCAGCCCCAGTGGACAAGTGCAGGCCAAGGCTAGCCTGCCCACCCTGTGATGGGGGGGGTGGGGACAGAGACAGGAGACTAGTGGGGCCCACAAAGCATCCTGGGATGCCAGAGGACAGCAACCTAAATTGAGTCAGAAGGGGATCTGGTGCAGATAGACCAGTTTAACTTAAACTGATTAAATCTGATACTACATTCTTCCAGGCTTATCTTAGACCAGGTTCTGCCATTTTTAAACTGGTCTACGTGTGCTGAACTTCTGTCCTGTTGCAGGCTTAGACCAGTTTCTGATCTGTTTTACTGGTTTATGTGTAATGCCTGTACATAGCTACAGAATGTTTCAACCTAACTGTATGTGACCTAAGCAAGGGGTTCCCAAAACTTCTGTGTTGGAAAATGTTGATATTTAACCCGTGTCCTCCTTTGCTTCTATTATTCATAGATCACACTATATGATTCCTTTCCTATCTTTGATTTTCCATATTTTTTCATATATAATACATACTGTCCCCCCTCTAACAGGTACTGTAAATCATAATACATATTATAGATGCAAAATATGGTAAGAGCAGTTTCTGCAGGTTATAGGCAAAAATTAAAATAAAATCTGCACACAACTCACAGAACAATGAACAGGGTCTGCTCCTTAGCTAGTGCTACTTAGTTACTTAGTGCAAGGAAAGATGATTTGTATTTCATTTTGCCTTTCAAAAACAAGGTATGTATTATATTTTGGGACACATTGTGTGTGAGGAAATATGATATTTTGTTGTTTGCTTTGCTAGCCTCTGCTTAGCAGCAAATATGAGTGATTTTTTAAAATCTGAACTGAGGACTCTCGCTTGTTGGATGCAGTAAGGTTCCATCTTGTCCCCCACCTTGTTCAACATTTATTGACATCTCTTAAAGCTATAGATCTATGATATGTTGGTCAGACTGATAAAGAGATATAAGGTGATTAATCTTTAATATGCAGGTGATACCTACCTACACCTCAATTGAGCATGCTTAATTCATGAGCCAGTGACTGCGACACCTTGGAGCATGGATAACCAGGTTAACCAGGCTCAAGCTAGATAAGAGAGACAATGATGGTAGATTAGAAGAAGCCTTAAAAGAATTGACAAGCATTGTATTCTTGTCTCTGCCTCAGGGAATGCTTTTGAAGAGGCAGATGTGATCATTTCCCTCCAGTGGAACCTGGCCATATTTATCCATCCCTTTCTCACCTTGATTTTTGCACAGGTCATTGAGACCCAAGAAAAAAAATGCAGTTTACACAATGTGCTACAGACTGTTTGTTCAAAAGTGTTTCTCCTCAGAAGTCTGTTACCTGAGTGTTTAGGAACTGTGCTGGTTCCCTTTGCAGTTGATTTCAGTGCAGAATTTAACATATTGGTTTTAGTTTCTCTAAATGGTTTGGCTGCCAGTTACCCAGGAGACTAAAATACTTCTTTCTTACCTTCCAGGCTAGAGGAGAGATCAGCAGAGACATTTCTGTTACTGTTCCCTTGATATTGAAGAGAAAGAACTGGTAGGACATTTTTCAGGACAATGCGTGGACTCTGTAACTAAACTCCTTTCTTGCTTTGCCAGAGCCTGTATTGTAAAGCTTCTAGTCAAATGGGCTTTTTCCCCCAGCACCTAAGTGCTTTGACGGGAGACCATTTAAAGTGTTTTGAGAAGTCTTTGGCAGGCTAGCTGGCTAATTGTTCCAAAGCAAGGGAGCAGCCTCAGTTGTAAAAGAGTCAAAATTATACTGGCAATGTAATTATTTTGGACATGTATCCAAGGTAAGTGTGCTACACCAGAGCAGCAGTGGAACCCACACATGCACTGCCTGGTGCTGCACGGGCTGTCTTTCTGAACAGAAACAGTGTAGTTTTGCTAGTATGGTACTACAGGTGGGCTAATAGAAGAAGGCACACACACACATTTTCAAGTTTTTCTATAGGTCCTCAGAAGTAAATGCACGTGACCCTTGTTCCCTTCCCTGGGACCCATGCACACACATTTAAAGGCAGGCACAACACAGGACCCTGACAGAAGTGATATTTATCATGTGATTGGCCCCCTGAAAAGCAGTCTACAGTGGCCAATCATCTGACAAATGAACCCTCATTTAATGAAGAATCAGATGAAGGCACTCCAAAGTGGAGCACCTTAAGTTACTTCTGTCAATCCATGAACACAAGCAGGGTTGGGTTGATGCAGTGCAGCCCAGTATGTCCTTGGTGCTGTCTGCAGGAAAGCAAATGCCTGTTGGGTTGGGGGATGGGGGATAACTCTTAACTCATGGCACTTTCTGAAGGGTAGTCTGTGAGCTCCTCTGCTGATGGCAGTCTTTAACTCCTGGGGGATCTGTTCTTCTGTAACTATGCAGACATTACTCATATTCATGCTAGGAGCAGTTGTGTGTGGAAATTCAGGGGAGAATATAACCCCAAACCAATTTTATAAAAGAAAAGCCTGACTACAAGACCAAGTCACAGCTTGTTATTCTGTTAAGCTGTATCAAAAATCCAGCATTTGTGTTAATTCTCAAGATATAACACATCCACAAGTGCTGAAGTTTGGACACAGAAGCAGTCAAAGCAACTCTAAATTCTTCCAATGCAGTAGGAAAAAACAAACAAACCTGATTTTGTTGTTTTTTCCCAACAACCCTAGGTAGTCCAAAGTATCCTTGTAAATTATGCTGTCAAGCAGTGTAATGCAAATATCAGCAAGGTTTTTATCTAGTCAAATGCTTGTGACTCTTTGCAAGGCATTGTAACTCTGGCAAAGCTGTACTCGTTGAACTGCAGTCAACTGAAAGACCTGAGCCAACAAGCCATCCAAGAATGAGACTCCTGGAGGTGTCAGTGGGTTCCTGAGCACAGATCCTTTAGGGCAGGGGTAGCTAACCCGCAACACGTGACACAAGAGACACGGGCAGGCTCTGTGTGTGGCACATGGCAGATCAGGGAGAGGACAGGCAGCACAGTGGCAGGTAGGGCAGGGAACAGAAAGGAGAACAATAGATTGGGCAAAGGAAGGGGCTCATTCGTGGCCCACCTAGCAAAAAGGTTGGCCCAACTGCTTTAAGGGACTGGCCTTTTAACTGGTTTTATAGTTAATGTAAAAAATAATCATATTGTAATCTGTTCATACAAACAGGAATATTTACAGTTGGGAAAAAGTTAAAAAACTGATTCAAATCTGTCACCTTTGGGTTGTTAGTTTTGCCTCAGTATTTTGCCCTTCACCTAGCCCTTTAACTCTTTTTAACAAACATGTTCTGCTAGCTGCTTGTATTTCTCCCCAAGGCAGTTTATTCTGTACTTACGTTTCTTCTTCTATTTAAAACGAATCATCTTGCATTCCTTTAGGCCCCACCCTGGCTAAACTAACTTTTAAATTCTTGACTCCTTCTACTAAGTGGCATTAGCTTTCTGTCACATTGACTCTCCCATCTCACTCCAGCTCTTGTCTGAAAACATTCTTGCTTCATCAGTTTAATTTCTCTCTACCACTATTCTGGTCTTTAACAGTATTATTGGGTAGTTGAATCATTTTGAGATATAATTTGCATAAGAAAGAAAATAGTATTGCCATTTTCATAGCCTTGTAGAAATGTTGGCTGAGAACAATTAATGTCTGGGATGGTTTAGACATGGGGAAGTCCTATTTTGAGCAGTGGCTTAGACTAGATGACCTCCTGACACCCCTTCCCGCCAGGCCTATTTGGTAAATTTCACTAAGATCCCATTTCATTTGCTTGTTCTCCGAAGAATATCAAGCTAGTTTCTTTTACCTTTCTGGAAAGCTAATAGCCTCAAATCCTTGTACTATAATACAGATATGTCTGCACTGCGTCCCCACTGCAGCTGCTCTTAAGCACACCCAGCACCACTCCCCCTTGGATGAACCAAACCTAGAAACATGGTGCTGAAGCTGATTAAAGCATTCCCCTGTCACTGCTCTTAAGCTCACTGGAGTGAGGCAGTGTGGGAAGGCAACACTTGCTTGCGAGTGGGCTGGGATGCAGTGTAGACAGGCCCTAGCTGAACTCTGCTAAACCTTTGACCTGTCCTTTCACCCTTTACTTTTCTTTATTTGTCTGAATGGATAAAATTAGTCGAGGTTACCATGCCATGCTCTAGACCAGGGGGAGGCAACGTTTTTTGGCTGGAGTGCTGAAAAACACCACAGTGCCTACCTCGGAAGGTGTCCGAGCGCCAACATGGCAGAAAAACAAAATGAGGGCAAGGAGTACATGGCAGGATGCCCTGCTTGTGCCCTTTGCCCCCCACCCAAAGCCCCTGTCGCCCAATCCTACTGCCCCCTCCCTCCAGCCCTTGCCCCCCACCCATGCCCCCCAGCCCAGGCTCTGTGGCTGCCAGCATCTACCCCGGCTCTGGGTAGCTGCTGGAGCCCAGGCTGCTCCCAGCAGGGCTTGCAGCGTCCCAGCTGCCTGTTGGGGGCAGCCCGGGATCCCGGCTGGCAGCAGCTCCCCAGAGCCAGGGCCGGCTGCAGCCTGGAGGCTCCAAACATCTCTGCTGGGCTCCTGCATCAGCTCCGCACCGGCGTGTGCAGGCACGCCTCTGAGCGGGTGGTGGGGGAGGGGCCTGAGGCAGCGCAGCCCAGGTCTCCCCCCAGCTCCCAGCTCGGAGGTGATGAGCCCGGCGCAGCTGTTTGTAGATAGCCCGGGCTCTGGGCAGCTGCAGCAAGCAGTGGGCAGGCTGCAAACAGCTGCTGCAGGGGCATTCTTTAAGGGCTACCATTCTTTGGTATTGATATTTGTAAAGGTTTAAAGAAATAATATTGTTAATTTACTTGGGTTATATAGGTTAATATCCCTATGTGTTAATTGTGCTGTATAGGTTGTAAGTTATGTGGTTCATATTTGGTATTTTATGTGAATTGTGGAATATTATATTTAGTATTATTTTTTAAGCCTTGTAAATATTCTCTGTTTTATATTAAGTGTCTGTATTTATTCTTGTAATTGTACATAGCTAAGAATTTGGTTTCGGCCTAGCTCTATAGAAGCCGCTCTAGTAGCTGACCCTTTCCTCAGCACCCTGCCTGACCACCACAACTGTCAGCGGAGGACAGGGCACACATCCCAGGTGTACCCGGGCTACGTGTGAAGTAAAATTGCCTGTATGATGAGTTAGTGTAGATAGCTAGTACACTATAAACTCACACCCTAGCTTACAGAGCAGGAAGTACCTTGTATAGACAAGCCCTTAGTTGCATTTTTGCTCTGCTATACAAACTAAATCATTTGTGATTCCCAGTAGAGGAAAACTGTCTTCTCTTCTTTGACAGCATGGCCCATGCTACCAATGATGGATAAGCAGAGTATTCAGAGGGGAGGGACTCTCATGTCCAGCAGGTGAGTATCATCTCAGTAAATGCACATCTAATCCCATGTGGAGTCTGGAACACTCTATTCCTTTCTATGACATTCCATTGATAAACCATATTATAGTGATTCAGTTGAATATAATTAAGTCCTACATGTTTCCTTCCCTACTAAACAACAGAGACACAGAGTATTCAAGGTAAATACTCTGAGCTAAATTCAGCTGTTGTTATTGATGCAACTCCATTTGTGTTACTGGAGGAGTTTCCATTTGTATCAGGGCTGAATTTGACCTTGTAAGTTTGACCTCTAAGGGGCTTTTTTAAAAACCAAAAGATCTGATGAGAATATATGAGTAACTATGCCATAGGTAAGAATGTGGTGACTTTGTAACTCCAAGTAACCGCATACCAACTACATCAGTCTTTTGTGATTAGTTCCAGAGATGTGCCTCTTAAAATGAATTGAACCCTAGTCTGGCTGATGTTTGTTTTTCACTACAGGTCAGTTACAATAACTAACTCACTTACCGATAATGACATTTCTCTATTAACTAATACAACAATCGCTAAAAATGAGGTTTAGACTAAAATTACTTTAAAACCTATGCCTCAGTCACATGCCTGAATAGCAGGTGCCTGATCATATCTGTAGCGTAAAGGCCACAGAGAAATCCATTCCAGAATCTTCCAGGTGGAAATGGAGCTTATGTATCAATTGCATAATATATATAATATAATCAAAATGAAAAAATAGCCTCTATGGTCTTTTTTGCAGGGGAGAAGACAAGGTAAAAGGGAGAAGGCCATGGTGACAGTGGAGAGAGATTTGGCTGCAAGAAATTAGTTTGATCTTACAAGATGTGCTACAAATAGTGGTTATGCTCAAAGGAAGAAATGATGATAAGCCAGATCCCTTCCGGATGTAATAGTGGTTAGTGATGAGTCAGTGATGAGTCAAGACAAATATGTTCTTTACAGTAAAGGAATAAAATGAGATGAAAGGTAGCCCAGTGGTAGGGACCAAAGTTCCACTTCCATTTGGCAGACCTGAGTTCAAATACCTGCCCTGGCTTGGACTTTGTGGCATGTCTACACGTGCATTTTATTGTGCAGTAAAGTGTCACTGTCTACACATGCGTGGCAATTAGGTTGGTGTAGACTAATTTACTGTGCTGTCAGAGTCCCATCAGACACAAGTCCTATCCGATGGTTCGGTAAATTATTGTGCTTAAACGCAAGTGTAGTCGGTGACAGAGCTAGCTGGGGCACTAGTAGCTCTGAAGGTCCCTTCCAGCCCTTGTACACTCCCATCTGACCCTTAAGATTAAGTCACAAAATAGCAGTAAGGAGGAGACCTCATCCATCCACTACTTGCATTAAATGTTTTCCAGGAACCTGAGCTAGGTGGATTAGAATTGCAGTTAGGTGCCTAAGTCCACTTATGTGCCTGTAACAGGGAGTGCTGGGCTAGACAGCAGGCAGCCCCCATGCTGAAACACCCTCGTACCCCAGCCAGCTGCTGCATAGCACATGGAGCCCTGTTGGAGCAACCCTGGGCTGGCTGCTCCGTTGGGACTTCAAGTGCTATAGAGCTCCTGACTGAGGCATGAGCAGCCTCCACACTGAAGCACCCTCATGGCTCAGCCAGCCACCCCACTGCACATGGAGCCCCTTCGGAGCAGCCCTGGGCTTGCAGGCTGACCCCTGGGTTCCCTGCCAGCCCAGGATGCTCCCACCAGGCTCCACGTGTTGTGCATGAATAAACTCCTGAGCTAATTGCTACAGAGTTTTTTGCTCCTGGGCTCACATTCAAACAGTGCGCCTGGGAGAAAAAAAAACTCCAGAGCAATTAGCTCCAGAGTTTATTCATGCGCATTAATTGCATGTGTTGATGGCACCCTCTGTGTGACTTTGGGTAAGTCTTTTAATTCTCTTGCCTCAATTCCCATCTGTGAAATGAAGGCAAATAGCTTTTCTCTACATCTCTTACAAGGATATTGTGGCCATATATGCATGACAGACAGCTAGATAGAAGAACTGAAGGGTGAGTGATTTCAGTCCTGACCCAAAGGAACAGAAAGCCACATCCCAAACCACTGTCACCATTAAAAGTAGCACTGTCATCTTGGTTGGCAGCCTCAGAAGATATGTGACCCAGAAGGACATGTTCAGGCATTTCACCCAATAAATCCTGATTATTTGAGCTTTGTGCAGATGGAGTGGTTTTCACCCTATCTTCTTATGGCATGTAAGCACTTAAGCTGCATTAAATACTTCAGGTAGAATGATGTAAGCACTTAAGCCACCGTAAGATAAGTCTTCTGGCAGCATAAGCACTTAATCCCCTTTAAGTCTGTAAGACTGACTAGCATTTACAGACATTCATTTGAAAATGTGCACCTGCACATGCAATGCACCTGCACACACAGTCTACTTTTCAAAGAACATGATCTTGGAAGAAGTGAAGGCCTGTACTGTCCTTGTCATGAAACATTTTTCCAGTGTCCAAAACTCTGACTTCCAACTAAATCTTGATGAGCAGTGATGAGTATTAATGGGCCAAGTTTGTAGGAACATACGATGTGTTACATATAGTATACCAGATCAGACCTGTTGTCCATTTAGTCTAGGTACCTGCCTCCAGCTCAGGTCAGTGCCAGACACGTCAGAGAAGAGAGCAAGAATCTCAGCACGGAATCATTTGCTTATGGGAAGATGCCCTCTTCACATACCCACTCACAAATGATTGAAGAACTTTTGTTCAAAATTTAAAAAAATAATAATACTTTTTGGATCACTACAGGCTATGGAAAAACTAATCTGAAAAAGTGATTTTTTTCAGCAAGTTATATGTGCGTGAAAACAAGAGCTTGTAATGGAAACTACTTTTGCAACCTTACCTGTAGGGTAGAAGTTCACCTCTGAACAGGAGTTGGTAAGACTAAAGTTAACGTGCAACTGTAGGGATACTCTAATGATGCAAACACCAAGTGCAAATGTGGAGGAACTTTCAGACTACAGAACATCTCCTGGCCTGCCCATGTGTGGGGGGACCATACGCCAATGAGAACCTCACTAAGGCTACAGACCAAGCAATAGTAAATGCCCATTTTTAGACTCAAATTTGAACATGGTGACAGGACACAAGAAGAAGACCCCGTCAGGAATGCACTCTGTAGAATGCTACAGTAACCTATTAAAATAAAAACTCTCTATAATGAAGGACTAAACCCTACAAATTACTTACGCCAATAGCTTCCTCCTCATCAAGAGGACTGCCCATTTCCTTGAGTAAAGCCTACTCCTATGAATAAAATGTTGAAGACTCAGGCCTAGATTAACATAGCAATTCCTCAAGATCCACTGACAGGCAGTGGTTTTAGTTTACGAAAATTTCCAGTCCTAATCTAATCTTGTTCCATTATCTCTTTTGCACTTAATAGTTTGTGAATGGCGTAATACTGATAAAGCTTTTCTGTGATGTTGCATTACTGTGCTTTCTTAATGACATAGCTACATGTACATGCAGTGTTTATACACTTTCTTTACTCACACTGGTACATCAATTGTAAAGGACCCCTGAAGTCTGCAAAATACCATCATTGTTATATGTGGGGGTCATTCTATTTTTATACTCTTTCCCTTTACTAGCAAATTGTTAGTGCAGGAATTTTTACAAAAGGGTTATGCAAGCATACCCAAGTTGTTTTGAATGCTTTCCACTTCCCTGCTTCCCATGTGTGAAGCTGCTATATTATATTTTGCAGGACTCAGCAGATCCAAATTATGTTTGGGTGCCTCCAATATGGGGAGAGTCAAATAAATCCCCATATTTTGAACCAAGGACCACACTCACTCCTAGATGATCACAAATGTTTACAAACCATAAAAATATTTAAAATTCAGACTCAATTACTTTAATAAAAGTCTCAGTTTATTACAAAACACCTCATTAGTCTGATTTCTTTTGTGACATTCTGTAAGAATTGCATGTGAATAGAGCTTTTTCTCTGCTTCACTCTTGAGTAGTAGGCATGAATTCACATTTAAGTTGAAAAGAAGCATGATCTTAATTTACTTAAGATGCTTTTTTAAGGACCTAATCTTGCCCACCGCTGCCTAGAAGGCTTGGTAAGTCCCATTATCAGTGCCTTCTGTAATGTAGCTCCAGAACCAAACAGGAGTCCAATTCAGAAGTCCATGCCCAAGCATAATTAATTTTAAAAGGATCTATAGACTGAGTGGAAATTTCAGGATCAGGCCCTACAATAATTTGATTTGCTTTGAAATTTACCTGCTTGTGTGTACTCATTGACCCTGTTGAAGCACTGGCAGAGGAACCACATGATTTAACTATTTTGAGAGAGAGTTGACATAAACAGTGTATCATATGATAGCACAAACACAGACAGTGGTCATATGCCCATGTGACTTGTGTACTGAAAGCAGAGATGTTGACTTCACAAAACATCTCTATCCCTATAGGATTTGGACTCCATAGGTCAGAAGAGAATAGACACGGGCTGAAAGGATGCCCCACCCCCACATGCTGGAAGAAACTAAGTCTCATAAAGCGCACAGACACACCCCATTACTACCAAATAATTTACCCCAGATTTTACTCTCCAGTAAATGTTCTCAGTACAAAGGAGCAGAAGCATAACTAGCTTTCCCAAGCCGGATGCCTGAAGTAGATGCTATTACAGTGCCTGGCGACTAGCTAGGAGGCTGTGCTGAGCAGTCAGCTACCCCAGAATGACTTTGTCAGTGGTAAGGGGACATACAATACATATTTCAATGTCATGTTCTCCATCATAAATTTACTTCTCACTGCAAAGTACCTTTACCCCAGACAGCAGCATTTCCTCAGTGCATCATGCGTTTGCTTCACTTTTCCACCAGAGTTAATGGAGAAGATGCTGTTATGTATCATTGTGACAGGGTTCAGAGATCCTTTAAGGATCCAGAAGGGATCCTTGCTTGGCAATGAGGTACAGGCAAATCATAGCCCTGGGTGGATTCCAAGCTGGTGGTATTTAAAAAGAGCCCTAGCTGAGAAAGGAGAAAGGGAGTACATCTTCATGAGATGCTTTACTTGAGATTAGAGCTAATAACGGTGCAGTTAGTGTCAGATGCTTACTGCACAGTAAGTTATTAAAAAAAAAATTGGGCGTTTTTTGGGGTTTATCTTTGAAACATAAAAACCGGGATGAAATCAGGATAAAAGGAAGGAAAGGAAAAAAAATCAGTTTAAACTGAGGAAAAATTGGTGGTGAGGGAAGGAGGAAGTAAGGCTAGGACTAAGCAAGGGGCAGTGGGGGAGGCATAGCACAGCCCATCGGCCACTTTTGGGGCTGCAGCAGGGAGCAAAGTGGGGGGAGCTGTCAGTGGGTATGGGGCATGTGGGTGCAGCTCTTCCTGGTACACACTCCTTGGGAGGGCTATGGGCTGGGGGGCCTGTGCTGGGCTCTTCCCAGGGGGTATGTGCCCCTGGATCAACAGCAGAAAGCACGTGACACCTTTCTTCCCTGGCTGCGTATGTGCCCCCCCCCCCCCGCTGCAGCAGCCTGCTGCTGGGCTGCCCTGGCATTTGGGGGAGTGGATAGTGGCACACAGCCAAATGCGGGGGGCAACCTGACCCCAACCCTGGCACCTCCCGCCCCGCCCAGGGTCAGAACCAGGAGCCTTGCACCTGCAGGCAGTAGCTCCAGCTCCAGCCCTGCCAGGGAGCTCCTGGCAGTATGATCCCTGTAGAAGCCAGTCTGCCAAGAGGTCTGATGGGGCAACAGGCAAGGAAGGCAGTGCTGAGGTACGTGGCCTTGAGGAGCACCCAACAGAGCCTTTAACAGAAACATGCCTCAGGATTTGTGAGTACAAGTTTCCTCAGATTTTTTTTTCTTTGTTTCTCTGACTACCTTGGAGAAGCCTGTGTCATGGGGCCTTGTTTCACTCTCATTTTCTCTCCTTTGAAAACTGATCTTGTGATTACCTGACTCATGGACTGTTAGGTTGATAACTTCAAACAGACCACTTCAACGTCTCAGGAAATTCTGAAAAGACAAAGGTGTCTCAAAGGATCATATTCATTGTCAGTCTGGGTGTGAATCAGTGCTCTTTCCCCATTAGGGATAACTCAAATGGCTGCAGCAGGAGAATTCAGGGGAAACACTTAAATACTGGAAAGGCAGAGAGAATTGCTGGGAGAATGTGACATATATATTTAGAGTATGAGTGGAATTTTCAAAAGCCTTAAAGGTTTTGACAATTTAGCGTTGGCCTAAAGCTCCCAGTGGACTCAAGGGCTAGGTTCTATTACACCTATTGGGCACTGTTATAGGAGTTTTCCTATGGGTTCCTGTTTCATTCGGGCACTCTCTGCCACACCTTGATGGGAGAATAAAGATTAGCCACAAACAAAGTCTCACTGAGATTCTTATCTTAACTTTTTTTGATAACACCGTAATTACATCGAAACCCCGGATACGCACAGTCTCTATATGTCTTTAGATTAGGTGATTAGCCTTTATGGAGGCTCCCTTGAATTATCTCTCTCTCTCTTTTCTAGGAAGAATCAGTCCCAACCCTATGCTCTGTAGAGACACCACGGTCTCCTCTGGTAAGTATTTAGGTAAGCACCCACCTCTCTGGCAGTCTATCTCTGCTCACTACGGTGAGGCACTCCCCGTCCTGTGCTTCCACCCAAACTTCTTTCTCTCACATCCCCTTCTGGGGGGATGATCTCTTGCAGCCATTTCCTTTTATCTCTGCTTTCATGTTTCAGACTGCTTGTCCTTATTGATTACAGGTGAGTCTCTTCTCCCGGCTGTAGTCTCACCAGATGACATCACCTGCTATCTCCACTCTTACACTCCCTGCCGTTCTCTCTCCACTTTTTGTAACAAGGTTTGTTATCTCCCTGTTACAGGCACATAAGTGGACTTAGGCACCTAACTGCAATTCTAATCCACCTAGCTCAGGTTCCTGGAAAACATTTAATGCAAGTAGTGGATGGATGAGTCCTCCTCCTTACTGCTTTTTTGTGACTTAATCTTAAGGGTCAGATGAGAGTGTATTATAATAATATAATAGAGAATCATAGAAAACAAAGGCTGAAAGGGACCTCCAGAGGTCATCTTGTCCAACCACTTGCCTGAGGCAGTATTATCCCTATCCAAACCATCTTATACAGTCCATAGTCTAAAACCTACCATCAACCTTGAGACAACACAGTTCTAATGCCCTAACCTGCCACAAGTAAAGCAAGAGGATGCCAACTGCTAATGTTCTGCTTCTATAAATGGTTGTTAATATATGCTAAAGAGATCCCAGGTAGGGGGACACACCCCTCCTACAGAGGAAGGCAAAAAACCCGCAATCTGTATCAATCTGACCATGGTGTAAAATTCCTTCTTGATCCCAAATATAGCAATCAGTTTGACCCTGAGAAAAGGGACAAAATGCATTAGTAGATTTTTCAGGACTTGAGCAGGGCAAAATAGAATCACACTTAGGAACTTAAATCCACTTAGATGGCATACAATCTGGCCTTGGGAATTTTACCTTTGATATCATTGGGAGCAGAGTTAAACCAATGCTAACTACTTTGTACATGAAGAAGACCTACCATTCTAAACAAAGGGTCTGCTCCTGTCACCTTTATGTGGATGAAACACTTGTAACACTTTACTGAGAACAAGGCTTAGGTCAGATGCTTCAGAACCTTGTTAATCCTGTGATTACCAGATACAGCACTTTAATATAGCAGCTGCAAATAGATAGAGACTAAGGCCATGTGTAAACAAAACAAGAGGTGTGTGTGCATGACACTTTAAAGCGGGCTAAATGCTTTTGCACCACTTTAATGGTGTCAGTGTGTTTGCATGCCTCAGCGGCGTATTGTGCAGTAACTCTAGGTGCTGTGGGAAATTCAGCGGTGTAATGCACCTTAAATGACTTGAGACGCAGCAAACTAAAACTCCTTTGAGAAGTTTAGCATTGGTTTAACTCTGCTCCCAATGATATCAAAGGTAAAACTCCTAAGGCCAGATTGTATGCCATCTAAGTGGATTTAAGTGACTAAGCTATGAAAGGAAGCACCAGCAGCCCAGGGACTGCTCCACCCACCAGCAGCTTGCCCTCCCCTCGCCTCATTCGAGGAGTTTTAGTTTGTTGCCCTACAGCTATGGAGCAAAGCACTGGGCTCCGTGCAGCTCCATGGCTCTGCAACAAGCCCTGCAGGCAGCCTGGCAGCAGCCTGGGAAAGCAGGCTCCACCCAAGAAAAGCGGTGAGCCTGATCTTCCATCCCCCACTGCCAGATCCTGCCTGCCTGCCTGAGCTGTGCAGGGACCCAGTGCTTCCCTCCACGGCTGTGGTGCCCCTTGGGACCACCTGAGCTGGGTGCCTGTGGGCGAGTGCTACCTGGGAGGGGGGCCGCCTCTGCCACAAAAGAAAGCACCAGTGCACCCCCACCCTCCCCCCCTGCGGCCCAGGGACTGCTCCACCTACCAGCAGCTCATCCTCCCCTCCCCTCCCCTCCCGAGAAGCAGGTAGGTCACTAGGGTATGTGCACGACACAGGGACTTAATCAGCCCTAAACTGAAGCAGTGTTTTTTAAAACCCACCACTTCAATTTAGGGCTCTCGTTTCATCTACACACTCCCTAACAAAAACTTACTAAACATAGTATCATTATTACATCTGCACACATGGGTAATTGTTTCTCCCAAAAAATTAAAACCAGTTTGGAGTGGTATATGGGGTACACTCGCAGTTTGTGGTGTTAAGAACACTTTCCATCTACAACTGCCTAGCCTACATTGCATGATCTAACAAAGTAACTTGCAAAAATTCAAAGTCTTCTCTTTGCCATGGACCTGGAACCTTTGTATATGCCTTTTTTTAAGACCATGTTAATCACTATGGCCCCTGCCTGGGCATTCACTTCTGCAGATGAAGGTCCTGTTGTCAATATTTCCAGATGTTCTGCCTTAGCTTTTAAATGGGATTTTCATTGTTCAAAAGACAGAAATAGGTTCAGCCTCCCCCACCCCACTATCTAGGCATGTTGAATGATTCAAGCTGCTGATCCCAAGAAAAACAGCAGAAGTGAACAGAAATATGGTAATCATCAGGCTGGCTCTGGAGCATTGATCCTTACTGGCAATGGAATATAAACAATATTCAGTGGATTATCACAGGCCCTAAAATAAGACCTTGATATCATCTCATTTATTTGATTTGACAATAGAAAATATTCAGAATACTCTGAGACATCTTTGCTTCATCTGAATCATATGAAAAAAAAAACAGTTCTAGCTGTTCCAGTAGGATTCATCAAACACCCTCCATGCTTTGCTTCTTTGTGGCAATGGAAACCATGTGTAATATGCTTTTGTTAAATAGCTGATCACTGGCAGAGACAGTCATCAGTATTTTATAGCACCTGCTTGATAGCTAATGGCAAAAGTATGTTTGGATTGTGGCTAGGAGTCCATTCTATTTGTTGAACTGTTATCATCATTGTTATAGTTACTTATTGGATCCTGTTCATGCACTTGGTACTGCATAAAAAGAAAAGCTAGATATTGGTCTTAACCCTACAAGTTTGAATTCTGCATCAGAAAGGCAAAATAATTCAGACACAGCAAACTGCATGACTGTAAGAGGAGTGAACTTTATCTGGTCAAATTTCTAACCAGAGTTGTAGGGAAAATATATAGATGAAATCCTGTCCCATAAGTGTTAATGCAAAATCCCCATGTTTTTACAGTGCTTAGTACAGGAGCGTGAGTATTCAAATGATCTGATTCTGAAGCAGTCATGTCTGGTGTATTACAACTGATTTGCTTGACATTCCCTAATGGTATCATTGGCAGAGTTCGAATGATCATGCAATTACTTCATGACTGCCAACATTAGGCCACGAAATTAATTTGTTTCCCATGTATTGACCTTGGCAATGGTTTCCAGAGGAGCCTCAGGATGTTACAGGCACAAATCTTGCTGAAATCGATGTATGATTTAGATGCTTAACTGAAAATCTCTGCCATAGTATGGTTTAAAGCAGTTAATGTAAGAACTGATGTCACTCTTTTAGATTTTGTTAACGAAGTTTTACAGCATCTGCATCTGAAGTAATATGGTAAAGCACAACACCCATTTCTTAATTTTGGTTGATTAATAATGCACATGTGTAGAAATCTTGTCAAAATGCAATTATATGTCTGAGTAATACATGGTAAATACAGCTGTGAGCTGAGAAGGAACTGGAGAATTCTAGGACCATAGTTAAGGGACCCTAAATATTCTACAGTGTTGTGTAGACAAAATTTTAGTTAGGAGCTTGCCAGGATTAGAAATCCTTTATCTAACCCAACTAGCTGTTTCAATAAAATACTCCTTTTCTTGGGTTCTGCTAGATGTGTGGCATTGCACTGAAAATGCCAAACTCATTTGGACCAGAAAAAAAAATCTATCAGATTTTGTTCAAAAGAAATTTAACACAGAGGTAGATAGCATGGCCCAGTAGACAGGGCACAGGGGTGAGACAGAGACCTGTGTTCTCTTTCTGCCATTGAGCTGCTGGCCTCGCAAAAATTATTTGACCTCTCTGTGCCTTTGCATCCTTGCAAATGTCCTCTGTCATTTGCCAGCTCTTCATGGTGAGAACTTGCTACCTTGTATTTCTGTTCACTACCTGCTTTAGATCCTGAATTTGAGTGGGTTTTCTCATTGCTTCTCCACTGAGATATTAATAACAGTTGTTAATATGGGAACCAGATTAACTGCCCTTGTAAGTCTGATTTTATCCTGATTTGACAGGCCATTTGTACTGGCACATAAGGTATAATGGGAAATAAAACCATCAGGCAGGTAGCAAACTGATGCTTCTACATACTATGCAGAGTTGTATTTATTTATTTATTTTACAATTAACTCCATTCCCTTCTATTTTACCAATATATTGTGTCATCTTGTAAGCCAAGACTG
This sequence comes from Gavialis gangeticus, assembly GCF_001723915.1. Classification (NCBI taxonomy): domain Eukaryota; kingdom Metazoa; phylum Chordata; order Crocodylia; family Gavialidae; genus Gavialis; species Gavialis gangeticus. The sequence continues at coordinate 68,577,025 of NW_017729032.1, forward strand.
TGAGGCAAAGGGCCTCTTTTTTTCTTACTCTTTTCTACAGAGCCTAGCACAAGAGGGTGACTGATCCATGCTTGGGTGCACGTAGGCGCTACCACAATACAAATAACAATCATCATTGTCATACTGCCTGCTCTGCTCTTTTTCCTGGTGGTTAAAAGTCTGTGCACACGCTCAGTTACATTAGTTCCCAGAGTAAATCCAGTGATTTCAGTGGACTCACACCAGGGAATAAATTAGCCTATTCAAGGGGTTAAAGTCCCCTGTTATTTATTATCCCACACATTTCAACATATGCATCCTAAAATATAAACAGTTTTCTTCAATGGTAAAAAAGAGGAAAAGATCTCTAGTAAAAACACACAAGTGAGGAAAGAGCAAATACTAGCAATAATCTGATCACTTAGCCAACCTGAGGCTACATTTCTCCATGTCACCATGCCACACTCAAGAATGACGTTCTGAAGTACTCATTTTGCTCTTTCCCTTTCCAGGCACCAAATCCAGGAATTGAGGCAATGTAGCTGCTACTGCTCTTAGACTTTGTCTCAGGTATGTTTATTGGCACATATTCAGAGCTGCTCTGAGGCTATGTTACTTCATTTCTGAGAGCTGGTGTATGCAGAATGGAAGAAAGTGGGGTGGTGGAGGGTGGGTTATGCTTCATAATAGTTTCTAGGTACAACACAGAGGTGGTGTAGACATTAGGGTATAACAGACTGTATTTGATTGAGTATGCCTGCTATTATTCTTTCCCTCTAGTATAGTTTAGAGGATAGTTAAAAGCCTTCACACTGAAAGCTAAGAAAAGTAGCAGTTTACTAATGGCAGTTCTGTTAATGTGTTCATGCGAAGCTTCTCCTCTGGAGCTCTCAAGGCCTGGAAAACTACGTGCAAGCAATGTTAATGATTACCTACAAAAACTATTGATGATGGTGTGCTCTTACTTCAGTAAGCCCTGTGTACTTATGCAGGCATAAAGTCCAACCATCTCATTGATAAAGGACCAGACCTGCAAATCCAATGAGCTCTATCAAAAGGGAGGACAAAAATAGCTTTTCTGCCCCTGGTGGAAGTTAGAGCAGCCTCCTGCATAGGCAATGAGTAGGGGGAGCAAGAGGGGGCATGTGCCCCCCCTGAGATTGACCACTGCTGAATCTGATGCCAGCTTCTGCGTGCGGTTGCCACTCGCCACCCATCCCCCCTCCTCTCCAGCATCTGCGGGCAGTCCCCGCTTGCCGCTTACCAACCCCCACCTCTGCTGCCAACACTGTAGCCAGTGTCTGTGGGCATTCCCTGCTTGCCACTCGCCAACACCAACGCTGGTGTCTGCAGGCAGTCCCTGCTTACTGCTCACCACCATGGTGCTCCCCCAGTCTCAGGAGGCACCAGTCGTTTATGGTCTCCTGCTATTTTTGGCAATGCCTGTCGTGTTCCTGTCACAACCCTTGTTGTTCTTATGTTGTCCACTAAGCATAAACATTATATTCTATGATTTATAAGACTTAGAAAGAAAGACCATCTATGCCCTGAGGAACTGACAATCTGTAAGACAAACATAAAGGGAATTTTTGTGTCTATGTTTGCAAAGCCCATTCATTAGTATCTAAAACATTTAAAAATATTGAGCCTGATTCTTGTTTATGCTCTGACACCTTTATATCGAGTATTGTGCAGGCACTATTGTAAACCAGAATAAGGTGCGACTCTGGAACTTAAATGGTTGAATTTTTATACAATTCAACATATTCCTACCTTTAATAACCAACACTTTGTTTCACTTCCTCGGGCGCAGTTGACACCAAGTGGTCAATTGCTGTGACCAGTTAGTTCTTAAAGGAATACTGTCTTCTTCACAGAATTTATCCAGGTTTTTTTCATAGATAAAGCAAAGAAACAACAATTACTGCTACTAGCAGCCCAGGAGAAGCTCAAAAGATGTAGCACTTAGAGTATTTGTATATGTGTACGTGGGGATATATTTTATGATATGGTGTAGTTTTATGGCATATTAATACACTGTACTATTTGTAGCAGGATGGATCAAGGTTTAGGATGATGATCTAATATTTTCTTCTGGAATTTGTTCTATGAAGATGATTCATACAGGACACTTAAATGCCAATAGTGCTGTGTTGGCTTTTACTGACTATTTTTCCATATGTGTCTGTGTATTGTTCTGTTAAATATCTGAATTATAAAATTCTTCTTTGAAGCAGATTCCCTCTCCTTTGTCACACTGGAAAACATCCAACCCAGCCCTGAACACGTGTAATTCATTACTATTTATATTTTTAACCATGTGTTGATTCTTACTGTATTTTGATACAGCACAGCAATAAGCAAGCAGTGCAAATACAGGGAGAGATTATCAATTAGACATTGCTCAAAGGACAAAAGGACTAACCACAATATACTGCCAGTTTTCCAGGTAGTACAAATTCTTTTAGGCTACTTTGGAAGAGCTCAGTGTATCCTGTATGATCTGGTTTGTATGAATTGGATGAGGTTTATGCTCACAGGAGCTGCCATATAAATTTGCTTTATAAGGTTGTTGTGGGCCAGATTCTCAACTTCTGTAGATGGACTTTGGTAATTTACCCCAGTTGGGACTCTGCTTCTTTATTCTTTACAAAAAGTTCCAAGGCAGAGGTAGACAATATTTTGTTCAAGAGTAAAATCAACATTTGTTTCCAAGGACTCTACATGCTGGTCAGAAGGACATGTTGGGCATGTCCAGATGAATGCACATGTATTTCCCCAGGGACTAATAGCAGCAGCACATAGTTGTGCTGCTGCTACTTCTCCTTGGGAAATGCACATGTCTGGCATGTGGCAAATTGCCCTGGTAGGGTAGAGGAGGCTGGGGCCAGTACCTAGACACAGGCTGGGGCCAGTACCTAGACCTAGACTGGCCCCTTATCTAGGCTCCAGGGCTGCAGAGATGGTGATCTGGGCACTCAGAGCCTGGCCAGAAGCTGGAGCATGGCTCTGGCTAGCCAGGCTCCAGTTTTGGGTGGTGCACATGGCTGTGTGCACTGCCTTGCTATTTCCACCCCCTCCCCTTTTTTTTTTTTAATACCGAGAGTTCCCAGTATCTAATTTTGCCTGTGCACTACAAATATGCAATGTGGAGAACCTATGTATGTGCACTGCATATATTTTGTGGCACCTCAAAGCCTTTAAGGCACTGCAAAGTGCATGTGCATGCTCATCTGGATGTACCCATTATGGCCAAAATCTGACACCCAAAACAGCCTTTTTAGAATGGCTGACTCCCCAGCCCTACCATTTACTTTGCTTATTTATCTGCCTATGAGAAAAAAATACATACTTTAAGAGGCTTCTCTTATGACTGGATTAATGCAGGTAATTTCCTTTGACATCATTGGGAGCTTTGTCACAGACTAAGGGCATCACATGGCTTAATGGAAAGAATAAGAAGAAGCATCACTTTCATAATGCTTTTAATCTTCTCTGTCATTTTAAAGACATTCTTCCCTTTGAGTTTGGTGCACATGATGCTTGTTGTCCAGTAATTCAGGCTTTTTAATGATCTTTTCAAAAACTTATATATAATTTTCTGGTAAAAAGCAGAAAACTGAAGAATACACATAGATTTCATAGACATTAGGGCTGGAAGGGACCTCAGAAGATCATCGAGTCCAGCCCCCCAACCAAAGGGCAGGAAGTCAGCTGGGGTCATAGGATCCCGTCAAGATGAGCATCCAATTCGCTCTTGAAGGTGTTCAATGTAGGTGCTTGAACCACCTCCGATGGCAGGCTGTTCCAGACCTTGGGGGCTGAGACAGTAAAGAAATTCTTCTTTATGTCCAGCCTGAAATGGTCTTGTAGTAGTTTATAGCCGTTCGACCTCGTCATCCCTTGGGGCATTCTGGTAAACAAGCTTTCCCCTAGATACTGGTGGTCACCCCTGATAAATTCATAGGTGGCCATCAGATCACCCCTGAGCCTGTGCTTTTCCAGGCTAAAGAGCCCCACCATGGCTCTCAGCCTGTTGTCATAAGGTCTGTTTTCCTGACCTCTGATCATGCGCTTGGCTCTTCTCTGGA
>NW_017729032.1:68586094-68615731 GCF_001723915.1 Gavialis gangeticus
GCCTGTTGTCATAAGGTCGGTTTTCCTGGCCTCTGATCATGCGCTTGGCTCTTCTCTGGACTCTCTCAAGCTTCTCCACATCCTTTTTGAATTGTGGAGCCCAAACCTGGACGCAGTACTCCAGCTGCAGCCTCACCAAGGCCGAGTACAATGGGAGAATGACATCCCAGGATTTGCTTGAGAAGCATCTATGGATGCAAGCCAGTGTTTTTTTGTCACTTTACTAGCCGCAACACACAGATTGTAATTAAATAGGTGTGTCTACATGTGGGCATTTAATGCACATTAGCCCAATTTAAGGCGCATTAAGGGCATATGTCTACATGTGTGCAGATTTAATGCAGCTTAAAAATGGCTATTTAAGGCTATTTGAGCCTCTCTTTGATAAAGCAAGTATCAAATTTATGCGCAAATAGTTAAATTGCATTACCAAACATGGAAACGCTAATACTCATTAATGTGGTGTGTATCCATTGACTTGGGACTAACTTTAGTCCCAAATCAGTCTGCACACATGTTAATATGCATTAGCACATGCATGTGTGGACGCACACCTAAATCACCTTAGGCTAATGTGCATTAAGTTTAGGTGAGCATAAAAGTATGTGTAGACTCACCCAATGAGATGCAGCAAAGTATTCATCACACTTTTGAAATACAACTGGCAATGGAAGTTGCTTATTCATCCACAGTCTCCAACGTCATGCAACTGGGTTTTTTTAACCTTTATTCTTGTTTGCCATCATGTCTTTGTGTAATCCTCTTTAGGTAGAGGTGCACAAACTTATAAGTCACTGAGGTTTTTTTTTCTTAATGCAAATTTATTATTGCATCCTGAAAGCAATAAAGTTAATTTCATTATAAGCTTTTCCTTTTCACAGTAGACTTTCTTTTGTTAATGTGATTTCCTCTTCGGTACCCACTTTCTAATAAATTATTAGAGTTCAGTCTCATAAGAAAATGGTGCTGGCTTTATTATTGTTATTTGGCTCGCATACATTTGGATAGCAAAGTTTGGAGACCACAGGATGTAGACAATAGAAGTTGAAAGGTCATCAAAATTGATTTGCTTTTTTTGTGTAAGTGATGATTAACTATTCTTATAGTATTATCATTCTGTGCCAAGAAAACTGTTAGTCAGTTTGAGATTTCTCTGTTGTTTTTATGCTTTTGTAATTTGGCAGATACTTTAAATGATCCTTCTAGTAAAAAAAAAGTTTTTCTTTGGCTAGTAAAAAAAAAATGTTTTGACACACAGATGCATAGAGGTGTTTCATTTAACTTGGCTTGCATTTGTGGGAAATGGAATGATTTTTTCTATATTTTTAATAATGCTACAGTAAGATCTGAACAGTGTGCAGATAGAGAAGACAAGTAAATCTAAATTATTTTCTTTATTGTTTTTCATTTTGGTCTTGCTACCCTAAGTGATGATTAGGAGGAAAATGAGAATTTCATATTCACATCATAATTGACCCACATTATTAGACTAGAGTGATAAAATCATTAGTATGGTATCTTAATTTGGGTATGATGCAGTTAGCATACTGTTATTGATTGATCAGCCATGAGATGTTTGTCTCTTTTATTCATCACTGTGTATTCAGGTTATGAAACTTTTCCCACATGATGAATAAATAATAATAGCCTGTGTATGAGGAATCGTCTATGGATGATAAAAGTGTATAGACTTAGCTTCAAGATCTACTGAAGAGTTATAGACACAAAAGGTCTCCTTAGAAGACTCGGTTGCTCTTGGAAATCAATTCTAATCTTGAATGAACTAGACTAAGAATAATCTAGACTAAGAAATACACCTGTATGTGACAATAAAATTAAGAGTTGAGACAACTGAGAGAAAGGGATTCAAGGTAATCACCATTTACATTTTATCCACTCAGTGGAGAAAACTGAAGTGTTACTAACTAGGCACTCAAAGGCACTGCATGCAATATCACACTCCTCCCATTACTGATAAAAAGTAAAGGCTGGAGGAGGACAGAAAAGGTTATTTGAGACAAGAGAGAAAGGGAAGGAGTGATGTTTTAATAGGAAACCTGCTGTAATATGCGACTGGCCTTCACACACATGTATGGTAACTGAATGCTGCCAAAGCTCAATCAGCAGAGCAGCCAGTGCAACTTGCTTTATTTTAGGAACCAACTTGCTGAATTATTATTATTTTTTAAACTGGGCAATTGGTTCTCAACTTCAAATGATCAGAGAATCAACTAGAGATTTTGAGCTGTGCCATATGTTTCAGCAGTAGAGCTGAGCAGACCTTTGATTCACAAAGCTCAAGTGACTGTTGAAAGAATATTGAAGACTTTGATATTTTTCCATCAGCTTTCAGGTACTCAGAAACTCACTGAAAAGCATGTCAGTGACTTTTTGCCAGCTTTCACCTGACTGGAAACCTGCCAGCCCAGTTTCATTAGGGAGATATGGAATCATAATACAGTCTTTTAAGAAGTTATGAAAATACTAATATAAAAATAATAAGCTAATTCTGGAGGTAGGTAGAAATGTGCTTTCTCCTGGCTGCTTTTCATGATTCACATAAGAGGAACATGTATAGGATTTTTTCATCATTTTATTTAGCATTTTAATTCCTGCTTAACTTGTAATAATGAATACAATAATCTCACTTCCAAGTTTAGATGTAGTGCACAGAAAGCAGGTTTTAGAGGTCAAATTTAAACCTCAGAGAGGTTAACTGATTTGCTGAGTATTTAGGTACTGCAGAAAACTGAGAGACAGCGATAACTGAGATAGATCACAGTAAATTCCTTCCAGTCAGGAACAGCACCTAGGGCAAGTGACCCTCAGTCCCCTGACTCACAGCTGTAAGGCATGTTCACAGGATCATGGTGGTTGAAACAAGAAACATGACATTTGTTTATTCATGAACGTTGGGTCAAATCTGTTTCAACACTGATCTCTTCTCATATCTTAGGGGCAGAAGCTGGCCATTAGTCAGGAAACAGATCAGATAAGTTAGCAAAATAATTAATAGGCCAAAAGCACTCATGAAAGAGGGATGTTTGTTCAGGCTTTCCTAAGAAGTTAGGAGAAAAAGAACTACTACAGACTTCTTAAGTGATTAAGCATAAGGTTGTTGGTATAGTCACTTTCTTATAAAGCTTTGAGCAAATATCAGATTGGTCCCTAGGACAACTCCACTGAGGTGTCCCAATGCCTAAATATTAGCACCTGGCCCAAGCAGGACTCTATCAGGCGTTTCAAAGAAACAGGGTTGGATACATAAGTGCCCTATACCATCAATACAAATATAGATACTTCCAAAGGTTGAAGAGCCCACACGGCAAGTTAGGAACTACTTAGATGTGGCCAATAGGAAAAACAAAGCACAGAATTTAGTGCCTGAATCAATGGATAGGCACCTCTGTCCATTTGGGATCCAAAGCATCAAGCCATCCTCTGAAGGCAGGGACCCAACTGATGTGGTAGTATTGCCACCACCTACATTGTGTTCTTAAGTCCTATTGAAATCAAGGGTCTTAACCTCCTCACAGTTTTCAGAAACACTAGAGAGGCCTTTCCAAAGCTGAAACCCAGATAATGAGTTCCGAAGTGTAAACACATAGATTATTTTGGTCTAAAGACTGTCAGAAACAGAGGTTTAGATAGCTGCATGTGGGGAAAGGGGATGGTCTGCACCCTAGAATACCAGTGATTAGAATAAATATGGTTCTGAATACAATTTTCTAAATAAATCCGTTTCATTACATGTTATTCAGAACATATCTATGCATTCCAGCCTGGCTTCAGGGTAAAGCATATTGCTTAGGGAAGGAAAGTGTTCAGGATGCCAGTATGGAGCTCCCTTTCACACATCTTCCTGGTAATGTGGTGCTTAGAATGGGAGTTCAATATGCAATGGGCAGATGCCTCAGAACTACATACAGCGAGCTTATTACAAGCTTCCCAATGCTGCCACATGATGCTTTGCTCAAAATTATGTTGACCTCTTACTGTCACATTTTGTTGCATGTTCATACCTTCTTTCCTGCCATCCCCAAGACTTTCAGTGCTTTGGTTTTCCAGGTTTTGCCTCTCATTCAGCATCTGTGTTTCAGATGACTTTTCCCTAGGTGTATTTAATTTCATTTTCCAAGTGAATTTTACTGTATTATTTTTCTACCCATCATCATAGCCTCTCTCTATACTCACTGGTGTTTGCAATGGTATCATATGTGAATCTTAATAACCCAGCATGGATACTATCAAAGGGGAAATATTTGGGTTTTAGAGAACTGAACATAGACAGAAATGGAAAAAAAATACTGGAGAGAAATGCCTTCCTGAGGCTTTCAAAGGTGAATTCATATTCTGATTCAGCATAAGATTATTTGTAGTTATGTTGGGAATTAGTCATAAGGAAAAGGTTTTAATCACAGTTCAACTAATTACTAATATAGAGTATGAAGATGAAAGGGGTTTGGTTTTTTTACTTCACTGAAATTACAATTGGTAATTTAAATGTTATTTTTGTTTTTAAATTTAAACAATTTAGAAATTAATCCATTCTTTTTGGAATGTAAAATGATTATGTTAAGGGCCTACCCACTGACCAACAGGGTTTACAGTTCAAAGCAGTCTGGTACACTGGACAGAGACCAGGTTTTCAGATGTCCATGTGCCTTCTCTGACCACCATAGCCAGCATGGGCAACTGGTGCCTCCTGACTCTGGGATCCCCCCAGCGGCCGATTGCCAAACTGGGAGTTGGGAGTAGCAAAACTGGAAGTGCTGCTGGCGCTTCTTTTGGGGTGGGGGTGGGGGGGGGCACTGGCCAGCACTCCCCACTCCCTGGCTGATAAGGGCCAATCTTGGGGCGGGGAGAAACATGCCCCCCTCTGCCCCACCTATGCATTGCCTATGATAACCCGGTGACAAGGTAAAAGGTCAGTTCCCAAAGCTATCCCACTATGACTCATCCTTAAAATTCTCACTTCCTTAAAGTCTTCACTTCCTTCACTTTTCACCCCAGGTTGTTTGCTGGATTGAAAAGGAACAGTCAACAGCAGCCATGATTTCACATCCTTTGGATGCTGGTTTGAGAAACAATTTCCTGTAGCAAACCCGCATAAGGAAAAACTCTCAGCAAAAGAGATGGTATAGTCATGGTTAAGTGAGGTTTTAATGAACAGTAAAAACATGGGGTGGGGGGTGGTATTTATCTATGGCCTCATAGCTAGAGGCAATATAGTGATAAAAAATGATAAGTGAAAGATGCTCCCTGACAGGAAATGAGGAAGTTGGGAGATCGTTTCTTGGTTAGGGAGCAGCTAGTCAGTTAACCAGAGAGAGACCAAGGGTCTGCAGAGGTTGCCTAGTACTTCACAATAAAGTCTAGTATAGTTCTTCTCATTCATATATACCTGTGTTTATTTAACCTGGTGATCACCAGGGATCCAGGTTTTCCATTTCCCATGGAAAAGTGGAGTAAAACGTGGATTTCCCCCTATCACAGAGTGGGGTCCTAGGGGTAGCCGTGATCTCCCCTAGCTCCCCCTACCATGCCAAGCTTGTTTCCAAGCACTCTCAAGTCTCACCCACCATGTCTTGGTCTTACATAAATAAAAGGGAGGCTGCCTTTCATCCTCTTGGTCACAGTTCTCCTGTTATCACTGTCCCCACTCTGTCATGGGGTTTTGGTGCAACCCAGACTTATGAGCTATGCGTGGCTCCAACCACCCTTGTACCACACCCCAAGCCTCACTGATGTCCTGGACGTTGTTCAGTCTTAGCTGCAGCCCTGGTCTCTCTTGCTGCCCCCTTTGCTCTGGGGCTCAGGTGGCCATAGCCATGCCTAGCCCCAGCTCTCCTCTTTGGAGTCTCGAACTCCTGCAGGGCTCAGGCGGCCTTGGCCTTACCTGGCCTCTAACTCTTCACACCCCTTCTCTGGGGCTGGGGTCAGTGTATCCCAAATGCTGCACCCTCTCTGGTGCCAGGGTCCCCATGCTACCATGGGTCTCCTATGAGGCCTCCTCCAACCCCTAATAGCCTTGCCCAAACCACCGGCTGTAAACAGTAAACAGAAACTCAAGCCCCTAGGCTATAACATAACTCTAAGCCATCAGGCTATAACCACATTCGAGCCACTCCCAGGTTTCTTCATCTCTCGCCAGTATCATACTGCTCAGGCATCCCAGCCTCTTCCTTTTCCTCACTCCGGCAGAACTCCCACCCCTTTAGCAGCCAGCAGGTAACTGCCTGCCTGGCCTCAGCCTGGGTTTAAATGGGAGCCCGGCCCTGCCCCTTCTGGTCAGCTGACTCCCACTGGTTGCTCTAGCAACCAGCACCTGTGCCTCTTTATTACTACTCTGGCTGCCCCAGTAACCAGCAGCTGGGCTCCCCACTCACTACTAGGGCTCTCTCCCCAGCCGTTCCGACTCTAAGGAGCAGGGCACGTATGTGCTCTGCAACACACCTCCCCTCTTTATAGGAGCAGAGCACCGAGGTGCTCTGTGACACCCCCTTTACTGGAGGAAACCATGGATTTCTCATTTTAGCAGAGAACCCTGCAGATTTTGCAGTTTTGCAAAGAACCCTCTGCAGGCGGGCAGAGTTCCAGCCTGCAAAGGGTTGGGAGAGAGCAGGAGGAGGGTGGTGAGGCAGGGGTGTGACATGTGCACGTACATGCATGTGGACACCAGGCAGCCTGGAGAGCGGCTCCCATAGGTAAGTGGTGGGGGAGATCGAGACTCCCTGGGATTGCTGCCCAGGTAGGTGGTGCATGGGGCTTGGGGCCTGTGGCTGCACTGCGTGGCCTCAGGGCCCTGGCAGGGAGCAGGATGGGGCTGCAGGCAGCTCAGCCAGGGGGCGGGGGTGGAGCCGTCTCCGCATCACTGCACACACTCCCAAAGGAGTGCCCCACAGGTCTGTGCACAGACCTGGGTCTCTGGTCCCATAGCCCTGGCAACTGGGCACCTCCTCCAGCAGGGCTGGGGGGGCAGGGGCTGTGGATGGGGGGCAAGGGGAACCAGCAGGGGAGTGAGGGGCATGAGCAGGGCCAAGGGGATGTGGGGCCCTTTCATTTTAATCATGGATTTGGGGGGTTTTATCAGAGAAATTGCAATTTTTTATCAGAGAAAACCAGGATCCCTGATGATCACTGCAGATAAAAGGTATAATTTTAAAACACATTAGCCAGCATGCTGTAACTGAGTCATCTTTACATACTACTTTGGATGGGGGAAATTGCATTTAATAAATGGAGCTACTTGTAGTGAATCCACGTGACTCAAGCTATAAAAAGATATTGTCTTTAGAGCAGGAGCAGCTGTCCCAGGATGTGCCCCAGCACAGTTGATCCACTTCATTGGTGTCTATAGACTTTGATGGGGCTGTTGTTCCACAGCATTAGGCCCCAGCCACTTCCAGGGCTTCAGGGACCCAATCCTGCTGGTCAACAGCCCTGGATGCTGCAGCCGGACTCAGGGCATGGCAGCCTGGAGACAAGCAGTGCAGCAGGATTCCCTGCAGTGGACATATGCAAGTAGGGGAATCCCCATACAGCTTCCCCTGCTTGCAGATGCATGCCCCAAGTTGGGGCATTGCAGTCTGATATTTATGCCCCTGGGATCCCCTGCAGTTGGATTCCCAGGGCCTGCATCTGCAAGCACACGCTGGGAATCCTCAGCAGGGGAATTTGAAGCAAACAGGCATCACAAACTGTGGCTACCTTTAGTCATGGTAACATTTTTGGGCACTTGGAGCATGACAAGGGGCTAGGATATCTGTTTGTGTGCAGTTTGTGCCATCATAAATATTTTTATGGCAGCACAAGGGTGATGTTTGTTTGCACACTTTGTGACACACATTAAAATGTAGTTTGTCCTGTCTATGCTACCATTTCAAAATGCTTTTAAAAATCAACCTTTTATTGTAATGTGGAGGGGTCTTGAGCCTATGCTATCAATTAAAAAGAAACCAACGGGCAATCCAGCCCAGCCCTGGACCAGCTTCTTGTAGCAGGAACTGTCTGTTCCGTATTTGTACAGCAGCTGGCACAATAGGATCCTGGTGACTAAGGCTCCTACTAAGGCTACCACAGTACAAATAGCAAATAATAGTAATAATCTTTCTGTGCTTTCATCATACAGCTATGTACAGTTGAAAGAATGGACTCCTGCTACTGCTAGAAATTAGGGGTGCAGGAATTGACTGGATTGTCCTATTGTTAGGCTGTGTTTAACTGGACGATAAAAGTCACAGCCATAATCAGTTTTACAACTTTTGTTCCTCAGTGAATCTATACACTGGATTCTTCCTCATTTCCTTCATTCACTTCTTTTGAAGTGCAGCAAAATGTAGAGGAAATTTAAAACAAAATTCTATCCTGAAAAAAACACGTCTGTCTGATCTTTCCTGTCTCATGTGTGGTATGTTTATGCTGATATCTAGGATCAAACTTGATATCAATGTCAATTAGCATGAGTTGTGTAAGGCTCCATACTGCATTGATATTATAGCTTGTAGCCTGTACCTAAGCCATTTATATCCTGCTCTTCAGTATAGCACCATACTTGCCAAGCTGTCTTGCGGAACCCATCAAAGAATCAGTCTTTTCATTATATGTCTTTTATTCTGGTACTGTCTATACTTATGGGAAGTATAGTGCAGAAAGGTTAGAAGTCAGCAACAGGAACTGTGGGATTGCACATGGTGGACTTCTAGTGCTTGAGGGCTGCACTATGTAAGTTCCATAGATGCTGCAGAAAAGAAAGAGTAGGAAGGCAAGGAGGGATGGGCTAGCCTCATATTCAGACATTTATCCAAGCTTTCAGATTTGGGCTTTACTGCCAGTAGGAGTCAAAATTAGGGCTTAACAGTAGAAATGGTTGGTGGGTTTGCTACAAACTCAAGGACAGCTTTTAAGTATAGACATAACTTTGCTTAATTCATTTGCCTACATCTTTCTTTCCTTCTATCCTTCACTTTCATTGCCCTTATTTTTTCTTTTGTTTTATGCCAGTTCTTTCCTTTTTCCCATTTATTGTTATGTATCCTCCTTTTTGATGTTTCTCTTCTGCTCACTCTTTTTAAAGATTCCCTTCCACTCTCTTTGCTTCTGTATCATGTCACAATCTCATCTGACCAGGCTGGTGAGGTAAATTAAATCAGCCAACATCTGCATGAGATTGAGGTCTGGAAGATGACTATCTGATTGACTGTTATTCTAGACACACTCTGGAAAGGATTTAAGGAATTAATTAGAAGATTGGGCAGAGTTCACATTGGCTTCCTGAGCAAGAGAGCACATCTAATGACTGTAGGATAGGTTTACTATGAATGCCAGTGGCTCCTTCTGGAAAGTCAGTCTCATTTGTGGTTAAGAGTGCTTTTTTCTATCTGCTTCTAACATGAAGTGTGCAACCCTTTCATTAGGTTTCAGATGTTATTACATTCACTTGGGTACCTATGTGTTTTATAACAGCACAATAGTAGCCCAATTACTTTGTTAAGATCCTATTTCTTGGTTTGGCTGAAGTTCTCCATGGTAGGGTTGGTATCAGGCTGCAATGTTTTTGGAAGACTTCAGCAATGAATTAATCAATCTTTTCTGAGGGGGAAATTGAGGAAAACATCTTCATATGTTATAACTATTCTGTTGAAAAATTCTAGCATCTCTGTTTTGGGCTGTGGGATTGAAATTTTGCAGGTGGGTGAACTGTCAGAAATGACCCTTTGCTGTTCTCATGAAAATGCACCCAAATTTGGCTTAATTCTGAGCCCCTGAACAATTTTATTTTGCATATGCTTAATACAGTCTTGCTAGAGTTGGCAGCTAAATTCTGCAAAGAATCCATCTGCACTGGGCATACCCTGTCCCTACGTAGCTCCTATGTGCCACTCGGACTAGACAGTCTAAAGAGTGGCTGGTCATAATCTACCCTGGGGCAGCAGAAGCTGAGCAGATCTTTTCCTATAGTTGTGTCTCCTAGCTCCTGAAGGCCAGAGGAAGGACCTGAAGCTGAGAGCAGGCTCCTGTCCGTCTTGTGCTCTGAGCATTTCTCAGGTTGAATGGCAAAGAAATGCATCTAACTCAGCTTCACAGAATACAGGAACCAATCCAAGATGGGAGGCTGTGGCAGAAGCAGAGTAGGACAATAACCCTAAATAAAGAGATGGGGATGTGAATTGCTGGAGAATGGGTTTGGCTGATAAGGACAGTGGGTTTCCTATAAATGAGAAGATTGGCAACTGTCGATCCTCTGGACCATGGTATACACGCAAGAGGTCTATGTGAGCAATACACCAAGACTTTCAGTACATATGCCTAGGCAAGAGTATGGAGGGGTGGAGGCTGCCCTAGATCACCATCCCCCCTTTAGACCATTGACACAGAGTCCAAAGGCCAGACTAAGTCCAGATGTTCAGCACCTTGATGATTATAGCTTCTACTAGAGAGCAACAGGTTAGAGCTGCTGCTCACTGCTTAACTTGTCAGCAAGGGCATGTTTCTGTCAGGGTGATGTACCTTAGTCTCTCTCCAACCAAGGAGTACCTAAAAGGCAAAGTGAGGTATGGTTTTGAGGTGCCCTATGCTTGCCTTCCTCTGAAAATTGCAAGATTGTGATATTTTATAGGAGCTACCCTGCCACAAGTAGCCCTATCCTGTTGCCACCAAGCCCTCTAGCCAGATGCAGTTTATAGTCATACCCAGGACCTGAATGAGGAAATAATGGCTGCACAAAAGACTTCAGAACAGTCTGACTGGAACAGAGTCTGGATCTTAGAGAGTGGAAATAGCAAGGCTCATTGAGATGAGAACCTGGGGTAAGGATAAAAGACAGGACTGAGACAGGGACAGGATTCAGGAAAACAGGCAGATGGGTCCATGACAGCTAGAACACATTCCTCTATAGAACCTTAAATGGAAACAGATTCCTGAGTCTCACCATTCTTCTGCTACCACCAAAATGCTGTAAAACACACTAGCAAAGTATGTGTTTTTGTCCCTATTTGCTGCCTGGTTCACTTAAAGGAGGACAACCTGCTTCTACTCTTTATTACTCCATTAAGTCAAGTGCCCGGTTCCGTTGAAGCTTTATAGTATAATTCTACTTCATCTTCAAACCTAACCTGCCAAGCTTCAAGACAAAATAACTTTATTTGGGGAGAGCAGTGGAAGTCCGAAATCCAATTTACAGTAAAAACTCCGTTGAGGCCACTATCACTGCTCCTTAGTTTGGGCTATGTCTTCCCAAATGAATGTGCATATATATTGCAATAGCAATTAAAGCTTAATTTTTGTGTGATGCTACTGCAATTGTGAGTGGAAATTATACAACCAACCTGCAGAGGCATTCTGATAGATGCATAGGGGATATTTGCCCTCAAAAGCTTATTTGTGCACAAGTAACTCAGCAAGTTATTAACTCTTGTGCTTCACTTTAAGCAGACTGTGGCAGGCTCATGCCCAACTCACCATAGCACTAGTATCCAGGTGGCTGGTCTGCAGGCAAGTCAGCCAGCAACATGCAGCCAAAAGAAGCCCCACCAGTTGGTTTGGCTCCTGAAGGCTCTGGGCATAAAAGGAGCCCAGGAGCTGAGCCAGGGAGGGGGGAGAGACAAGGGAGCATCAGCAGCAGAACTGGATGTTTCCCCTATGGCCAGAAAGGTGTTGGTGCATCCCTCCAGGGCAAGCATGCCCAGAGAGGCAGTGCCTGCCCGTCTGCCCGTCCCACCACTGAAGCATCCAGGGAGGACCCGGGCATGCATCAAACTGCTGGTAGGAATCCAAAGGCTCTCCCCAGGGCACAGCACCCCATAAAGTCAAAGGATGCCCAGATCACCCAGCCAGCACTGGAAATTGATCCAGGAGGCAGCCAGGTTGCTGCAGCTGATGGGCCAAGGGGACTAGGCCTGACTCTACTTGCTGGCACCCATGATGACCCCCACAGGAGTGCACAGGCTAGCTGGGGCTGGAAGAGGGCAGCCTGGTGGGCACTACTGGGACCCACTAAGGGGAGGACTTCACCCAGGAAACCCCCAACCTTGCACATCCTGACCGAGCGCCTGCAGCATTTCCTGGCAGGTAGTTGGAAGAGCCATGAGCATTGCATAGGCATGGAGAAACACTCTGTGGGACACTACAGTACATGGCCAGGTGATAGCCAGTCCAAGATACAGGCTTAATAGGGGGAATCTATGACATTGTGAGACCACGGGGGGAAAGGGTGCATTCTGCACTAAGAAGTCCCATGAGCTGAAGGAAAGTGCTAGGCATGGTGGGCATTGTTGCTCTGCCCACCGTGTCATTTGAGCTGTTTTTGGTTTAATTATTGTTCTGTTACAATTTTGTTAGTCTACCAGGCAGCAGCCATACCCTTGTGGGTGGCTGCATTACCAGAACTCAGTGTGGGAGGAGACAGCACCATCATCATGTCAGGACACCATCAAGGCTGATACATAACATCCCAGTAGAAAGGGGTGGGGTGTAGGGGAGGAGGAGCCCCACAGAAGAAGTGCCAACAGAGTCGCCCAGGGTCCTAGGGAGACCACCAAGCAACATCTTCAGATAAAACCCCAAACAACAACAAGTCATGGTGGACGAGTAGACCCTGGCATGACAACCAAAATGGCAGGGCACGCCATTGGTGGTGTGGTGATTGTGAGCCTGTCACACAGACATCGAAAATTTGGTTTATATCATGTAGCTCTGTCAACTTTTGCAAAAAGAGTTACAGTTTTTTCTAACCATTTTATTCTTAAGATTAGATATGACTAAAATTCTTCTATCATAGTATATGTACCATTGATAGATGTTCACAGGAACTGCTACTTTTGCAATCTTTTTTTTCCCCATTATATTGCATTTAACTGGTAATATAATGATTTTCCATTTTGCCAGGTCATTACTCCACAGGAAAGGAAAACCACTGAAAAATCATGTGCTCTTAAGGCTGGCCACATTTTTCATTTTTTCTTGCTTACTAGCATTTACGTTAAGCATCAGAAACTGGTTTACATTATCTACTTATTTGGACATCTGAACAGTGAAAAGCAAATAAGATGTACAAGTTTTCTATTCAATTTGTAATTCATTGAGGGGAGATTTTAGATTGTCTTAGTTTAACCAGTGTACAAAACAACACAAACCCTCTTTCTGTGAGGGACAAACATTAGGGGAAAGTTCATGTGGTTCAGTTTCACAATATAACTTAAAGGAATGGGTAGGACGATGAACAGAAAAGGGAGTTTCAGTTACCCTGAACCCAGCTGAGTGGTGCTGCAGACAGCATTATCCATATCTGGTACAAGCCTTTGATATGTGATTTGGAACCAGTCCTCAATCTGAGGAAGGCAGGGTACAGCTGGATCAGGGACATTAGAGACTCCATGTGAAGTGGCAGAGAATCGGAGGACATTTGTGTTCCTGGCCTGGCTTACACAGATCCTGGTGAGGATTCCAAGATAAATTAGCAATGGACCCTGTAACAGGGTCCCGACTGAGACCCTGTCACTAAAGGATTGGGGACAGCTGAAAACAATTATGACGTGGGTGTGGGGTCCGGCCCCTAGAGAACCAATGAAGACTGGACTCTCCAGATAAGAGGGGGAGAAGGTGGAGAAGAGATCACCTTCGGGCACCTCGGAGGGAGAGAGCACGAGAGAGAGGAGCGGCTAAAGGGAGACCTTCCAAAGAGAAGGATCCGGGAAGGGAGAGCCCGGAACACGACCTTGCCGCGACGTACCCGTAGGCAATAGGAACGGTGATGAGGATCGGGATAAGCAGAGCCGAGCCACGGAGCCTACACGCCGGCTCTGTCAGAGAGAAACTCAGGCCATGGACAATCCTGCTTCGACCCCAAAGCATCCGGGTGAGTCCAAGACTCCAGGAGGGGATAGAGACGCCAGGGACTGAGAGGGCAGGACAGCCTGAGAAAGGGCTGTGGAGCCTGCACGCCGGCTGTGCCAGAGAGATAGACACAGGCGGCGGCCGCTACAAGCCGCTAGTAGGATAATTAGCGGCGGAAGCCGTGCAGGCAACGGTAGCAACAAGCCGTTAATAGAATAATTGATGGCAGAGACCGGGACTTTGTGCAACACCCATTTATTGTCTTGCTGGACTGGGACCGGCCAGGAGACCTGGGGGTCCCCAAGACCTATCTGCTAAGTTGCCTACTCCTCTTAAAGGGGGTACCTGTAAATAATAGAAATTGTCAGAATAAAAGCACCTAAAATAGATCCGATCCAGTGTGGTACTTCCTGCGGGTAACCCCTGGCATAACACTCACCTCCTACCTATTTTTCTTGAAGATCCAAGTCGTGGCAGGCGAGAATCTCGAGGATGGTGGGGGTACTGGGCAGACATGCTGTAGACCCATTTACAGACACTCAGCTGGACTTGCTGATCAAAATCAGCAAAAGTAGGCCAAAGGTACTGTGGAGGGCTGCAGAATTTAGTACAGAATTTCCTTGCAGTACTGGAGCAAAAGAGGAGGCAACTTCTAGTGAAGGCAATGGAAAGTCAGCTCAGCATCTAATACACGTTAGGGAAAAGGGGATTTTAATCTGGCTTATGACATTTGGGGACAATTAAAAATGATAAATTTGCTCTGTAAAACA
Organism: Gavialis gangeticus; assembly: GCF_001723915.1. NCBI lineage: Eukaryota > Metazoa > Chordata > Crocodylia > Gavialidae > Gavialis > Gavialis gangeticus. Next base: position 68,600,698 of record NW_017729032.1, read on the forward strand.
AGGGAACTTGGTGGTGATAATGCAAAATCTGAGGTAACCAAGTCAATTAAATGCTAGTACTGTGAAATATAGCCATAAAAGGAAAGACTGCTAGGAATACAGGGTAGGCAGGACAGTTTGTCACCAGTGTATAGTGAAAGCATCTTACCCAGTTTGGGAAACAGACAGTAGGCTGAAAAGACAAAGCTTGGAGGTCCCACAGTTTTTGTTTAAATCTGGGCCAGTAAACAAACTCTCTGGGAGTTTGGCAACTGAATGGGCACTAGGACCTGTGAATTGCTTAGGGATAGCAGATACTGGCTCAGACATAACCGTTATTTGATCGGGCATGCTAAAATGCTAGGGAATAGCAAAACTAAACCACCTAAATTGTCTCAACTAGTCAATGGTTTTGGAATGTGCACATGTTCAAAAAGGGCAGAAACTGGACCTGAATATAGGACTTCTGAGATTCAAGGATAGCCAGAATAATGGATGAGGTAATTGGTTTGGATTTGATGCTGGTTAGTAACTATAATAAATACTGGAAAATTTGTCCTACAAGTTCAGACTGTACAAATTCCCTTTAAAATATGTCCCTTTAAAAATAGTGGATTTAAAAAAAAAATTGGATTCATAGGGATTTGTTTGCAGTGAACAAATTATTCTGAGTCCAGGGGCAGAAACCTGAATATGCCATGTTGGTACCGGAGTATGCTGTGGTAGCTTTCCAGCAATGGAAAAGATGGACAGCATTTGACACCTGTTTAGAGACCCAGGGTCAAGGGTGAAATTTAGAAGCTAAAGCTCTTGTGGAGCTGAAGCAAGAGCTACTGCCTTGATATTTTTCTAAATGTTTCTGATGAGCATAGTAAAAAAGGGAAATGGTTGCAAAATCTGAACCAGTGGATACAGTAAATGTTAGTATCCTAAGAAAAAAAGGGATGAAAATCAAGCTCCCAATGCTTCTACTGGATTTTTTCAAGAACTATTCTGTATATTTAATGGTGAGCTGCAGAACAGTCTCAGAGATGTTCCACTCAGGAGTTGTTCTCCAAATCCCAAATCTAGGCTGCTTTCCATGGGTCCAACAAAAGATCATCTCTGGGGAAAACCAACCTGTTCAAACAGATGCTTGTAGCAATCATATTGAAAAAGGAAGTTCAGAGGTTCCTTCACTGACATGTCTTTCCCCTCCTGAGCACTGGCTCCCACTCTTACATCTTCCTCCTCAAGGTCCTCATCCAGTATAGCTGCTCTCACCCAACCTTATTCTCTTCCCAGCTCCTTGCCCTAGTCTCCTATCACCTGTCACTTTACCTACTTAGTTGCATTTCTCCCCCAGCTTCTATCAGATCTCTCACCTTCCTACTGGCTCACTACAATAGGAGGGGCATGGAGGTGAGACAGGCTTTCTGTCTCAGTTCCAGAGCCCTGCCCTTCCCTAGCCCAGAACACTTGGGAGGACCTATTACAGAGAAAATCCTATGCTGCCCCTCAGGCCTTGTACCGGACAGAGTATGCTCAGTCACAATGTGGGATGGTGTGTAGACAGTCTGTGGCTATAAAGAAATGGAGGTAGAAATACACTGCTCAGCATCAGGAGTAGAAATACGCTGCTCCAGTAGCACGGACACTGGGGTGAATGGCTAGAAGCCCAAAAGTTGAGGGTTTGAAGCCTCAGCAGAAGTGTTCATGACGTGGTAATGTCAGAATCCAATGAATTGGTGATTTCTGCTAAATACCTTGGCACAAGGACATGAGGAAGGTGTAGGAACTGAGAGATGTTTGAGCATGCTGATGATGCAATCAAAGAAGTCCTTGCTGAGCATGTACATTTTTTCAGAAACGTTTGACTTTGTCAAGCTTGAGATAATTATTTTGGGGACAGCAAAAGGCACATCCCTGATACGAAGTCTGCCCATTAGCAAATACCAAGTTCCTGCTCCAAATTACAAGGGACTGAGGTGTGTTCAGTGAAAGGGTCAACAGAAACTTTTTAAATTTAGGCAACATAACACTTTTTTCCTAGCCTTTTTTTCATAAGCAGCTAAACTATCTGAGCTGAAATTGTACGAACCAGCTCAGCCTGTGGCAGATACTAAGCATAAAAAATATCAGCACACTCAGTTAAGGTTTGGCAAACTAAGAATGGGGTTGTATAACGAGATGTTTTGGCCTGTCTTAATGAAAAATGTTTTTACCAGTCCCTCATATAATATAATTAGAAAGGGAATTTCAGCTACAACATAAGGAATTGCTATGAATTTTGTTTCTCAGAAAATTATTTCACTTTGAATTTTATGCTTGTAAAACTTTCATCACTAAAGACTTTTAGGGATTTCATCTTCTTAAAAGAATCTAACTGCTCTCAAGAGTAATGTAAACTATTTAGCTGTAGATGTAGCAAGCACTAAGCAGAGCAGAAGTACATATTCCCTCAATATGCCTTACCTTGAATTTAGTGGGGCTCCTTAGAAATGAAAGGACAGGTCATCTTCTCTGGCCCTTTAATAACTGATCTGTACACTGCCAACCAGAGTAATAACCCGGGATCCTGGTTTTCTTGGATAAAAAAAATCCCCAATTTTCAGACAAATCTGAAAATCCCCAGCTGGGGATAATATAATATAATATATAGATATATAATAGATATATTTATATTATTAGTGTTTCATTTTAATCACAGAAAAATGTGGATTTTGGGTTACTTTTTTTAATCCAAAAATTGGGGATTTTTTTTTTTATCAGAGAAAAGCAGGATCCCTGGTGATAACTAGGGAAAATTATCATAGTGCTATTATATTTGTGTACTTCATACACTGTAAATAAGATTGGTACTACCAATTTATATTTTATAAGGCACTGAACAGCCACTGCAGTCTGAGCTACATATATGGCAGGCTCATTTAGTGAGCAGTGGGGTGAACAGCAAGGATTTCTTTGGGTGAGCTGTTACTGCACTGTGAGAAGCAAGGAGCTGAGCTTGGAGGGGCTCCGAGCCACAATGTAATGAGCATTAATTAGATGTGAAAGGCTTCAGATTTCCTGTACAAATTAGTAGGCAAGCTTAGACAGGCTTAAGCAGTAGCTTTAATATTGAAATCAGTGTGATTTGGCAAATGGATACTGTGTGATTTAAATGGCTATCTATTTTGCCAGTCCAACACCCCAGTGGGTGTGTTAAGTGATTTATACTAGACTAGATAGCAATTTTCAAATAATTTGTACTGACCCGAGTTAGATTTGAATGATTAACTGCCTTTATAAGGTTACTTTACTGGTTCCATCATTTAATTGTGCAGCTCCAACTGTGTGGGAGGCACAATGCAGAGTGGTATGAAGAAAAGGTCCCAGCTCCAAGGATCTTGCAATCTAAAGCGATTACATAATTGAGACAAAAGGAGTGTGAATGGGGATAGGATGCAATAAAAAGAGTCAATGAGTGGCGAGGCTGAGGATGTGGGGGTTTTTTGAGAATGCATCTTAACGACCAGCCATACCCCATGAGGAACTGATGCTGCATTTTTGTAGTGCATAAGAAAGTCTCTTTGACTTTTGAGTGAACAAGAATTAATCATTGATCCCTAATGGAGTAGATTAGAGTAGTCTGATCCACTGTGGAACTGAGAATTCCCATTAGGAAAAGGACCAGGTGAAGCCAATTACACCTCCATTATATAGTTGCTAGTCTTCTAGGGGAAAGACTGTCAAATTAAGAAACTTATTCTGAGGGAAGAGCTTTATTCCCATTCCCCCTCCCCTGCCCCCCTTTTTTTTTACATAGTAGGGCCTTGCAAATGGTTAATCTAGAAGCAGGTGTTCAGTGGGATTGATTTACAACAGGTTGCTTGCCTACTTGGAGAGGAAGACTGGTTGGTACAATCCTTTCCCTTTTTTTCCCTGTGTTTCTGCTCTGAAGAGAGTTTCAAGGTTCTTTAATTGAACTTGGGCAAAAAGTGGGCAGTTGTATGAGTGTGACCTACAACAAACCTATTGCAGAATGGAAAAGAACATTCCTCCTAAGCCAAAGTCAAGGTTGGGAAAATTAAGGGGAGAGCACCTGCTGTGAGAAATTCCTGCTGGATTAAGTCCAGTGCCATTGTGTGTGTTGTAATATTTGAATAGTTGAGATATTTAGAGGCTCCTATCAGCAATCAAATACCTGCTGCGTTAACAACTGTACAAGCATGTGACAAAGAGATGGTCCATGTACTAAATAATCTACCACTTGACTACACTGACAAGGAGCAGTTCCCCCTCCTTCCCCCACTTTTTTTGGACACCCTGAAGCTAGAACAGACAAAGCACTTGAAACCTTGTGGTAGGGAATGATCCTGAACTGGTTAGGAAACGAATGAGATGGTGTCATCCATCTGGTCAGTGCTGGTTAAACTTCAGTTAGATTATTGTGTGCAGATCTGGATGCTGCACTTTATGAAGGATGTAGGATCCAGAAGTGAAAAACGAAGAGGGCAAAGGGGTTGGAAGGCAAGCCATATGAGAAAAGGTTGAGAAAACTAAGTATTTTTGGTTTGGTAAGGGGAGAGACACGATAGCATTTTTAAATATCTGAACGGCAGCCATAAAGAGGAAGGAGAACAACTGTTCTCCTTGCTGCAGGAGGCAGGACACCAAGCAATATGTTTAAACTGCAGCAAAGTGGGCTGAGATTGAGAAAGCACTTCCATATGGTCAGAACAGGAGGACAATGGAACAAACTGCACGGGGAAATTCCGGAATCTCCTACACGGAAAGTTTTCAAGAAGAGGGTGGATAAGCATTTGTCTGGCTGAATATAGGAAGAGCACAAAATACATTTGTGCAGGGGCTCGGACTGGATGACCCTTGAAGTTCCTACTAACCCTGTGATACTATGTATCTAAGCCTACTGAGGCATTTCAGGATCTGCCTATGCACTTTGGGCCAAGTTTTAACTTGCATACTTTGGGCCAGATTCTATTGTCTATTATGGTGTATTCCATTCCACCCTATTCAAGTCTTTAAAAATCCATTAATACAAGACTGAGTCACAAAAGCAGTTCAGAGGAACATCCACCCACATTTAACCTTAACTTTTTCAGCGACACATGTAGGGTGGATAGAACCACAGTTGGGCACTAAATGATGAACTTGGGTAACCAAATTGAGATGGAGTGCCTGCTAGAGTGCCAAGTCACTGAAATCATACAGAACCCATTTCTGGTGAGAATGCAAGCCCTTCCTTTTCTCAGTTCAGAAATACCCACATTGCTGTACAAGCACATGTGTTGGACTTAATGACGGAGTAGTTGTACATATCCTTCCTGTCATCTATCTGCAGGATGTTTTGAAATTTTCCACTATGTAAATAAAGGGTTTTTTTTAATTGTAAAGCATGAAAGAAGAAATTCAGGACCAGAATCTTCTCAACAATTTGGGGTCTCTGGTCACAGCCTCACTAAATCATTGCTCTGCAGCTGCCTGTTTTGAAAAGACAAAAAAACTCCAGCAATACAGTACACAGAGGACCAATCAAAGGAGCTGAGACTGCTGGGACTGTCCCAGCTGAGACTTCGGGAAAGCAAAGCCTGTCTATTTGGTAACGGAAAAAATAAAGCCTGTCCTCTCCAAACTATTCCATAAGAATTCCTTGTTGCCTCCACTCCAAATAATCAAACATGGCTCAAGTGGGTTTTCCCATAACCAGCAAAGGGAGAAGTGATAAATATTGCTTGAAGCTGACTGGGGTGAGCTACTCCAACAGTACAGTGATGATTGTCATCACCAAAACTTTTAGTTATATTAAAAAAAAGCACTGTGAGTTACTGATGTTGTTAAGAAATATAATACAATACATGCAGGACCATTCAATGTTGTAGTTCAGCTGTAGAATCCTTGTCTGCCATGTGTGGCGCCCAGGCTTGATTCCTGGATGTGCATGTAACTACTGCTATCGAGACACTGAATGCTTGGATTCAGTCTGGCCTTTGGATTGTGTCTTAATGGTCTAAAGGGGGGATAAAAGGTCTGGGTAGCCTCCACACCTCCATACTGATGCCTAGGCATACATGTCAAGGGTCCTGGTAAATTCTCACGCATACCCTGTGATCCAGAAGGAATGATAGTTGCCTACTACTGCTACATATAGGGCCAAATTCCCAGTACTGTAAATCAGTGTATTTCCTCTAAAGCAGTGGTTTTCAACCTATAGTCCAGGAACTTTGGGGGTCTGCAGACTATGTCTAAGAGGTCTGTGAAAGATGACTATGATTAATCAAAAGTATGTAAATATCCACACTTACAGTTCAAAGTGGTCTGTGCCTCCATTCAAAATTTTTTAGGGGTCTGCAAATGAAAAAAAGTTGAAAACCACTGCTCTTAAGTCAGTGGCACCATGGTGCTTTACATCAGCTACAGATCTCTCTCATAGTCTTAAGTAATAAAACAGTGCTGGGTAAAGCGGGAGTAGGGCCATAACTCATTTAAACCTTGCATTTAGAATTGGTTGGTTGATGCCTCTCCGCCCTAACTTTGCATTCCTTGTATGCTTCACACTCCCACTTCAGTCATGGGGAGCTGTGGCTGCATTATGAATGCAGGATCAGTCCCTGCTCTGTTAAATGTTAATCAGCAGACCGGTAAGTTTTTCCTTTGAGAGAGCAAAAGGTAACAAGATATGAAGGTAAAGGTGACAAGGTCATTCCTCCGTTTCCACTGTGACCCGGTCAGCCCCAAGCCACAACTATTTCCATCAGGGCCAGGTTACAACTTGTGCAGAACAAAAACAATGGTTAAATCATTATATTTGCCTGATGTTAGTTACAGTAAGTGCTTTGCTTGGAAATGTAAAGTGCTGTTTAAATGCTACGGATGTGAAGGTCTTATGGACAATGGACTAGAACATAACATCAGTTTATAATACTTGGCTGTGTTTTTGATTGGATGAGCAAAGTGAGATAGTTGCCTTAGAAGGGGCACATGATAGCACCCTGTTCACTTTTATAACTTAGAAGGAAAAAATAATGGATCACATGGTACATATATGGATAGAAGGAGAAAAGAAGAGTGATGGGGGTTTGATAGTAGCCTTTAACTATCTGAAGGATTGTTCCAAAGATGGAACAAGACTGTTCTTAATGGTAGCAGATGACAGAACAAGGAGCAATGGTCTCAAGTTGTAGCAAGAGAGGTTTAGGTTGGATATTAGGAAAAACTTTCTCAGTAGGAGGGTGATGAAGCACTAGAATTGGTTACCTAGAAAGGTAGTGGACTCTCCATCCTTGGAGGTTTTTAAGGCCCAGATCGACAAAGCCCTGGATGGAATGATCTAGTTGGGGATGGACCTGGTTTGACCAGGTGGTTGGACTAGATGACCTCCTGAGGTCCCTTCCAACCCTAACTTTCTGTGATAGTTTTTGAAGTAATGGGGTCAAATTCAGCAGTAACATAAATAATGGCATAAATTACCTATTGGTAAGTTGATGTTGGTACATGTGAGTGAAATGGTGTCACTTAAGAGCTTACACCATCTCCCAGGTGCACTGCCATGAAGCATGCCCTACCCACTCAGTCCTGTTCCATGCATGTCAAATCCTGGAAACAAGGCAATGTAGCTGCCTGGGAACAGCCCTCAGCACACTCCCTCCCTTGTACTGCTTTAAGGTTCTCTGTCTTGGGTGTGCTTATTGGCATGGACTCAGCCCTGCTTTGAGGCTTCTACATTACTTCATTCCAGGATTTGGTGCACTAGAGAAAGGAATGACTGGCCAAGGAGCACTTTACCAAAGGGCTCTTGGGCATGGCCTGGAAATTGTAGATAAGTCCTTACACACTGAGATAATCTGCTATAATTTATATCTCTTTACACCATTCTATTGTTCTTGCATCAACCTTCCCTATCTCTTCCTGTTTAGCATATTCATCCATACCCGGAGGCCAAGTCTTAATCTGAATGGCATATTTGTTCAATGTGTGAGCTCTGCTAAATTACGTGTTGCCATAATCACTTAGACCATTAAGAAATAATGATTTTAACTTCCCCTGTGAGCACTTAAGTATTATTTACCCTCGTTTTGCCTGTAATCAGTATTCAGCCTTTGATGGAGTCTGTCTAACATATTTCTTATCTAAATTTTAGCTATAATTCAAGTGCAGTGGGCTTCACTTGAAATTAAGTTTACCAGGATTTGATTTAACATTGTTGAAAATGAAGATCTAGAAACACTCAAAATTAGAATTACCCACAGAATGAAATTATTTTGATGTAGTATGCCCAGCTAGAAATTGCCGTGTAATAAAAATTTCAGTGGTTTGCAGCCTGCCTCTCACTGTAGTTATGTTACCCACTAATTGCTTAGTTCCCTGTGAAGCACAGGTTGTGCTAGACCAACCTGTTTGCCTTTTCTAAAGTAACTAAGAACCCAATCCAATATCTTTTGAATCTCACACATTTTCCCAGCAGTTTCAGTGAACATGAGATTGGGTCCTCAGTTGGAAAATGATATATAGCACTGATTTACATTTCAACAAGACTTACTGAATAGCTAGAAACTCTAAGGGTTAATACTGATACAGTGTAACTCCCCTGATGTCTGTTGGCTTAGATGGAATTGTTCTGGATTTATATCAGTGTAACTGATATATTGTCTGGTCAACACAATGGATAAAGAACTGGCTTAAAGACCAGAAATAATGTTGTCAATGAATAATCAGTTATCAACACTGAGAACTGAACATGGAGAGTTTCAATATCTAGGGTTCAGTATTGGGATCAGTATTACTTAACATACACAATTTCAACTTTGTGTGTAAGTAGATGCAACCTATGTATACCACTGTGGAATGCAGACCCATATTCCTTAATGAGCTGGAGAAAAAAGTTAATTCAAGATTGATCTAACCTTAAAATGAAATAGAACTTGTATGGATTGTGTCAAGACATGCACTTGAAAAAGGTAAAATCTATATTTTCCTTTGCTCCCAAAGGTGTTTAAACATTTTACATTGGATAGAAAGCATACATAGTCCTGGGTGCAGAGACCTACTCCCAGACAAGTGTCCTACAGTTACAGAATCACCCCAGAACAACTTGGTAATTAAGGTACTCTTCTGGGAGGTTTAAGACTAAATTGAACCTCAGTGGGCATGTCAACATGTTCATTAATGTGCTTTAGATAATGTGTATTAAATCTAGTACCTCCATTGTAAGGTACTAGAAAAATGTTCATTAGTCTATTTTAATGTACATTACTAAAGAGCACTTTTCTGTGATGCTTTAATGTGCATTAAAATAAGCTAATGCGCATTGAAGTATACATTATGGGCGTTTTTACACATGCAAGCACCACAGCACCGGTTGCTTTGAAAAGCAGCCAGTGCTGCGTTGCTTGCAGTTGTATAAGCAGCAAAATGCACATAAGCGCTGAGAAAATGGCAGTGGTGCGCATTTGAACTAAAATACATGGAAGGTGTTTTGTTTCAAAAGTGCACCGCTGCCATTTTCTGAGTGCCGATGTGCATTTCACCACTTACGCAACTGCACACAGTGCAGCCCAGTTCGCATCAGCTCATCTGCAGAGCAGTCTTGATTAACTGAGTCTGCTCCAAAGCAGTGGATCTCTGGCACATCATGGGACAAAAAGGTATGTGTATAAATTCCGGTAGACACACCTAGTCTCCCATTTCCTGGACCAGTGCACTAAGTACAAAGCTTTTGTATAAAAAGAGACATCACCATTACCAATGTCTATAAGGAAAACAGTGACCCTGCTCAATGGTAGAAAGGATGACTTAGACTCTGGAGTCCGGGAGAGAGTTCTAGGCAATGAGAACTAGTCTCAATTAGGCAACTAAACCCTTGCCATAGGTGAGCTTTAAGATATACCCTATTTTTTCCATGTTAGCTATCTGAGAAGTCTTCCAGCTCTACATACTAGCTACTGTGATTCTCATCCTGAGGCACTGAATTCCTTGAATTGTATAAGGACACTGGGCATTTACCCCAGGGCTGTAGAGCCTGAAATATGGAAGAAATTCAAGGAATAAGCCAGCTCATTCTGACACTGACTTAGCTTAATATACATACAGAGCAGAGACTTCTTCAGCAGCTGAGGAAGGTAACTACAAAGCTAAGTTTTCTGAGAATAAAAGTGGGTTATCTATGCCTATAACATTTTTCTATGACTTTCTTGCATACTTAATATGTAGAATGTTATGCAAGTTCATAAACATTTAATATTAGACTTTCATGGACTCATGTGTAGGATGTGCACATAAGTAAAGTGTGAAAGCACTGTGTGCTCTCTGTGTTTAAAACTATAGAAAAAAGAATGTCATTATTTGAGATATAATGTAAGATCACAGTATTAAAGACTGTCCTGAATTTGCTGGAAGCCAGTAAAATAGGAATCTAGTTCTATCATGGAGAAGCACAAAGGAGATGAATAAGGTTTGCATGTGCTGTGTGTTACTTCTTAATGGGCTAAGTGATGGAGTGCTCATCAAGGATTTGTTCCATTATATTTAACAGACCTTGCCAGTAGGGCAATCATCATTGGACCGCTTCAGAATAGTTTTTCTCGGTACATACATTTTTATTTAGTTTTGCCTTTTTTACTAGTACAATACTTGTATTCTATATACATGGCCTTATATATATTATACTATATTCCTTAACATTTGTACAATATGGAAGTACTAATTGATTAAATGGATCTAGGTCAGTACCTCTCCAACAGTGGATAGTGGCCCTTGACAGAGGCAGAGAGGTGGGGAGTCACAGAAGGCCATTGGGAAAGAAGGGTATGAAGACATTAAAATCTTACAATGGTCTTTCTCTTTCATATGGTGTCAGATATCAATTTGCAAATTTATGAGCTACTGTCTGACATTATTGCTCAGTGTGTGGTTTCCATCTGCCCTGTCTGGGCATTTGTCGAGATTACAGCTTTTGATTAAGTGCTGTGCTGTTTGTTGGACAGCGTGTTCACACAGGGGGCTGTCCAAGATGTTCATCTTGTGAAGTCTTGTTTTGAATCATCCATATCCAGATCTCAGTCTGTTCAGCTTGATCCACATTTCTCTGTCAAGGTTGTGCCCACTGCAAACTTGTTTGGTGTTGGTATAAAACGCTGCAGGAATAGGTCTGACTTTTCCCAACAATCAGCCAACTCTGTTGTTCCCCATAGGTTTGGTTTGGCATCTACAGTCTCTTCCAGGAGCTTGTGGGCTTCACGTATGAAGTTTATGACTTTTAAGCCTCTTAAACCTCCATCTATTCAGGTCTTCAGTTAACAGTTGATGGAGCAGGTGATTTTCATCTCTTGCCTCAATTGCAAGTAATAAGGTTAAGGTCTGTCTTCTTATTTCACTTGGTCTAATGCCCAAGAGTACAGAGAGCAACACAGAAATGATTAGACCTCTGACTCATGAACAACTTCAATCACCCAATCAACCTTAATTTAACCGCTCCCATCTTTGACAAGAAGTGCGATACAGCTATTAAAATGATCAAGACTGGCAAGGTTGCTGGAGCAATAAGATTTTCCCAGAATTTGTTACCAAGTTCAGAACTAGAATGAAAAATGGGTTCAGAAATTCATGTATACATGTTTAGAAAGTAACAGACTTCCAAAAATTTGGAGAAAAGCAGACAACATTGGTATCCTGAAATCCAGTAAGGCACCAGAGGATCAACTCACTACTCTGCGTTACATACAAACTCATGGAGCATATAATTCTGAATAGACTAGAGAACATCATTGATCCCCAGCTCCCAAAAGAACAAGCTGTCTTTCAGAATAAGTGTTGTACCACTGACCAAGTTACATTACTTACATCTGACATAGAAAAAGGATTTGAAATGAGGCAGGAAACAGGTGTGGTTTTTATCAGCCTTACAGCCACCTATGACACTGTCTGGGACCTAGTACAAACTGCCTCAAATATAAATTTTACTCTGTAGCATCTGTACTTTTCAATGTATGTACCTCCACATGACTTGCCACATACAACATCTAAGCGATACATGTACACTGACAATGTCACCATAATACCCCAAGGTACTGACATAGAAGAACTGGAAAAGATACTGAGTACAGGCAGTCCTTGGACTTAAGACAAAATTGGTTCCTGAAAACTGCCTCTTAACTTGAAATATCCTAACTCGGAACCAATTTGCTCATAAGGAACAATGTTATAAATGGGGGATTGGTTCCTGAATCAAGGCATGATACCCTATTTTCACCAAAAATACCCCAGAATTTTGTACTTGGTCAATTATAGATGAGTCATATAGCTACATTAATGTATTTATATTGTAAATAGCAATCATATTGATTTGGAAGGACTTCTTTGAGGTGACTTTGCTGGACTTTTTGAAAGGTTCTTGGCTGGAGTCTTCTCAGGAGTCTTGCCTGCAGGCTTTTCTGGAGTCTTCTCTGTTTTCTTAAAGAAAGTGTCCAAGGAAATTTGGACAGATGTTCTTCAGGAAGATGAGCGATGCAGCGAACTTGTTTGCTGGTGTGGCGTCGCATTGGATTAAGTGTTGTAAAGTCGAAACTGGCATTGTAAAGTTAAAACAGGGTGTCAATTTATAAATGTTGTAAGTGCAAAACATTGTAACTTGAAACATTGTGAGTCAAGGACTGCCGGTACTGACATGGAACTCATCACTGACTATCTCCACAAGCGACACCTAAAGTTGAGCATCAGTAAATCAGTATCATTACTCTTCCACCTGGACAACTGTCAAGCCAAGAGCATACTGAATATCATAGTGGGTAACCACATCCTTCCCCATGTTCATACCCCAGCAAACCTAGGTATCACATTAGACCATTTCCTCACCTATAAACATCACATTCAGAAGGTCAGCAGTAAAGTCTCTGCACCAGTAGCTGCCTTAAGATGTTTAACTAACACAACATGGGGTGCCAACTTCAAAGTGCTCATAACCACTGCACTTGCAATGACATATACTTCAGCAGAATATTGTGCTCCTGTATGGTCCAGAAGTTGTCGCCCTAAAAAACTCAACACTGTACTTAACAGTGTGCTGAGACTTATAACAGGCTGCACAACTTACACACAGAAGCACCCACTGTACTCCTGAGCATTAGAGCAAGTGATATAAGAACACAGACCCTATAACAGTCTAAAGCAAAGCAAATCTTGCTTCCTCAGTTACCACATGTTTACCAGTCTAGGCCAAGTGTTACATTTCAAGCTGTTAAAACATATATACAAACAAATTATATGGACTTGTAATTAGCATTTTATATATATTTATTTATTTATTTATTTATTTATTTATACACACACACACACACACACACACACACACACACACTATTACATATACTGCATGCCATCTCCATTAGTAAGTATGAAGCCTCACTGCATTAGGTGAAATTGTTCAGAGAGGGAGTTGGGTGAGAGAACCAAGTTCACTGATGTGTGCATGTGGGTGAGCCACTGCCTGCCAGATAGGCTTAGATGCAGCATTACCCTTCAGGCCATTACAGTACCAAACATTTTAGCAGGGCATAGCTGTGTTGGGTTTGTTCTGGGCTCTCGGTATATAGCAATAGAGATAGATACATAGAAATAGAGATAGAGATATAGGATTCTCAGCAAATCTTGCCTGTTGTGAGAAATGCCTCACGGCCACAGATAATAGAGGCATGCTTGAAGCGATCTGAGTTGTGGAACCACTTCCAGATTTTCCAACTTCGTGAGAACATGCGAATACTAAGGGAGGTTCTTATCCATGAAGTGCAAAATGCGCTCAATGGTTTTTGGATCTGGGAAATAGCCAAGTTCCAAATATTGACAAAATCATTACCCTGCCTCCTGAGTTCTGCATGCCTCTGGATCTCTCAGAAATGATAGAATGGACATTTCCAAATCTGTTGGATAATTATCAAAATCCAGGATGGATGTCTGAAAGAGCTATTTTGGCATCACATTACTCCATTGTACAGATCAACAGTGCTATTGTGGCAAAATTTCCAGGCCAAGAATAGATTTGTACAAGTGCAGATGCTCTTTCAGAGGATGAAAGTGTTATGGCTATGTCAGCTGAATACGTGGATTCCTTGAGGGTGTCAGGTTTGCCTCCACATCAGCTTCACCTTAAGCCTGGGTTGCTCATCATGCTTCTGTGAAACCTTGCCCCTAAGGATTGTCTGTGCAATGGAACATGGCTATTGGTGCAATCCATCATCAACAGCAGACTACCTGAGGCAAAAATTGTTGGATCAGAAAAAACAGTACTAATTCCTTGGGTAGTACTGACCCATTTGACGACACATTTCCATTCACATGGACACGTTGACAGTTCCCTGTGCAGGTGGCATTCAGTATGACCATCAATAGAGCCCAGGGGCAAACATTAAAAAGAGTAGGAGTGTTCCTTTGAGATCCTGTCTTCAGCCATGGACAGCTATATGTGGCTGTTTCCAGAATCTCCCACCCAGAAAACATCCGATTTGCAGTGACTGCTGACTTGAGTAACAAAACCAGAAATGTTGTATAGACAGAAGTGTTGTAAAGCTCTTACAGTAAGAAAGTGTGATATGTTTCAGGATTTTGTGTATGCAGAAGTGTTGTGAAGCTGTTGAAGTGCAATAAAATGTGATTGCAAGCACAAATTGGCTCATTGGATTTTCGTGCAAGCACTGCTGTAGCAAAACCACCAGTTTTTCTTTTTTTCCTTTTAAAATGCATTCCCTCCCCTTCCCCAACCATTTCTGATTTTTATTTTCCCTCTCTATTCCCTATAGATAAGTGAGCTAAGCCATAGGATAAGCTTCAGCATTTTATTTTGGTAGTAAGTTGTATTTGTTTTGTTTTTTCTCCTTCTTTATATTGTATAATTATTATGTTTATGTTGATTTTTACTGTTCTATATTACTGTTTTACTGGTACTATATGATTTAGGCCTACATATGTAAGTTAGCATAAGTCATGTCAAGTTTCCATTTTGTTTGCCAAGTCTCCATCCTGTCCCCAGGCCCGGTTGTGTAACCTGTGACTCACACCTACCTCTTCTATGTAACTTGGTTCCTGAAAG
>NW_017729032.1:68620731-68621156 GCF_001723915.1 Gavialis gangeticus
GACAACACCTACTGGACAAGGACCCCTTCCAGCCTGGATAGGTAGCTATCACTCCCTACCCTCTCTTCAACCAAGGACTTGGACTCTGCTTCTCTTCCCTACCTGGACTCCAACCCTTCGACTGAGTCTCCTTCTCCTGTTGCCATTGTGAATGTGTGTGCATGTGTGTGTGTGCGTGTGTGCACGTGTGAACCAATAACTTCATGGGAATGTGTAATGTGTTGTCTGTTTAATAAACCTGTTATTTTGAAACCCTGAGTTGGGTTTTTGTCTGTTTTCTGACTGTTTCCTCCTTGCCACCACTTATCTGCCCCCCCGTCCAATATCTCAGCTGTCTGCCTCAGTTTCCAGCCTCAATCTACTTTAAGTAATCCCAAGCCTCAGTTCCTCAGCCAGCTTCTTCTAGTCCACCAGTTTTAATCTCC
>NW_017729032.1:68626156-68639469 GCF_001723915.1 Gavialis gangeticus
ATATATATATATATATATATATATATATATATATATATATATATATATATATATATATATATATATATATATATATATATATATATATATATATATATATATATATATATATATATATATATATATATATATATATATATATATATATATATATATATATATATATATATATATATATATATATATATATATATATATATATATATATATATATATATATATATATATATATATATATATATATATATATATATATATATATATATATATATATATATATATATATATATATATATATATATATATATATATATATATATATATATATATATATATATATATATATATATATATATATATATATATATATATATATATATATATATATATATATATATATATATATATATATATATATATATATATATATATATATATATATATATATATATATATATATATATATATATATATATATATATATATATATATATATATATATATATATATATATATATATATATATATATATATATATATATATATATATATATATATATATATATATATATATATATATATATATATATATATATATATATATATATATATATATATATATATATATATATATATATATATATATATATATATATATATATATATATATATATATATATATATATATATATATATATATATATATATATATATATATATATATATATATATATATATATATATATATATATATATATATATATATATATATATATATATATATATATATATATATATATATATATATATATATATATATATATATATATATATATATATATATATATATATATATATATATATATATATATATATATATATATATATATATATATATATATATATATATATATATATATATATATATATATATATATATATATAACTCTTATTTTAATAGTAAATATTATGTAGTAACATATTTTTTACTTTGGGTAGGTAAGGGGGTCATCAACGTGAAAAGGCTGAGAAACACAGGTCTGTACTAACCACAAGATGGGTTGAATACACCTGAAGACTATGAAAGTTTAGAGTAGGAGTTAACTTAGGTCCATTTCTACTCTACACTTTTGAGTGGTAGATGTTTTACTTTGTAGTTAGGATGGCTAGGGTACAGGTGATTTTCGAAACAGAGGATTCCTTCATTTCCCCTAGCATTCCCCATTCTTTATGCCTTTTGTACTTCAGGTTTTCCATCACAATATCCATCATTCTACCCAGGGAGCTACTAATAGAGTCCTGTTTCCACTTCGGCACCTACTGAGTGGTACTCCAATGCCTCTAGTTGTTGAGCACCCTGCACAAGAAGTGAGGATCCTGTCCAGCAAATCAAACCAGAATGAACTGATAAAAAGCAATATTGTGGCCCACTGCATCAGCCCCTTCCTTTGGTTTTGTTCCAGACTCTGTTTAAAGCTTCAAGCATCTGTGATGACACCCAGACACTGTAGTGTTAAACCAGCCAGCATGAACCTATTCCTTTTTCTCTTTAAAATAGCTTCATGGAGATAGAATGTTATATAAATAAGAAAAACAGTACAAACAATGACTTTATGGAGTCTTGCACCCAGGGCTGTATGTTTTATAAAGAGCCTTTTTAGTCAGTGCCAAGTCAGGATTAATAAGCATGGTTACAAAATTCTGTTAATCTTTATGTACAACATGAAGAACAGTTGGACAGTGCTAAATGCACTGACTTTTGTCATACTTAATGAAAGTTATTGTTATGAGCTTAATGTTTCCTTAATTTTCAAAGCTGTGCGCATCAGTTTAGCTTCATGGCCCAGTACCACTCTTATTGAAATTAATGGGAGTTTTGTCATTGATTTTGGTAGAAAAAACACCAGACCTATAAAGTCAGCAGGAGTTGTGCAGCTAATATGATGTGCTCCTCTTTGAAAACATACTCCTTTGTGGAAATAAATCAAATAGTTCCAACTTTGAATTTGGTATGATTTTAGTACTGAAATAACTGTCCTGAAGCATACACATTCTGCACCTACCCACTGCCAATCAATATAGCAGAGATTTCAAAACTTTTGGCAGAGAGTAGATGTTTGGTCAGGAGTATTCTCAGCCATCTGCTCTTTTAGGGTACATCTATACTGCTACTTAGCAATATACCTGCCACATACCTGCCAATCATCTACACTGAAACCAAAGCTCATCCCAGTTCAGCCCAAGCCCAGAAGTTCTGCCTCAGAATATGAGTTAGCCCACCCTTCCCAACACCATGTTTGAAACTTGCATGCAAGTCTACCAGCAGCAATCCCACAACCTCCTCTTCCTGACTTTCAGCACTTCTGCATCCCACTTTCTGTCTCTACAGCCTGTTAACTAAAGTCAAGCACAAAAGGAGAGACAAATAGTTTGCAGACTGATTCCTAGAAAGTCTGTGCTCAAGGAACAAGATGTCCAACATGCACTGGCTGCAAGGTAAGATACAGATGAGGAGGGACAAATCACCTGCTTGAGCTGGTTGTGATTCACCCTCAGGTCAATGCTAAACATCAGTGTAGATATATACATAAACTACAGCCAGTTCCTGGTTCCATTGAAACCAAAGGCAAAGTCTCATTAACTTCAGTGAAATAAGGCGTTGGCTATCTCTATATGAAATGTCAGTAGCGCATAAACTTCTGCATCCAAAAGTAGGTTGTGTCATTCTTTTTGATGAAATATTCCTTAATTTCCTTCTTTCCTCTGTTTGGAACTGTAAAGAGAATATACTTTTCATAAAGAGATTATAGAAAAAGATAGCTTCTGATATAATTTTGTAAAGTCTGAACCTGAAATTGCCTTTTGTTTACTAAGTTTCACACTACAGATCTTCATATCCTGTAGTTGACAGCAATATTTTTTTTAAGATCTGACATGAAATCTATCAGGCAGACATCAGAAAAAATACGTATTGTTCAATCTAGTCCAATCTATGTGAAAATTCAAGCTGAGATGGTCAACAAGAAAGAACAGCCCTATTCCAAGTCTAGTGTTTGGTATACAGGCAGAAAGTCTTAAAACTAAGCAGAAAATAATCTGAGAATGTAAAAGAAAAATATTGACAAAAACTTCTTTTTCCTCTCCCAAAAGACTCCAATATCTAGTGTATATTGATTTGGTTTCATTTTGTGGTTTCTATCTACTATCTGCTATGTTATATCCCATGGTAAAATCATGGCACTATTGCCATCAGCAGAAAGACTCCTACTGATTTCAGTGAAGTCAAGATATAATCTGAGAAATTTATACTGTGATCTTTTTAAGCACCAATATTTGTATCATTTTTTTTTCAAAATATAAATATCTTGGGATGTATTGTTTTTCAGTAACTCACAATAATGAATAAGAATATAGACATTGCAGTATAAGTGATGGCTATTATTAGCTATGCTGTACAACAGTTCAAGGATAAAAAGCATTATAGAAGTGTTACAGGGGTATAGGTTGTAGTCATGTTTGTCTAAGGACATAGGCAGACAAGGTTTTTTGGGTAAACCTGATATCTTTCATTAGACCAACTCAAATAGTTGGAAAAATTCTTTGCAAGGTTTTGGGTACAAACACCCTTCGTCAGGCTGAGGAAGCATCTGCAGGAAAAGAATAAACCAACTGCAGATGCTTCCTCAGTTTGACAAAGGGTATTTGTACCTGAAAGCTTGCAAAGAAGAATTTTTCCAACTGTTTGAGTTGGTCTAATAAAAGATATCAGATTTACCAAAAGAACCTGGTCTGTCATAGAAGTGTGGTATTATTAGTCCGTTGTACAAAGGGTCCCTTATTAATGGAATGGGCCACAGTCCTGGTGTCCCTACCAAATGCTTAACATTGTCAGGTAATGTTTAGACACTGATGTTCAAGGCGTTCGGAGTATCCAGATAGAATCTCTGTGCTCTCTTTGTCCACAGGAACCCATTCCTCATTGCCTGTCTACAGCAGGGACCCTGCAAGACAAAGGGGCTAAGCTGGACACAGGAGACAGAGGAGCAAATGCCATCTACAGCATGTTCCCTTGAAAACTGGACATCCAAGCATAAATTAATTCCCTTCACAGAATTAAGCGATGCTCCATTCCTGCTCCCACCCAAAAGATACAATTTGGCACAAGACCTTGATTTTTGCTGGAGCTATGGTACCAGGGGAGAGGAAAAGGATGGGAAAAACTGCTGTGTAGAGGGCCTACGATCTGTGGTATTCCCATAGATACCATGGGAACAAATGCCTTATGCTTTTTCATCCTTCCATCTTCCTTCTCCAGTGAAAGGACTAAAAATCTATGTAGAATGCAGGGAATTTAAAATATAGTGCAAGCCAGTTAGGTAGCCTGCAGACAAGCCATTTAAATAATACAAATGGCATTAGCCATTTGCTAAATCCTACATTACTTTCAATATTAAAGGTACTGCTGAAGTAGATTTAAGCCTGCCTGCTGTTTCCTATGGGAACACCCTGGTCTCAGGAGTTCAGACCTCATTGAAGTTGTTTGGATTGTGACTCTCAGTGCTTTGAACCTAATAGCAGCCTTGAAATTGGTATGATCCAGAGCATAGCACACAAGGCCATTTTGGTCGGCACACCACAGCTGGCCCAGGCTCTGGGCAGCTGTCAACAGAGCCCAGGCTGCTCACAACAGGTAGGCAGGAGGCTACCAGCCCTGCTGCAAGCAGCCCAGGCTCCATGGCTGGTAGCAGCTGCCCAGAGCCTGGGCTGGCTGCAATAGGGAGGCTGCAAACAGCTGCAGTGGACTCCGAAGCCCTTGGCCAGGTTCCGTGGTGGCAGTGGCTGCATGTGTGCCTCTAGGCGGATGGTAGGAGAGAGGCTGGGGTTGCACTGCTCCAGGCCCCTGCTCCCCATCAGCCCAGATGTACATGTTCAGAGCCTGCAGCCTGGTGCAGCTGTTTGCAGCCTCCTGGCTGCAACCAACCCAGGCTCTGGGCAGCTGCAAACAGCTACACCAAGCTCCTGAGCCCCTCACTGGCTCCATGCTGGCAGCGATTGCATGTATGCCTTGGGGTGCAGGGTAGGGAAGGGGCCAGAGCAGTGCAACCCCGGACCCTCCCCTGCCATCCACCCAGAGGTGCACATGCAGCCACCACCAGCAAGGATGATTGGGTCCCTCGTGTCTCCCCCATGGTCTGCTGCTGGCATGGGTCAGGGTTGGGGTGGTTTTGGCACTCTGGCCAAAAACATTGGTGACCCCTGACCTAGTCAGTTTTATGGCTGGTAACAGCGCAGCACTGCCAACAGTTGAGATGGGCCAGGAGCATTAACCATCTATGCCACATGTTGAGCAATGTTTTGATTGCCAAATGAGCCTTCTATATGCAGATTGTTATAGAATCGCCCACATGCATGGCTGGAGCATATGGCATACTATTATGAATAAATATGCACTCGTTTGTTGATTGTGAGTTTCACAGCTGATATGTGGCTTTCTAAAAAAAAAAATTCTTAGGACATTATATATATGTGTGTGTACACACACATACTAACAATACAACCATGAGCTCCCTGTGGTACTAAAAGAGGCTTAAAAGTCAGATTTCTGTCGAGATAGGTCTATGTTTATGTCTACAAGTTTTGGCACAAACCAACAAAAGACTAGTAAAAGTAACCCTCTGAAATTACTCATTGTTAACTTTACAATCTGCTCTGGCTTATTTAAGCAAATGACTGTAAAAATACAGAGAAAAACAATAATTATAGCTATATAGACAATAGCAATCAGGCTGTGAACAGAAGCAACAACAAATTCATATTATTAGGCAAGATTCTATGCGATCTGGTTGTGGAGGATGGATGTTTCTGATTCTTGCCCTGACCTTTCTCACACTTAGCAGACACTGTTTAGTTTTCTAACATGATAAAAAAACAAATTATGTAAGGTCCATGGCAACACTGATCAGCTGAGACAGAAAGCATTTAAACTGAGTTTTCACAAGCAGTTTGGGAACAGATGCAAACTGTCTGCAATGTTAAATGAAACATGTGCTGGTCCAAATTGCAGTCTACAGCTAGGATCCATTTAATTTTCTACAGGTATCACACACATCTAATTAAGATTGATCATGCAGTTTTATTGAAAATAATTGATACACATTTTTCACTGAATAAATATCATTTTTACAACCTAATCTGTTTTTATGAGGATTTCCAAGTGTGTTTCCCAAATCCAAGGGAGATTACTTGAGTTAAATTTAAAAGCATAACTTGACTCATTGCATGTTTGAAGATCAGGAAAAGTGTCAGTCTCTTACTAAATGGGGGAGGCAACCTAGTGACAGATGATGTGGAAAAGGCTGAAGTACTCAATGACTTTTTCACCTCAAGACTTCACAGGCAAGGTCGGCTCCCAGACTACTGCACCTGGCAGCACAGTTTGTGGAGGAGGTGAACAGCCAACTGTGGTGAAAGAACAGGTTAGGGATTATTTAGAAAAGCTGGACCAGTGGCATACCATGGGTCTCAGGTGCCTGCATATGCGTCCCCCCCGCCCCACGGGACAATGCAAGCAGGATGCAGAGTCCCTTCTGCTGCCCCACAGCACTTCTACGGGCAAAAAGAAACCACATCACACCAGACATCATGGGGGCAGAATTTCTGGCCATAACAGGTAAAAAAATGCTCAACCCGCCAGGCAGGTGTGTGGGACACTCACCAAATGTGGGAGGCCCTGCGGCCTCTTGGCCCAGCCAGTGCCCAGAGGCAATGGCCCCCTCCTGCCTCCCATTCTCCCTGTCACTATGCTACTGAGCTGGACATATATAAGTCCATAGAGCTGGATGGGGTGTACCCAAGTGTGCTGAGGGAGTTGGCCAATGTGATTGCAGAGCCACTGGCCATCATCTTTGAAAACTCATGGTGATTGGAGGAGTCCCAGATGATTGGAAAAGGGCAAACATAGTGCCCATCTTCAAGAAAGGGAAGAAGGAGGATCCAGGGAACTAAAGACCAGTCAGCCTCACTGCAGTCCCTGGAAAAATCATGGAACAGGTCCTCAAGCAACCCATTTTTAAGCACTTAGAGGAGAATAAAGTGATTAGGAACAGTCAGCATGGATTTACCAAGGGCAAGTCATGCCTAACCAACCTGATTGCCTTCTATGATGAGATGACTCACTCTGTGGCTGTGGGAAATAGCAGTAGCTGTGATATGCCTTGACTTCAGCAAGGCTTTTGATATGGTTCCCACAACATTCTCTCTGCTGGAGGGCAGGGCTACAATTCAGAGAGACCTCAACAAATTGTAGGATTGACTAAAAGAAATCTCATGAGGTTCAATAGGGAGAAGTGCAAACTCCTGCCCTTAGGACAGAACAATTCTAGGCACCGATACAGGCTGGGGACTGACTGGCTAAACAGCAGCTCTGCAGAAAAGGACCTGGGAGTTATAGTGGAAAGTAAGCTGAATATGAGCCAAAAGTGTGCCCTTGTTGCCAAGAAGGTGAACAGCATATGGGGCTGCATTAGTAGAAATTCTCTGGTGACCACGGTGCCAGCGAACCAGGGCTGCAAACAGGGTAAGCAGACTGCAGGAAGTTTGCTGGGAGCAAGAGGAGGAAGGGGAAGAGAAGCCAGGCACCAGTTCCTGGCCAGGGAAAGTAAGGATCCAAAGCTGCCTGGGCCTTTGGTTTGCTGATTGTTTGTCTGGTGGGCTGTGTATGTTTGGGGCATGTGCTCTGAGAAGCTGGGAGTGTTACTGGCTAAGTGATTGCTGCCTGGGTCTGGCAGAAGCCCTAACAAAGGGGCAGAGCCAGTCCAGGCCCCGCGGGGTTGAGCAACCAGGGAGCCAGCAACCAAGGGCAAGCAGTTTGTAGGTAGTTCACAGGTCAGTTTGCAAGTTAGCTTGCACCCCTTTTGAGGGGAGAGCATTTCAGCTTGGTGTGAGGAAGCAGGAAAAAAGGAACCTTTTAGGACATACGAGCAGTAAACAGGCCAGCTTCCAGGCGAGTTTGCTAGGGAAGGTGTGCTTGGAAGAAGGGCAGTAAGAGAGAGAAGGCAGATTAAGAGACCCAGGGAAATGGCTGAAGGAGGACATTACAACACCAGAGCCACTGCCACTGCCTCTGCTTGCACCTGTGAGGTTTCTGTCCAGGCAGGACCGCTCGCCATCAGGGCTTCCACCCAGGTCTGGGTTTGGCACTGTGGAGATTATGGCTTGCAAGATCGTTCCAGTGATGGCCAGGTTGGGGTGTGCAGGTAGTGTGAGCGGTGCTTCCTGGTGGTGCCTCTCAGGGAACAGGCAAGAGAGCTATAGGAGGAGTTGGTGAGGCGCTGAAGCATCTTTTGCCATGAGGAGTTCATTGATTCAGTGCTGGAGGAGACCTCCAGGACTGTGGAAGAAGAAATGCCAGAGGCAGCACTAGAGAAAAGAGAGGACATGGATTCCCAGGAGGGTGGAAGCTGGAAGCTTGTGACCCCTGGCAGCAAGCAGAGATCTTCACCTCCACCTGCAGTGGTTTGTCTGGAGAACAGACATACAGCCCTAGCAACAGAGAGTGAGGTGCGCATTCCATTGGTGGAGGAGGACAGGCCAGGCCTTACCAAGGTGGGAAGGATCAAGACAACTGCCACCATGAAGAAGTGACGGTGCTGGTGATTGGATACTCGCTTCTGTGGGGGACGGAGAGAGCCATCTGCCAACCTGACCTGTTGTCCCAAAAGGTCTGCTGCTTGCCTGGAGCCCAGATCCAAGATGTCATGGAGGGATTACCAAGAGTCATCTGGCCCTTTGACTACAGCCCCATGCTGCTCATCCAAGTGGACACAATGATACTGCTAGAGGAGACCCTGAGCAGATCAAGAGTGATTACAGGGCTCTGTGTGTAAGGGTGAGGGGGGCAGGGGCTCAGGTGGTGTTCTTGTTGATCTTTCTGGTCAAAAGAAAGGGCCTGGGCAGGGATTGGTGCATCCTGTAGATCAATACCTGGCTGCCAGCAGGGCTTTGGCTTCTTTGACCATGGGATGTTCTTCTAAGAAGAAAGACTGCTAGGAAGAGATGGGATCTACCTGACAAAGATAGGGAAGAGCATCTTTGCAGGCAGGCTCACAAACCTAGTGAGGAGGGCTTTAAACAAGATTTGCCAGGGGATGAAGACCAAAGCCCTGAGATAAGTGGAGAGGGGGGATACCTGGAGGAAGAGCAAGCAGGAGGGAGCAACAAGGGAGGTGTTCTCATACTTCCTGAGAAATCAAGGCAATCAACTAGTTACCTCAGGTGCCTGTAGACAAATGCAGAGAGCCGGGGAAACAAGAAGGAAGAATTGGAAGTCCTTGCACAGTCACAGAACTATGACATGACTGGAATAACAGAGATTTGGTGGGATAGGATGGGTACAAACTGTTCAGGAAGGACAGGCAGAGCGGAAGAGGAGGAGAAGTTGCACTTTATGTAAAAGAGTTGTATGATTGCTCAGAGCTCCAGTATGAAACTGGTGATAGGCCTGTTGAAAATATCTGGGTTAAGGTTAGAGGGGATAGCAACAAGGATGATGTTGTAGTGAGTGTCTGCTATAGACCACCAGACCAGGAGGAAGTGGTGAATGAGGCTTTCTTCAAACAGGTAGCAGAAGTTTCCAGATCACAAGTCCTGGTTCTCATGGGGACCTCAATCACGCTGACATCTGTTGGGAGGGTAATACAGCAGTGTGCAGGCAATCCAGGAAGTTTTTGGAGAGTGTGAGGGACAATTTCTTTGTGCAAGTGCTGGAGTAACCAACTAGGGTCCATGCTCATCTTGACCTGCTGCTCATAAACAAGGATGAATTGGTGAGGAACATAGTAGTGGATGGCAGCTTGGGCAGTAGTGACCATGAGATGATTGAGTTCAGGATCCTGAGGAAAGGAAGGATGGAGACATGGGTGACTGGTACCTCCTGAGTCTGGGGGGGCACCAGCGGGGCACAACTGGGGGGGGGTCCCCCAGCAGCCAGTCAGTAACGTAGGGGAGGGGGTGCTGCCGGCGGAGCCAATTTCAGGGAGAGTACTAGCACTCTCTGTGCCCCCTATCAGTTGAAGAGCTCACTGTTAGGGGGGACACAAGTGTTCTCAGCCCTGCCCCCCCATGCCTCCCCTATGCATTGCTTGTGGATCCTGGACTTCAGAAAAGCAGACTTTGGCTCGCTCAGGGAACTCATGGACAGAATCCCCTGGGAAGCCAGTATGAGGGGGAGAGGAGTCCAGGAGAGCTGGCTGTACTTAAGGAAGCCTTGCTAAGAGTGCAGGAACAAACCATCCCAAGGCGCAGGAAGACTAGCAAGTATGGCAGAAGACCAGAAGACCAGCTTGACTTATCAAGGCTGGTCTTCAGTAAACTAAATCACAAAAAGGAAGCTTGTAAGTGGAAACTTGGACAAATAACTAGAGAAGAGTATAAGAGCATTGCTTGGATGCAGGGATGAAGTCAGTTGGCAGCCGGTATCAAGTGGAGTGTCCCAGGGGTCAGTCCTGGGACCAGTTTTGTTCAAAGTCTTCATCAATGACCTGAAAGATGGCATAGTGTGCACCCTTAGCAAGTTTGCATATGACACGAAGCTGGGGAGAGTAGTAGATATGCTGGAGGGTAGGGCTAGGATTCAGAGTGACCTAGACAAATTGGAGGATTGGACCAAAATAAATCTCATGAAGTTCAACAAGGACAAGTGCAAAATCCTCCCCTTAAGACAGAACAATCCCATGCACCAGGCCAGGCTGGAGGCTGACTAGCTGGGCAGCAGCTCTGCAGAAAAGGACCTGGGGGCTACAGTGGACAATAAGCTGAATGTGAGCCAACAGTGTGGCCTTGTTGCAAAGAAGGCTAACAGCATACTGGGCTGATTGGCAGGTGAGTTGCCAGCAGGCTAAGGAAAGTGATTCTTCCCCTCTATTCAGCACTGGTGAGGCCACATCTGGAGTACTGTGTTCAGTTTTGGACCCCCACTACAGAAAGGATGTGGACAAATTGGAAAGAGTCCAGCATAGGGCAACCAAAATGGTTTGGGGGCTCGGGTACATGACTTACGAGGAGAGGCTGAGGGAAGTGGGAATATTTAGTCTAGAGAAAAGAAGACTGAGAGTGGATTTAAGAGCAGCCTTCAACTACCTGAAGGGAGGTTCCAAAGAGGATGGAGCTGGGCTGCTCTCAATGGTGGCAGATGACAAAACAAGAAGCATTGTCTCAATTTGCAGCAAGGGACATTTATGTTAGATTTGGAGGGTAATAAAGCACTGGAACAGGTTACCCAGAGGGGTGCTGGAATCTCCATCCTTGGAGGCTTTTAAGACCTGGTTAGACAAAGCCTTGACTCAGATGATATAGTTGTGGATGGTCCTATTTTCAGCAGGGGGATGACCTCCTGAGGTCCCTTCTAACCCTATTTTTCTATGATTCTGTGTTTGCCAGACAGCCCCAATTGGTTTCCATGTTGTAATTCTTGAAGCATATTTTCACCCCAAGAATAAATGTTTTAAGGCTTCTGGAATAGAAAAACCAAGCCAGAGTTTTTTTCACATGTGCTCTCAAGCCATTCCTATAAATAGCTGGGGGAGGAGAGCACCTGCGCTTTTTCCTTCCAGCATCTTGATGGATAGCTTTGTTGGCATCTCTTCAATTGACACTACACTAAACTCAGTGAAGAGACTGAGTCAGTCCTAAGTAAGGGAATGCATCCAAATTCCTCATGACTATGAGTCCAACAAAGAAAGACATCATTTTTTGTCTCTCTTCAAATTAAACTCTATTCCATTTGCTGCTGTCCTCAGAGCATACTCCTGACATTTTTACAAATGCATAAGCATTCAGCCATTGAGGTGTAATAGAAATGTAACTGTAAAAATGTTTAGGTTCTTTTCTGTTATACTGTTTTTCTGATACCTGGTCTCTTGATTTTAGCCTGCCCCTAAACATCACTGTTGCCTAATGTTGTGTGGCTTAGACATTTCTCAAATTTAGCTGAGGTCACTATTTTGCCTCCTTGTTGTATTACATCTTGTTTTCTTTGCATTTGACAGCATGGATCTTCTGCTGTTTGCTAGTAAAGGTGGTCTATGGTACATGGTAGCCAGAGGGGCCAAGCATGCTCAACCACCCCTGCCTGCAGGTACCCTCCAAACCTAGAAGTTCTCTGGTGAGGCTGCTCAAGGACATCCTTCTGAGGCTGCCATTGAGCCCTTGTTTTCTGGCATGCTTGAAAGCAGCTATTGGGAATAAGCCCAGAGCATTCTCAACAGGGAATTTCCAGGTGTGGAGTGTACCTGCAAATGTGTGTGGGTGGAGCATGAGCCAGCCATGCTGAAGCCCATCATAGCTAGGATACACTGTCATCGTGGTGTAGACCAACCCTTTGGGACTTACAAAAAGCTGAACATGTATAGGTCCAGATCCTCTTTAATTTTTAAGGCTCCTCTCAGTAAGCAGTACACAGGTATTTAATTGCAATTTTATTCTATTTTGCTGGAGTCCATGAACAATTGTTAAAGCAAGACACCAGTGGGTTCTCCTCCTTACTGCTTTATCTGACTTATTTCTTAAGGCTAAAGATGGGTTACAAAAGTTGACCCATTAATAGTTTGTCAGGGAATCAGGCAGGGTGGCACAAGATCACTCTTAAGCACCTAAGTACCACTGAGCTATCTTAAATGGGATTGGGGTCATTGTCACAATCTTAGTCATGAGATTTCTCCATTGAGATGTTTGTGTTTTTAGTTTTAAAATATGTACAGAATGCTGTTGAAATAAGAAAATCAAAAGCTAAGTTTCTCTCTCATTCATGATCAATAAAACAGTTCCAAATGGTGGTAATTCAACAGATTTCACATGTGGGGTGAACTGAAGAAAGATATGGGGCTTTGAGTTCCTTGGGACATGTGGGAAGTAGACTGTAGTTGCAGACCCAAGCTATATCTTTCTGCAAAAGAGATCAGCAGGAAATTAATAATCATGAGACCATAAAGTATTACTTTTAGGT
This sequence comes from Gavialis gangeticus, assembly GCF_001723915.1. Lineage (NCBI taxonomy): Eukaryota > Metazoa > Chordata > Crocodylia > Gavialidae > Gavialis > Gavialis gangeticus. Next base: position 68,639,157 of record NW_017729032.1, read on the forward strand.
TTCAGATTTTAGCGCTCTGAGATGAACAAGGTAATGCATGCCACTCAGTACTGTTGCCTCACATTGTCTGCTGACACAGGAAGATTCATTGCATCAGTCTATCTCAGATCATATGCTCAAGGTTTTCTTGGCAACTGCAGATGACAAGAGGCAGCTGCAGACTGCAGAGGGACAGCAGCAGCACAACTCTGTCTACATTAGAGTCAAGTAATGTAGCTCAGGCTGATATACCCAAGCTTTAAACTAGCACATTTGAGTACTGCTAGTAGAGTAGATGTAGCAGTATGAAGCTCAGGGCTGGCTAGTCACCTGA
>NW_017729032.1:68644469-68652116 GCF_001723915.1 Gavialis gangeticus
TTTATTTTATCCACAGCAAATATTATACCACAGTACACTTATAGCCCATGCTGACCTCTAGGCTGGCACAGCTGCACAGCAACAGCACCCAGTACCCAGCTAGCTCAAGTATGCTTGCATGACTGAAATCTCAGTGCTGACTGTAACATATACATAGATGTAGTGCCTAGAAACCAGCTGGCAAGCAATTACTTTGGTATGAACTCCTAATACTTGTGCTCTAGGCCGGGTCTTGGTTTGCTTGCAATGTCATTCAAGGTGCTGACCATGGTCAAGACCTAGTTCTCTGAGAAATTACCTGTCATTTTATGCCCATGAAAGCAGCTAAGATTGCCTAGGAAATGTGTACGCACTGTCAGAACTCAAGTTTGACCACTCTGTTTCTGCCAACAATTTCATTTATTTGATGATGACATATTATTTAGACTTTGTTCCCAGGTGAGATCCCTTTTACAGACCCCCAGAGATACCAGGTGATCTACCACCTTTCAACCCAGTGGGCTGGGTGCAATAGGTTTATTTTATTTTTTTTAAGATTTCAAGTGTCTGCTTAATTTTTTATTCTGAATTTGTTTGTATTAGCTGTGAACATAATTGGTGCTATCAAAATTATAAAGTGACAATAAGATATATCTTCATAATTTAATAGGAAGTTTAGGTTATTAATCACATCAGTAGATGAACAAGTTTCTGCCATTTTGATTATCATTCGGAACTCAACTTGGGGTCTCTAGTTTTAAAGGCTCAAGTGTGAGCCTTTAAAACATTAGCTAGAATACAAAGTCCCCTAGCTAGCAGCACACCTTACATGAGAGAGAGAAGTGCACACAAGGTCAAATTCTATTCTACCTACTAAGGATGTAAGTGCACTTAGGTGCCTACAAGCAATGCTATTCCAACCTGCTTGAGTTCCTGAAAAACAGCCAACTCAAAGAATGGGTGGGTCCTTCTCCTCAGTAAATTTTTGTGACTCATTCTTAAGGGTAAGATGGCAGTGTGTTACAAAATTAGATTCATTCCCATCTTTTGGGGGATTTGAACAGTGTGGAATAGAATTATGCTTAGACATGTAAGTCCCCAGAGGTGCTCATATGTGGAATAGAATTGGGCCCATAGTGTTCATTGGACAGAATGCTTGGAGATTTGAGTAAATAGAAATGGCCACAGATTGAAGCAATGCTGAGCAGGAGCTTAAGGCACTCCTGAGCTGGAAGTAAGCAAGCCAGGGGGAAATCCAAAAACTGCAAATGGCATTAAAACCCTTCTCCTGGTACCCCATCACCAGACTTTCTTTCTCCAGTGTTTCCATTACAAAATTATGATACCATATTACTTGTATTACAATGTCACCTATCAATCCCTTTTAAGGATCCAGGCACCACTGTGCAAGGCCCTGTAGGGACAAAAAATGAATATATAAATTGTATGTATATGCAGGGTTATGTATAGTTTCAAAGAAGAAAGAGAAAATCTGCTTTGAAGAAATCCCTTTTTATGTTCTTACCTCTATTGCTTAACTTTCTCATAAAAATAAGAAACAAAATTCTGTGCACACCCACCATTGGCTACAAAACACTGAAATCAGCTACTTCTTATCACTGTGTAATTGGCAGAGTGTCTCAGGAGAGGCACATGTTCTGCTAGTAAAACCTGTTTTTAGGCCTTAGAGGATCAGACGAAGAGGAGGGAGGGAGTATAACCCCTCTATGACCCTAACTGGCAAGAGGAAGTCTGAAATCAATAGTTCGAAAGTGGGGGCAGGTAGGGATAGAAAAGGTAAGTTAGTCTGATGTATGGTGAAGTTTTAGGAAGGAAGAGAAGGACACAAAACAGAGGATAAGAAGTGGTATGCTACGTAAAGTAGAGGATAAGAAGCAGCATTTAAAGGAACAAGAAGAAATAAAATATCAGACAGGATAGGGGACAAATGAAAGGAAAATAAAACAACTTCTCAAAAAGAAAATGAATCAACATAGTAACAGAAGCAGTTTCAGAGAAATTTCAGTGAGTTCAGAGAAACAAAGTAGCTGATATGATAAATCAGTCAGACTGAAGGTATCCTACGCGAGATGTTGTTGGTAGAATAAGAAGGAAGGAAATTGCCTATTGCAGTGGTTTTCAAACATCCTTAAGTCCAGGGCCCTTTCATATCACTTCTGCTGCAGAACTCCTACCGTTGGCTTTGCAGGCCCTGTAAGCTGATATGGAGCCAGGCAATACAGCACAACAGTGGCAGCTGCCATTACCTCCTGGTCTCTTTGTGGAACCTCTGATGATATTCCATGGCACACAGTTTGAAAGCCACTGGCTTACAGGATGCAGTGGTCATTTTAGGATTACGTACAAATATCATTTGTGTTCTGTTTACTTTCTCTTCTAAATACAGCATAGAAGAAACTTACTTATTGTGTCTGGTATTTCAGTTGTGCTTGAGTACATGAGGAATTAGCAGCAGCAGCAGCAGCAGCATTCTTTCTTCTCCTGTTTCCACTGATGGGGAGGTGGAGAAGATACTTGTCTATCTGAAAATGCTGTTGGCAGTGGAGAGGTTCATGAGTTGGGTGTAATCTGCATGTTGCTGTCAATGTTGTTTCATTATTTCTACTAGTGGCTTCAAATGAGTTGAAGAGGATGGGGGAGAGGGCTGAAAAAGAGGAGAAAAGCCTCTAGATATGGAAAAACAGTTACTTGGGGATAATGATCCTCTGGATTCAGGCTCAAGGGGTAGACCTAAGCTATTCTGCAACATTTCTGTTTATTCAAACAGCCTTTTGTAGATCCAACCTTTTGAAGGTTGGTCAGCACTATTTGGTTAATAGAGCCTGGGCAAACTGTTGATGCTATCTCTACCAGTCTTAGTGTACATTACTTAATAGCCCATTTGTAGGCAGATGTGGCTAGCAGAATTAAACACCTGGCACTTTCATCACCTCTGAGCTCCAACTTTTTTATGATATGACCTTTAATTTATTATTATTTTAATTGAAGAAAGTGAAAACAGCTTTGAATCAATAAAATGCTTTTATTTCTTCAATTCTTTTCTTTTGTCTGATGGTTTATTCCTAAATATTCAGATTTGTGGCCTTTTTGTAACATTGGTTATGAATTTTTACTGGGTGGTAAAATGCAAATAAAGAATTTCAGTGAAACCTAAAGCAATGGAAGAATGTCAGGGAAGGTTGTTATGATAATACCACAAGCACATGTGATTGCTAGTATTTTTTTAAGGTTGTGGAATATTAGATTTGTATGTGGAATGACATCACACAGTAAGGTGTCAACGTTATTATCAACTAATTATCAGCATCAGTGCAACATATGACTATACCTAAGCACATGCATTATCTTTTTATCCTCTGATCCTGCAAAGACTTACATGTTTACCTTTAAGCTCATGAATATTCCTATTGAAACACACAGAAGCAATTATTTAATGTAAATCTTGTGACTGAAAATTAAATTTCAATTATCCACTGGCATGACTGAAGTTAAGCCCTGCCATATGTTTGCAGGATAAGGACTTTATATTGAAATTAACAGTCATCTGATTATTTTTTTTATGGCCTAAGCTGGAATCCCATTTCACTGCCCTTTGCTGACCAGATTGTCTTGCTCTGCAATGATATTTAATTCTGTTTGTCAATATTTGTATCTAGCACATGTCATGTGCCTCAGTGATACAGCACTTTAAAATTTAAAAAAGCATGCCAAGTGATGATGTTTAGATGACTAAAAAGAGGAAGCAAACCGAAGAAATCATGTAAATGGAGGAATTAAATGTACTGCTTTATTTTTAGTGTGAATGAGTTTACATCTCCATTGTCAGAGGTATAATACAATATAAATGGCCTTTATTGTTAGAGCTGTGTGAGTGCTAGAAAAATGTCAAGTGACTGTTCATACAAATTTAGAAATTAATTTGCTTCTGCTGTGCTTGTGTACCTTTGTGTTTGCTTTTATAAACAATCCACTTTTACTAGGACGAATGCATATAGAAAGCAAACTTTAACTTACATATTCAAGCACTTTCAGATAGCATATTTTAGATTTGCACAAGCAAATATTTACATTAGATAGATCTGGTATATTTCAGACAGGATGAGATACAGTTGACCTATCAGGCTGGTGTGCCATAGATATTATTGAAGGAGTCTGAAAAGGATCTGATTATGCCCTTAACCATTAGGACAGCACATATATCTCTAGTTACTTTATGGGCATGTATAGATTAAAAAAAGTGATGTGACTATAATATTTATGGACTAGACATGCATGTTCTAGATCCAGCTGAATGTAGCAGAGACACAGATCATCAAGACTGCTGAGACAGGCTGACAGCTTCTGGTTATGTTACAGGTGGTTGCTGTAGTCAGTGAGACCACTTCAGTAACAGGATGATGTGAAAAAGAAAATGATGAGCAAGAGGCAATTGCTGATAGGGCAATGAGGAGGAAATGCTGGTTGTTTGGATAAAACTGCCAAATGAAGGATAACCACCTCCTAAATTGGGCTCTTCCTGCTTGTAGAGGACAGTGGACCAGATGCAGTTTGCTCAGGAAGTGGCTAGGTGACAAGACAGAACAGTGAAATGGGGATCTAAAGATGCTATATTCTGAAACCAAGATGGAGCACAGTGGAGCTCTTGAATACAACATGATGTTGGCCCTAAAGTCATTAGGCTACGAGATCAAGGAAAGAAGTAAGGAAATTACAGATTGGTTTTGTCTAGAAATTGTTCCTCAGAAAAGGACTTGGTGGCCCAGAAACAACAAAAAATTCGAAACTTTCCTGATCATGTTACTTTGCCTTATTTATTTATGAAGACATTCTACCCCACCACCTGTCCCTCCCATTTCACCTTGTGCTCTAGTTGTCATAAAGGGTATACCCATCCAGATTCTCATTCAGGAAGGTATGTTTGACTAGCAGAGCTTTCAAACACGTGCTTAATCCCATTGAAGTCTATGGAATTTCAACACATCCTTAAATAATTCCTCAGGTTGTTTTCTGAATATGGTTTCATTTAAGCATGTGCTTTTCTGACCTAATCATGGAAAAAAAGCAATACCACGTAACTGATATGGCCAATCACAAGTAACAAAGCTCAAATGTCCCATACTGCTTATTAAATTGTCCTAAAGTATCTATGATTAATTCAGAAGGAATACAAAAATCTTTCAAAACTAGCTGACTATATCTGAGGAAATTTCAGGTAGATTGCAAACTTTTTAGAAGCAGAGGCTACTTGTGACATGTGCGGGGTGAATTGCGGGGTGGGAGGAAGATGTGGTCACACCACTTTTCAATTCCTTCTCCACTTCCGCTAACCATGGGAGTCAAGGGCTCCATCCTGTCTGAGCTGGGCTGCCTGGGTCCTCTTCCTGAGCTGATGCAGCACTGCTGGCTGCTCACCCAACTTGGGAAAAGGGGCCAAGCAGCCCATTTCTGGCAGAATCTGGCTTTCATTCAGCTGCCTCAGAAGGTGCTGCTGGATGCCCACCCAACTGAGAGTCCAGTCCTACTGGAGCCGGACTGTACTCCCAAGCTGGGTGGACACTCAGCAGCCCCTGCTGCATCTTAGCAGCCTTGGAGACCGAGGGCTTCAGCCTGACTGCACACTTTTCCCAAAAATCTAGATCCACTGCTGGACATGAAAACTATGCCTTAATTATTCATCACCTATTTTATTTATTCTGCATTCTAATTATGAATGGTAATTAACAAGCTAATAAAAGACCCAAAGCTTTTGTAATTTGTGCTCTATAGCCTCTAAATATGAATTTAAATGTGTTGTGTCTTTGACTTCAATAGGTTTACACCCATGAATAAGGATGCCTTGTCTAAAGAAAGCCTTTCTGAACCAGGCTTTTCTTTAGTATGCATTTTGATGACTACAAATGCAGATGAACATGGGGGAGCAGAAGACAGCATGATGGTAATAGCAATTAAAATCCTGCTGCTGTTCTGGTTGATAATGCATGAGTCATGGGAGGTCTGAAAATTTTCTTTTAACCTTTACCATTACACTAGAGCTCTATAATAATTGTTTATATGCCATAACCGAATAGTAAAACAAAGCTTTGAGAAACCTTTTTCAAATTTCCATTTGCATGGATGCTCACAGAAGGGACTAACTACTGGGCAACATACGTATATGGTAGAGCTTGAGGAAATTATACACTATTTTTAATGGTGATTTAGTAAGACTGTGATTTTGATTAATGTTAGAATAAAAGAGTTAAATCTGATTAAGAAGGAATGGCAACTTTATTCCGACTGCTGTAATTCTTAGTTTTTCAACACTTAATTAAAACTTGGAAGAAATCCTTTCTTTGTTCAACACTCTTTGTCTTCACTTAAGGCCTAACCAATCTTTCCAATATATATATATATTTAATTAGTTAATAAATACTCAACAACAACAACAAAATCAAGACTCTTCCTGATCCTTAAGAAAAAAAAAAGAAATAGAATAAAATTCTGGGGAAACAGAAGGCAGGGCAGGCAGGGGTAGGGGGAGGTTCCTCTTAGTCCTTCCACAAAGGGACAAACAAAAATTGCACACATATTTGCAAGTTATTTTAGACAACACAGTAGTGTTAGACTGAAGCTATAGCCATGATGGCCAGGAATTATGCCACAGGCAAGGATTTCGAAGGGTGCATAATTAAGATAGAGCTAGATAAACTTTTGAATGAAGATTCATAGATGTATGGTTGGAAGGGACCTAAGTAGATCATCAAGTCCGACCCCCTGCCCTGGGCAGGAGAGAATGCCGGGCTCATATGACCCCAGCTAGGTAACTGTCAAGCCTCCTCTTAAAGACCCCCAAGGTAGGAGCCAGCACTACTTCCCTTGGAAGTTGGTTCCAGATCCTAGCTGCCCTGACTGTGAAATAGTGTCTTCTAATGTCCAGTCTGAACGTACTCGCAAACACTTATGGCCGTTATTCCTTGTTACTCTGGGAGGTGCTCGGGTGAATAGGGTCTCTCCCATTCCCTGCTAGTACCCCCTGGTAAGTTTGTAGATAGCCATCAGGTCCCCCCTCAGCCTTCTCTTGTGAAGGCTGAACAGGTTCAGGTCTTGTAGCCTCTCCTTGTAGGGTGTGCCCTGCTGTCCCTGGATCATGTGAATGGCCCTCCTCTGGACACTCTCAATGATGGCCACATCTCTTCTAAAGTGTGGTGCCCAGAACTGGATGCAAGACTACAACTGTGGCCTGACCAGTGTTGCATAGAGGGGGAGGATCACCTCCTTGGCCCTGCTTGTGATGCATCTGTGGATGCATGACAAGGTGTGGTTGGCCCTACTGACTGTGTCCTCACATTAGCAACCCATGTTCATTTTGGAATCGATAGACTCCAAGATCTCTTTCCACCACTGTGCTTTCGAGGAGAGTTCTCCAGCCTACAGGTATGCTGCTGGTTCTTACTGCCCAAGTGCAGTTCCTTGCACTTGTCAGTATTGAATCCCATCCTATTCTCATTCGCCCACCCCTGTAACCTGTCCAAGTCCAGCTGTATCCTGTCCCTCCCTTCTAGCGTACCCACCTTGCCCCAGATCTTGGTGTCATCAGTGAATTTGAACAGGGTGCTTTTCACCCCCTCATCCAAGTCTAATAAAGAGATTAATAAAGAGATTAAACAG
>NW_017729032.1:68652477-68660579 GCF_001723915.1 Gavialis gangeticus
CATTACCCAGTGCTTTCTTTATACTCCCTGTGTATTTAAAAAAGGACTTTTTGTTGTCCTTGATCCTTGATACTAGCCCTAGTTCTGTATCTGCCTTAGCTTTCCTAACAGCCCCTGTACAAGACCAAGCGATGGAGATATACTCCTCTTTGGTGATAGCCCCTCCCTCTCACTGAGTGCATGCCTCTTTTTTGGCTTTCAGGTGTTCCTGAATGCCTTTGGTGAGCCAGGGGGCCTTTTGAGCACTCTTGCTCTCTTTGATTCTCATTGGGACTGTCACCCCTTGGGCTCAGAGGATCATCTCCTTAAGGAACGACCACTCATCCTGGACACCCAGTTCCCCAACTCTCTAGGACCCCAGTGCTTCTCCCACCAATTTCTGCAACTCATTGAAGTTGGTCCTCTTGAAGTCAAGGGCTACTGCCTTACTGCAGGCCCTTGACACCTTGCGCTGTATGGTGAATTCCAGTAGGTGATCATCACTGTCACCCAGGTGGTCAAGAACCTGGAGTCCCCTCACCAGCTCATTGCCTGTGGCCAGAACCAGGTCCAGGAGGGCATTCCCCCTGGTGGGATTCTGCACCTCCTGGGTTAAGTGGAGCTCCTGTATCTCAGCAAGGAACTTTTGTGAGCAGTCCAACCTGGGTGACTGCTCCTCCCAGCAGATGTCCGGGTAATTTAGACCACCCATGACGACTACATGCCTTGCCTTAAGTGCCTCCGCAAGCTGGCCCAAGAATTCACGGTCCAGCTCTTCCCCTTGGTTGCGTGGTCTGTAGTAGACCCCCACCATTAAATCCCTTTCCCCATGACCCCCCTATATTCTGACCCAGAGCACTTCAGCCTGCCCCTCCTCTGACCCCATCCCATTAGTTGAAGATGTGATTGCTCTTTGATGTAGAGCACCATGCCTCTGCCTTTCCTCCCCGTTCTATCCCGCCTGTATAGTCTGTAGCCCCTAATGTTTACTGCCAAGTTGTGGGATGAATCCCACCAGGTTTCTGTGAGCCCTACCATGTCTGGGTTTGTACTAGCTATCTGGAGGGCAAGTTCCTCCTGCTTATTTCCCATGCTATGAGCATTAGTGTAGAGGCATTTAAGGCCTTGTATTGGTGCATGCACAACCCCCCGATTCTTAGGACTATCCAGACCCCCATCACTTACCTGGGTAATCCTTGTGCTTGTCACCCGTCTTGGTTGGGAGGTGTCCTTCTGTGCTCCTGTGGCCCTATCCCCCAGCGAAGCTAATTTAAAGCACAACAATCTTCATCAGGTTCAAGTAGTGACAGACAATACAGCATGGTAAAAAAAAAACAGTGGTAAGGGGGGTAGAGAAATACCCATGGGTAGCAGATAACCAGAAGAAGAAAAGAAGCTGATTACAGGGAGATAAAGGCCTATCAAAAGGGAAGTGGAATATAGGGTGCCTATACACATGCTCAGGGGTGGGAGGTACATTTAAATTTGGGCGGTTCTCAGACAGCTGCTCTAATAAAAACAGTGCAGCATCACATGTATTAAGCCTCTGTGCATTTAAAAATGGCTGCAGGACACTTTAACTAAAATTCATTTGATACACTTTAGTTAAAGCACCCCATTGGCCATTTTTAAGCCAGTGGGGGCTTATACACACGATGTTGTAGTGATGCTAGACTGTTCTAATTCTGCAGAGCGTTCGAATGCTCAGACTTGATTGAGTCTGCTCTGACATGTTCTAATTACACCTGTAGTTACTATTTAAAGAGTCAAGCAAAACACAGAAATTTAAGGCACCATTTGAAGTAACCTGGGTATCTTCATGATGCAAACCTTCATTTTATATAACATTTAGTGACTTAAAAAAATAAAAAACAGCCCACTTCCAAACAGATTTTCCGGTTCAACCCAAAATCGATTTGTAATGGTTCTGGCTTTGTCTTGAGTCAAAACAACAAACTATGCCTACTGAGTGGTTTTGAGTTGTAGATACAAGTTACTGCATGTGAACAGAGATGAATGTATGTGACTATTGTGAAATAATGAATGATGCACTATAATGAAGTGTTCATATAGATAGATGATTAAATATTTACACTGAGTCCTATTCCAGTGTACTACTACACTTACAAGATTATTAGGGTGAACAAGCATCTTTCTGTATACCACTATGGGCTGCATCAAGCCTGTCTGTGGTTTGCACATTTGGGTAAATGTTGACCCAGGAAGACGTACTTCAAAGTGACTGCTCTTCCTTAGCAGCACTCCAAAGTCTTCTAGCTCCAATAGTTATATTAAAAGGATTACCATAGTAGCCCCATTGTAGCTAAGAGTTGTGCCCAGCATGAGCCAGGTGCTAGATCCAGAATGTGAGGGTAGTAGCACAAACAGATTTTGTCTATTGCAGCTGAATTCTTGATTGATGCAAAGTGTTTTCACTTTGTGTCTTTCCTCCATTTTTTTAAGAAAACATTTTATATCCAGGTAACTCTTAAATATGAACTGTAGAACATTCATCGTCCAAAAGCCACCAGGCAAACTGCATTTGTTTGGTTTTTATTTTTAAATTAATTTCCATTTTTGATGAACTATGCAACTGATTTTTAATATCACATTGATGAAATTTCAAATTTGGGGGGGAATCATAATATGTTGGGTAGGACACTTTAGTAAAAGAAGAGTAGGAAAAGAAAGGGTGCAACATGCTTGGAGAATATTTATGTAAAAGATTCTTATTATATTTCAGTCAGCCACCCCACATATTTTTTCTGTAATTTACATTAAGGTATTTTGATTATTGAATTCTTTCATTAATAACAGTATGAACCAGATATTGTTCCACCTATTAGGTGCCTGCGTGTGATACGATTCCACCCTTCTCAAACCTCTGAAAAACCATCAGTTCATCTTCTTTTCACAATATACTGGCATCTTAGCCTTGATGACATCACACAAATACATCCAGGACAAGGATCCACCTACTTTTTCATTTCATAACAGCTTGTCAGGAATTTGAGCAGGGTAAAATAGGACTGTATTTAGCTGTCCCAGTTCACTTAGGTGTCTAATAGAGAGACTAGGATCAGACCTTTTGGGCATGGACACACATACAAGCCCCTACTCTAACTCATGGCGCTCTACGTAAAGTGCCATGAGTTAGAGTGCCTTCCCCCCACTCCCCCAACCCAACAGATGTTTGCTTGTTGGGTTGCGCTGGAGTGGGGATAAAGTGTACCTGTAGGAGTCTGAAGACTCTGCCTGAAGGAGGAGACACCTCTCTTCCCCAGCCCCAGCCCTCCCAGCTCTGGGGCTGTCTGCAAGAAGGGAGAGGGGAGGTGGAATTAGCTGCCGGCTGGGGTTTGCCCGGCCCAGTCTAGGTGGCCTGTGAAGTGTGTGGGGGAGCTCTGATCCAAATCCTGCCCCACCTTCCAGCTCAGGCCATGCAAACCCCAGCTGGTAGCTTGCTCCTCCTCCCCTCTCCCTTCCTGTGGACAGCCCCAGGGGTGGGGTTGGGCTGCATCAGCCCAGCCCTGAGATGCACTAAAGTGCAGCACCTTCATTTAATACCTCATTTGGTGATGGTTAATATGTTGCATGATTGGCCACTTTAAAAGAGCTCTGCAGCCATGCACTGTATCACAGCATGGCTGTAGAGCACTTTCAGAGGGCTGACTGCGAAAATCATAAGTTCTGTCTGCACCCTTTGTGCATTATATTGGGACCCTGGGTTAAGGTATCTTGCTATTGCTTCAGATGCCAATGTTAGCCCCATGCTGGACTCATGCTGAAGGCAGTTTCATAGTTATTAGGGTCAGAAGGGACCTATTAGGTCCCTTCAAGTCTGACCCCCTGCTCTGGGCAGAAAAGAGCACTGTCCAATCTCCTTTTGAATATTTCCAAAGAAGGGGACAACACCACCTCCCTTGGTTGACCTAGCTGTAAATGGGTGCCTAGATATTCTAGCTGTGGAGTTAAAAGTAGACAGATATAATGCTACCCATATCACTCCTTTGCATGCCTTTGCCTTCAGAAGCAGGTGTGCCTTGATCACACTAACTTGATTGGCCCTTAGATTCAAGCAGACATTTAACTTGGTATGGATGTATTAACACTGATATTTAAACTTTTATTTTCTTTCAGTTTCTGATTTGCAGTAGCAAAACTACCTGCTAAAATATAAAATGACAGATAGGGTGTCTAACTGTATAGGCAAAAAATAAATATTTAAGCAGTTATAACTTCAGTATTTTAAAGTGTTTTTTTTCAAACACCCAATTTCTCATTGAGTAGCAGTACTTACATACAAAACTGGAACTTCAGTCATGTTCCAGTTATTCATGTACAGTTAAATGTTTTATTACTTTTAAAGTTGGGAAAAATGTTCTGCTCCTCACTGATCATATATCCGAAAACTGAATAGTTGGATTCTAGTCAAACATTCAGAAAAATTGGCTTTGAGCTCAGACTAATGGAAAATCTGAGCCCATTGGAGAATATTTGAGAAAGATATAAGCACTCAGAACAGGAATTTATGATGGGCTGGCTTGCAACCATAGCTGCAAACATTTATGCCCATATTTAAATTTTGGCATGTGAGCAGTGCTGTTATAAGCAAACACATGTATAATCCCCCTATCCTACAATAAGCTGCCTGTGGACAGATCCTGCACTTTTTGTGAAGCTTTGCTGTAATCAGCAGAGTTCTATGCAGATTGTCTTTCTGTGACGAGTCTAATGCAGGCTTAAATGTTAGGTCTTAACATATTTTTTCCTTATGCAGGCCTGGTCTATACTGGGAAGTGCTTGTGTTTGTAAATGTGTATATTAAATATGTACTGGATATGACCATAAGCTGCATCCAACTGGAGGTCTGGTGGCAATGTGGTGGGGCTACTCATGCTGGGGTAGTTCCTATAAAATACCACAATGCTGCAACCTCCAGAGTAAGGCAAGTATAAGTCACCTCAAAACCCTAGCCCCCACTGCCTTGTGGGCACTCCTTGGTGGGAGAAAGGCTAAGGCATATCACCCTGACAGAAGTGTGCCCTCAGTGAGGTGTTAGGCAGTCAGCAGCAGTTCTTATCTGTTGGTCTCTGGCAAAAGCTAGTCATCGAGGCACTGAATGTCTGGACTCAGTTTGGCCTTTGGACTCTGTCTCAGTGGTCTAAAGAGGGGATGGCAGGCCTAGGGCAGCCTCCACTCCTCCATACTCTTGCCTAGACATGTGCGTCGAAAGTCTTAGTGATGGTCGCAGGACTCCGTACAAATGGATTCATCAGGCACCTAACTAGACCTCTTATGCGGACACCATGATCCAGAGGATCCATGGTTCCCTACTATTAATAGTTTTAAAATTCAACTGTGTTGTCTACAATAAAGATAAAACCTAATTTAACATGATGCTACTTAAATTTATTTTCTAACCTAATGCAATTTTCCATATATAGACAAAAGACGAGGTGCAAGAATGAACATAGGTACTACAATGTGATCAAGTGCCCAGCTTGTATGGGCTGTGTCATCTAGTAGAATCCACTGTCCTCACTTGATTGCCTACATTCCTTAGATGCATCAGAGTGAGATCCACAAAGCCTTCCTGCCAAACAGGGATCTCTGTAGCCTACAGCATGGAGGGAAATATCTTTACCATCCAGGCTGTGTATAAAGCAGCAGATCATGTCATCTTCACATAGAGCAAGATGGTAGGAAAAGTAAAGGTGACAGACAGATGGGGAGCAAGTGCCCCCCTTTTTAGGTACTTAGTTAACTCCAGGATTGGGGGGGAGTTCCCTCCACTTGGGATTCACGATTATGAATCCTCTTCTAAAGTATGCACATAAACCAGCTCCTTCTCACAAAACATAGGTGGAAGAGAAAGTGGTGTCATTTCTCCTTTTACAACAATAGCTTATCAAAGGTATGGGAGACAAATCCTTCCTCTGCCTGGTAGGTCTTGAACCTAAATATCCTACAAGAGTGCCCTCTACATTCAATGATGGTCTCCCCTGTTGAAGCTACTTATTTTGCATGCTTAAATATTCAGTGGAACAGAGATTATGCCTAAGTTCCTTCTCATCCCTGGTGAGCACTCTAACCACTGCAATAGAGAATATTTCTCTCACACTATCACCTGGATGAATTAATACTTAATTATTCCACGCAGTATGGAACAGCTTCAACAGCAAGGATTGGGCTTTCCCTCATGCCATTTCAGAATATTTTCTAACCTGGTGGCTAGGGTTCTCTCCTGGGAAGCAAAAGATATGGCTTCAAATCCTGTCTAGTACAGGATACTTTTAAACTTGTTTCCCATATGTCACTGGGCTACTGGGTAAAAGGGAGGAACTTCTTCCTCTGTCCGTTTTGTGCAGAGGCCAGTTTGGTAGGGTTGATCTACTTACTAGATCAAGTTCCATAGGCAGGGCAATGTATAGATTGTGAAATCTGAGGGTCCCAGCTGGTTGGCACTGTGGGTACTTAGGAAACTTTACTGGCAAAGTATTAGGCTTCTAGGGGCTACAGGTGCTGCGAGGGTTACATGGTAGCTGAATAAGAATTTTGAGGATCTAACCATTTGTCCTTTGACACTAGAAGTGACGCTTAAGCACCAGAGAGTCCTTGTGTAAATGTAGACCAAAGTCATTGTGGGCACATAGTTGGGTGCGCTCATCTTCAGCTTTCTGTTCATAGAAGAATATGGAGAGCTTTCCTTCTCTGTAGGTTGCTAGCTGTATCCACCACGCAAAATAAAAAAATGATTTCTCTTCATAGTTTAGACATCTTTTTAATTGCATCACTGGTAAGATGCAAAGTTATTGCTCTGCTGAGTTTTTACAGGTATAACTTGTTTCGAGAAGAATTGACACGTACAGTATTTTAATACAATGGACTTAAACCATTTGAAAATAGCTGCATGTCCATGTTGTTCTTTTTTTTTTTTTAAAGTATATCTACCGTGAAAAGCAGCTTTGAGTGTCTAGAGCAGCTGAGGTTCTTCAGGTAGCTGCAGTATCTTTTATTAGACTAACTTTTATTAGTCCCTTCCAGCCCTAATGTCTATGAAACTTGTCTACAATACAGGTAAAACCTATGAAACTGAATAGCAGCTGATCATGTCATCCTTCACATCAAACCCTATCTACTCTGCAGCCCACAGCACAGAGGGAAGGACCGTTACCACCTGGGCTGTGTCTAAAGCAACAAATCATCAAACTGTATCAGCTCTGTAGCCTAGGCACTGATTTTTACCATCCAGACTCTGAACGAGTTGATCTTGCACTAACAGCATACTGGTAACGGGGGAACAACTAAATTACAAAAACTCCGGGGTTTTTTTTTTTTGTTTGTTTGTTCTGTAATCCTCTCAGAGTTGGTTTCCCCACCTGCTTATGCTTCATTCACATCGGGTGCATGGAAGTGGGTGAGGGTCCTGGGCTGGACTTCAGAAACTCTGTCCCCAGCCCCCCTCCTGGAAGCAGGAATCACTCTAGAAACATCTCCCCTCGCTGCAGCGCCCGGCTCTCCCCGAGCCAATGAAGGCTGGACTCCCCCCTCCCCCAGCCCGCCCTGGGGACAGTGCAGCGAGCAGCCACATGGCAACGGCAAGCGGCTGCACAAAAGAGGCACGCGCGGGTGGAAAAATACAGCCCTGGCTCCCGGCTCAAGTTTCTTCTCCCTGGCCGGGGGCGGCAAAAAATAGCTTTATAAAAAAAAAAAATTAAATAAATAAATAAATAAAAAACAGAAGAGAACCCGCATCTGCAACAGGAGGCAAAAGGGCGCCCGAGGCGCAACCCTGCTGCAAGCGTGAGAGAGAAGCAAACACCACCCCCCACTGCAGGGGCGCGCCGAGCTGTGGGGCCACTCCGCTAATGGCCGCCGCGAAGCCCCACCCCCCGATCCGGATTGGCTGGCGCGGCTTCGTCAGCTCTCGGCCCTTTCCGCCACCCGCCGTCTCCAGACGGGCTTTATGTCTGCGGGCCCCGCGCGCCTGCGCGGCCGCCATCTTAACTCGGCACCTCCTCCTCCTCCTACTTCCCCCGCCCCACTGGCCCAGCGCCGTCCTCCAGCGCTGCGCGCGGAGCCGGGGGGACGCGCCGTGACAGGGAGCGAGCCGCCGGGCAGCG
>NW_017729032.1:68660589-68667726 GCF_001723915.1 Gavialis gangeticus
CGCGCGCGGGGAGGGGGTGGGGGCGTGGGGGAGGGGGGGGGTGTGCGTGCGCGGTGCGCCCCGTGCCAAGCTAACTGCGTGCCTGTCTGTGTCTCTCCGTCTCGGTGTCTCTGCCGGGGAACCGCGCTCCTAAAATAACCCCGCTACAATGCGCCAGCCTGACTCAGCCGCAGACAGCAGCAGCAGCAGCAGCAGCAGTGCGAGGGGGAAGATGGCGCACCCGGCGATGTTCCCTCGAAGGGGCAGCAGCAGCACCAGCACCACTGGCGGCGGCGGCCCCCCTCCCAGTGCCGGCGGTGCTGCCCTCTCTGCTGAGGAGTATCAGCCACCCCTGCTGGGCCAGCCGCTGCTGCCCGCGTCTCCCGCAGCAGCATCCGCCTCGCCGGGTCCCCAGCCGGCACCCCCTCCTCCACAGAGCCTGAACTTCCTCCCGCAGGCGCCGCTCCCGCAGCAGCCTCTGGGCCAGGCCGGAGCACAAATGAAGAAGAAAAGCGGCTTCCAGATCACTAGCGTGACCCCAGCCCAGATTTCGGCCAGCATCAGCTCCAACAACAGCATAGCCGAGGACACGGAAAGCTACGATGATCTGGATGAGTCCCACACGGAAGACCTGTCGTCTTCCGAAATCCTGGATGTTTCGCTCTCCAGGGCCACTGACTTGGGGGAACCTGAACGGAGCTCCTCTGAAGAGACCTTAAACAACTTCCAGGAGGCTGAGACTCCCGGGGCTGTCTCTCCAAACCAGCCTCACCTTTCTCAGCAGCACCCTCCTTTGCCTCACCCCGCCCAGCAGAGCGTTGTGATCAATGGGAGTGTTCACCCACATCACGTTCACCACCACCATCCCCTCCATCACCATGGCCATCACCATCCATCTCCTTCTGGAGCGGGCAGCACACCAGCCTCTGGAGGACCACCTCCCAGTCCATCCTTTAGAAAACTGTCCACAACTGGAAGCTCTGACAATGTTATAACAACTGCACCAGTTTCTGCTGCATCATCCACTGGTAGCCCGGCATCTGTCATGTCCAATATCCGCACTACAAGTACTTCTGGCAGTATAGGTGTAAGTCCTGTTACCGGAACTAGTACGTTAAGTAATATGGGTGGTGGTAGCTCTGGTGTGACGAGCGGCATGCTTGGTACTGTAAATTTAAACATCCCAGGTACTGGTAATGTAAATGCTTTGTCTGGAACTGGCAGCAGTGTTAATGTTAATATCTTGAGTGGTATTGGCAATGGTACGAGTGCTTCCTCTAATGTCATTAACAATGTTACTAATCCAACAGCAGGATTGGGATCAAGTCAGCAGCAGCCTGCAGCTGGCACGTCAAGGTTTAGAGTTGTAAAATTAGATTCCAGCTCCGAACCTTTTAAAAAGGGGAGATGGACATGCACCGAATTCTATGATAAAGACAACACTGTTGCAGTTACAGAAGGAGTAGCAGTAAACAAAGCAGTAGAGACTATAAAACAAAACCCACTTGAAGTGACTTCTGAAAGGGAGAGCACCAGTGGGAGTTCTGTTAGCAGCAGTGTAAGCACACTGAGTCACTACACAGAAAGTGTGGGAAGTGGAGAAATGGGAGCATCTACTGTGGTACAACAGCAAGCATTTCAGGGTGTGGGTCCGCAGCAGATGGATTTTAGCAGTGCTGGTCCTCAGCCTATTCCAGCATCCAGTATACCACAGAGTGTTTCTCAGTCACAGCTTGCTCAAGTCCAGCTGCATGCCCAAGAAGTAAACTATTCGCAGCAAAAGCAAGGGGTCCAGCCTCCTGCGTCGGCCAGCCTAACCACTGTTACTGGAGTTCAGTCAACCCCAGTTAATATAGTAGGTGTATCTTCAGCTTTAGGCCACCAACAACCTGCCATGCAGAGTATGGCTCAACAGCAGCTACCATATTCTCAGCCAGCACAACCTGTGCAAACTTTGCCAGTTGTACAACAGCAGCAACTACAGTATGGACAACAACAGCAGCAACAACAGGCAGTTCCTACACAGATGGCCCCGGGGGTTGTTAAACAAGTGAGTCAAAACTCTGTTACAGGGACTATGCCAGACTACATGCAACACCAACAGATGCTTCAGACTTCAGCACCTGCCATGCAGTCTGGTACTACAGCAGTAGGAACAGGCACACCAGTTCCTGTTGCTCAGGCACCAAGCATGCAGCCTTCAGTACAAGCACACCCTGCCGTGACACCAGCCCAGCCTGTTGCACATGCTCAAACAGTAATGCCAGCGGTAGGTCCTAGTGGTCAGATTCTGAATGTTGGACAACAAGGAAGCGTACCTACAGTTGTACAGCAGGCACCTGGTGCAAACCAAATTCCTCCTCCAGTTATGCAACCAAGCACTGCTCCTCCAGCTTCACAAGTGGTGCAGCCTGTTCAGACTGGGATAATGCAGCAAGGACTACAGGCTGGTGGCCCAAGCCTTCCTCAGCAAATGGTCATTGCTCAGCAAAGTACTTTGTTACCTGTACAACCACAGGCACAGGCCTTAGAATCTGTAGCACAAGGAATGACCAGCCAGCAGTTGCCTGCAGTTAGTCCTATACCTTCTGCTAGCACTGTTCCTGCTCCAAGCCAACCTAGTTCAAATATCCCTCCTGGTATACCTTCTGCTTCTATAAGTATGGGTCCACCACACAATATAGCACAAGCTTCAACTGTACAAAATGGGAATTTGGTTCAGAGTGTTGCTCAGCCTTCCGTGATATCAACAAGTATAGGTATGCCAGTAGCACCAAGTGTGCCGCAACAGGTACCACTAAGCTCCACCCAGTTCCCTGTACAGTCACTAACTCAGTCAATTGTAAGCCAGATTGAAGATGGCAGGCGCCCTACGGAACCTTCCTTAGTTGGTTTACCTCAAGCTGCTAGTGGTGAAAGTGGTGTTGGAGCACCAGCTCTTTCAGATGGGAGTGGCAGCAGCATAACGTCCTCTGCTTCCCTTTTTCCTCTGAAGGTACTGCCGCTGACAACACACCTTGTTGATGGTGAGGATGAGAGGTAAGAACATGTTGGCTTTGCAAATAGGCTATATATCCCTTTAGTATATGTTAACTAGCAGCTGCCATGCAACTATGTCACAAAATGAAGTATAATATTGTATGCACAGTTTTAATACTTTTATGTGAGAAGGATTGTTTCTCAAGTGGCAGCACACAGCTGCTCTCTTTAAAATTCTCATGCTGCTGCCCTTGATTGGACTGGGTTGTACTGATTGTGCTCTGTAACTATGTTGCTTGAGTATGTTGTATTTGTGTAGTAATAAGTAAGGGGGTGCGTATGTTACACGTAGCCACGTGGACAGGGACTGACAAAAATACTCTTGAGTCTTACGTGCATCAGCTATACTTTGTTTCCTCTTAAATACAGTGAAATAAGTATGTATTTTTAGGTATGTCTTACAAGCCTTGCTCTTTCTTCTGTCTCAGGTTCTTTTTTTTTTTCAGGTTTTGTCTTATTCAGGTTTGAACCACCTGTGACCATGTGCTCTGTGGAAGGTTTTGGCCTCTAGCAGCTATCAGCCACTTCAGGCGATTGGGTTGTAGTGGGGAAGGGGTTAATTTTGAAATGGATTAATTTAGAGGTTGGTCCGAACCTCTGTGCTTCCTTCCCGTGTTCTCCATTGTTTATTGTCCCTTTCCTCTTCCCTTCCCTGACACTTGCTGCGTGTTGAATCCAGTGTCACTGTTGCTCTGTTCCTTTGCAGCCAATGTGCCTGTACTGTGCAGAGTGCCTGAGTAATAACTATTATATTATTAAAAACCAACCAAACAACCAAATTAACAAATAGCTTTGCACCCTTGCTGTTTCAAACAGGTTGGGGGGGGGGTGCGTGTGTGTGTATGCACGCATGCGTGTGCATGTGTTGGGTTCTTGGAGACTCTGTAGGGGAGCCATGTCAATTTCCAAGGCTCCTGTCTGCACAGAATGTAGCAGCCTTGGCAACAGCCATTTAAACCTGCTATTGTTTAATATTAATTGTGTCTGGAAATCCTTGATGGGATTAGGGCCCTGTTGATATGCATTTGGATACTGCCCATGAAGATTTGATCACTCTCCCAAAGAATTCATAGTCTGAGGCGAGGAAGGGCTGCTAGTGTTAGAGATGGCTAACAGAAGACAGAATTAAATGGCACTGAATATGCTAGGGGGCAAACCCCCCCCCATTAAAAATGGAAAGATTCATTCAGACCAGAAGTGGAAGAAATAAAGTTGTTAACTCTCTTTTGTCTCCAGTTCTTCTTTCAGTGCAGTCTTAATGAGACAGGAGGGATGTGTGGTTGGTTGGTTTGTTTGTTTTTCCTTAACTCAGGATTATTGGGTTCATTTAGCCCATTTAACTCTTAGGAATAGGGAAGGACAAATTTATCTTCTTGATGACTTGATTTTTTTTTTAGGATGGTGACAGGTGTTTTGTTTTGTCCCATTTTCTTTATGGTCTTTTGGTATTTGTTCTTTTTTGCTGTTGAGTGCATATATATTAGTCTCTTGTTTGAGGAAGCAATATTGTGCTTAGTATATACTTAAGTAAGTACACAGGAAGTATGTTCATTAAGTAAAATGGTGGCATCTGGACTCTGGGATGTCAGTGTTTTATGTTTCAAGATTAATATACATACATCAAAAGTAGTTTTAAATCTGACGGGAGAATATAGAAGAATAATGTAATTGAATGATGCCGAGTGATGTCATAATTGGACTGAAGAAGCTGTAAAATTCCATTGAGTGTACACTTTTTTGGAGGGTGGAAAAATTAACCTGGGTAATATTTAATTTAAATTGAAGCCCAGCTTTTATTGAAGGCATTTTATAATTGTGTAAAGATGTATCCATATCTTCTATCCTGAAGTTGTTAACCCTTCAACTTCTTCTCAGTAATACCTACAGCACTTCTGTGCCCAGTTATTAGAAGAGGGGCATACCATCTACATCCTTTAAGGAGAGGAATTTTTTCATTCAAAGCAGTACCTAGTATTTGCCAAGTGTAACTCAGATTGCCTTTTCTTTGCCACATTTTGAAATAAACTGGAAAAAGATCTTAAAGATGAGTTGCCTGATAGGCTATCCTATGGAAAATTAATCTACAGGCTTCTTTTATTAAGGAGAATATAAAAGCAATACTTGTACAGCTCTCATTAATAAGCTGTTTGCTCTGACTTCTGTTCTTAGTCTGTCAAATATGCCCCAGATATTGACACCTCAAGTGCTAGGCTTGTCATCTGTCCTAATAACTCAGTCTTGTAAAATATAGGCTGATTTCCTCCTTGATGGTAGGTATCTTTATTTTTCCTTGAGTCATGGTATATACTGAGTCTGTTAAAATGCATCTTCTTGGTAATTTGTTAGATAAGGGGCTTGGTTTACTTTTAACTTGGTTATTAAAGCATGTCAATTTTGGACGTGATTACTTCGTCATATATATATATATAAAATGAGAAAGCTTGGCCAATAACGAAACTTATTTAAAAGGTTCTGAGGGTATTAAAATGGAATAAAAGCAAGAGATTTGGTAAATATTTTTCCATTACTATATACATGTTGTGGATGTGTCAAAGTAACACCTCCTTTGACAGTGTTTGCTTATGCCAATGAAGCATTTACAATAAGAATCAGTGTGTGGCATGACTAGCACAGTTTTTAGCTTTTAGTTTACAGTAAGTACAAAATCCAAGTCTTTTAACAGTATTATACTAATTGTTCTAAGCCTACAGTTAAATTAACAGCAGTTCAGTTTTTTGTTTCAAATGTTTCAATCCTAGTTCTCTACATTTTCATTCATAAATGTTTATAAGTACTGCAACAACATTTTTTTTATTTGTTTACTTCCTGCACTTGAGGGCACTTCACATTTATAGTCACTTTCATTATTTCCTCTGTAGCCCGTTTCATCAGTTTGCGTGGAGCTTTTATTTTCCCTTCCCTTCCTCCACTCCCCTCCCACTCATTTAGCCGAAGAGTAAGAAAATGTGATTGGATCTCAGTTTGGTGGGGCTTTGACTTAAAGGCATGTGTAATACTTGAAAGTGTTTTGTATTCATCTTTTAAAATGTGAGATTGTATAGTTTTGATACCAGATGGCTATAATCTTCATGGAAGGAATTTTGACTATAAATTGTGGGTGCATTAAACCCACCCAGCTAAATTATTTTGGACAAAGACTTTTAAAGTGTCTTTGAGGGAAAACTATCTTAAAAACAAAAGGGTGCAATCAAAAACAGGGAGAAGTTTTACAGAAAAATGTTTACATATGTGAGCTATTCAAACAAACAATAAATATGAGATTTTTGCATGTTGCCAACTCACTCTCAGACTGCAGACTGCAAGTAAAATGCATTGTGGCAAGCAAGCCAGGCGGTGGAATTGTGAAGACAGTGTACATGGAGGGTAAACCTGCTTTTCCTGAGACCTGTTCTTTGAATTTTAGTTATGCAACTTCTTAGTCCTCTCTTAAATAGGATTTTGTTGTTGTGTGTTAAGTTTGGGTAGTGTGTGTACTTAAAATAGTTTAGCACTTTAATTATTTGCACTGCGCTAACAGGGTTGCTTTTAGTTAAAACATAAATCTTTAAGCACTCTTAGGCTACCAGTTTCAGAAAGTAGCTGTAAAAACGTACCACTAATTTCAAAACTCGTATCCCAGAAGAGTATGTTTGAGTCTCTCTCAAATCTTCAAAGATTTGGCTATTTGCATCATTTGGAAATACAAACTATGTTTACTTGCTCACTTCGGTGAATCGAGGAATTCGGTAGTGTTCTGTGGTAAAAAGAACATTTTTGCTACTATGTTACGGTGTCTAGTTCAGTTTCACTCGCCTTGGTGAAACAGAACGCCAAGCTCAGGAACTTTGTTACTTCTTTGCTATACTTGAAGTGATGAGCAAGGCAAAAGTCTTCACTTATTCCTGCCCCCTAGCTGCTGGGAAGGAGTTCTCTTCCCATCATTTTGTAGGGGTCTTTTGTTTTCTTTCAGACTTGGATGCATTGGTTTATGTTCATTTTAACACACAAGGAAAGTTGCAAGGGTGTGTTGCAACACAATGTACACCTTGCCCTCAGTGCATGGGGAGGTGGTAGTGGAGGGGGTGGGAAGGAACAAACAAAGACCTAATCCTTTTTGTA
>NW_017729032.1:68672726-68688857 GCF_001723915.1 Gavialis gangeticus
CGCGGGTTTAGTGTTTTGGAATCGTGTCCTCGGCCTCGTGGAGGGAGAGGTGAGCAGCGTCCACGTGACCTGCCTTCAGCCCCTGACTCTCCCTGAACCGCATAAAAAAGACTTGAATAATCCCTCGGCAATGAAAAATACCTGACTTCTAGGGCGGTGTATCCTTAGCTCTGATTAAACGGCTTCAAGTCCATTCTGTAGTGATTGATGCATTTTAGTTTTTATCATCTGTGGTAGGAGTAGTTTTCTGTGGCACCTTTGATAGCTGTGCTGTATCTCATGCCATGATGCATGATATGGTGAGGACTGCCACAGTGGCTAGCACTTACTTCATGGCTTTATCTAAAAGGATGTAGATCTAGTGAATTGTTGATGGTGGTATGAGAACCATACTTCAACACTGCTTGTTGGAGATGCTGAGAAATATACTTTTCCAGGCAATAGCTTGATTAATCTTCTTCCCTTAACTTTCAGAGGTCTGGTTTTTGGTGCTGTTCCGTAATATTCTTGGAAATTGATTCATAATCAGGTCAAACCATTTCTGCACGTGTGCTTCTAAGAGAGACTTTTTCTGAGCTATTTAAGACTGAAAAGCGGTCATGTGACTTTCTCGGAGGTTGGGGATTTTTAATTTTAATTTGGTAATAATTTTATAGACTTTTAAATATTTGCAAAGGAGGACTTCAGAATTCCAGAATTGGTTTGATGTACTGGTAGTCTGAAACTCGGTCCTGGTCACATACCATAATGCTGTTTGATTAAGTCCCAGTGCAATGATGAGTCTCTCCTTCCTTAGTGGGATTGTCAGGTTACCAGAAAAAATTAAAACGGTAAGCTATTTACACTTTTAATAACGAATCCTGTAATGGTTGGGCAGTGGATGCTTGTGGCACCTATGCTGGAAATAATAAATAGTAATAAAGCATTTAACCGTGGAGAGAAAATAATACAGAATGTAAGAAGGCTAGCTAGAAAGGAATGGAACAGGTCTGGGGAAGACATGAGAAGTGGACCAAGCCATTAACTAAATATCAGCTTCAAGCACGGTATTATAAAGAGACAAATGTTTTGGTGGAAGAATTCCATGCAAAGCAAGCAAAGTAGTAATGAGTATTTGTTAGGTATGGTCTTGATGCATGTTTCTGCCTGGATTCTTTTGGTGTGTTCTATACTCGTGGTTTGAGGGTACAAGGAAAACTAGAGAGAATACAGAACATTATAACAAAATCGGTACAAGACTTTGAGCTTAAAATTTATAAGGAGAGAACATATTATATTTCTGTTATGTACTATTGTCTTGATGTGTTTAACAAAAGTGTCTACTGCATTTTACTGTAGTAATCCAAAGTTATGAATATTTGAATTGCACCATAGTTGTTTGGGCTCATAATGGTTATTTTTGCATTGAGTGAACTGTAAATAGGTCTTATGCTTATCCCTCTCATTTTTTTTGCCTTTTCCTGGCTTATTGGTACTCAGGATAGTGCAACATTAAGTGGAAATATGCTTCATGTTTTATGGGTCACTCTAAACAAGGGACTGTGATAAGTCTGTAACCTATTTCAAGGAAGCTTTAACAGTGGATTTTCTTGCATGCACATGCAACTTTTTTCAAAATTCAGTTGCTGGAAAGTGAAGCATTCATAAGGAAGGCAATATGCTAATAACAGTTTCTGCCTCTGCAGGGGTGGGTTGGGAAGGGAAGAGGGAGAAAGGTTGAAGGGAGCCCACATGTGCCGTTACCTAGCTGCTACCTGTGGACAACTGCTACTCAGTTACTTATTGCTATTTAATATATATTTTTAACAGATTCCCCCCATTCATTCTGCCTTTCAAAGACAAGTTTTGTTTAATACTCAGGAGTATATTGTACATGAAAAAATATGGGATAAGTGAAGGAGCATGATTATTCAGAATATAATAGGACAAGAAACCAAAGCCTGATGCTCAGGTAGGCATAGAAAAGCTCTTAAGTACAAATGGAGAACAGAGTAGATTTTCAAGCCCTTTTGTTATAGGCATTATGGATATTTAAGAAAAGTCTGAAGATACTGCTATGAATTGTGTAGTTGAAAGCTCTGCAAAATGTGGCATCAAATTGGGAGACTAAATTTAATGTTTTCTGACCCTGACAGCTAACTCTATCACCACTCAGTCCTTGGCTTGCCAGTGCAAACTGTTAAGAGAAGTGAATTGTGAAATGCTTTGTGGCCCAAATGCAACCCATTTTGGGTAAGACACCAAAAGCTGTTGTGTGGTACCTGTTTTTAGACCTTGGTTTGCTTTGTGGTAACAATTTTATGTGAAAGATTCCATCTCCAAATTAAGTTTAAGGGAGGTTTCAGCTGCAGGAACAAGAGGACCTGAAAGCATGCCATTCAAGGAAGAGGGACAGTCTTTGTACTTGTGAATGCAGAAAACTAATATATGTGACAAAATAGTATATATTTTTTGCAATAAATAGTTGTCTCTGCTGTGTCCCAGATGAATCACGGAAGGCCTCCGTAAAAATAGGTCTTTGCTTTCTTTTTGGTGTTTCACTCTTTCTGTTCAGTAAGGGTGCACTGATAAAGAGTTTTTGGGCCGATACTGATGGCCAGTACCAATCCGATTGCTGATATGCAAGCCCAGCAGCTTGCGGAGCAGTGTCTGCCTGGTAAGTCTGAGGGGAAGGGGTAGGGTGAAGGGAAGGGGCAAGGAGGGGGTAGATTGAAGCCCTCACAGTAAGGGAGGGATTGGGGCTGGGGCCTGGGGCAGGGACAGGCAGTGCACAGCCAGAGTGGGGCACGTGACAGAGGTGCAAGTGGTTCATCTGGGGGGAGGGAGGGATGGCTCCTGTTGCTACATGCATCCCTGCGGGGGGCATGTGCCACCCAGATCTGTGTGCAGGGTAAGGGCAGGCTGCTGCTGCGTGCTTGTGTCTGAGTGTGGTGCCGGGCTCTTCCTGGCAGGAGGTTTGGGCCAGGGCTGCACTTGAGGTGGATGGTGGTAGCACTGGGAGGGGTGTTGTGGGGAGGCTGTGGTGAATTTTGAAGTGGCTATAGCCCCCCTTCCCAGTGCTGCTGCCTGACCCAGCACAGCCCCCCTAGCAGGATGCTCTTGGCTCTGAGCATGCAGTGACAGCCTGCCCTCACCCTGCACGCAGATCCAGGGGACACATTCCTCCCTTGACGGTGCACGCAGTGGCAGAAGCCCACCCCCCATACCCCTTGGATGAGCCACTCACAGCTCCATCCTGTACCCCACCTTGTCCCGGCCAGACAGCACCTGCTGTAGCCCTTGCCCCAGCCCCACTCCCTCCCTCACTGTTTCAATCTGCTCCTACCCCTTCCCTGTAGATTTACCAGCTGGCCACTGCTTTTCAAGCTTCGGGGGTACGCTCCTGGCTGTATACATGCTGTGGCTGTGCTGGTGCACATGGCTTTTATCAGTGACATTATTGGCCACATCCGCCAAAAAAGGTGGATTGCTGATCATGTCAATTTTCCTCTTACCAATACAATATGGACTGATATATCAGTGCCTCTCTACTATTCAGAAGTCACTTCTGAATTTCCTTTCCTCCTGTACAACTTTAATTAATATTTATTGGTTAGTAATTATACATCAATCCAGTTAACTTAATAGTATTCATCTACTGTTTTGTACTCTAATAAGTAACTTCCTGGTGTTTCAGTTGCCTTTTTCAAACAATGATCTTTGTGAATTTTAGAAATATATATATCATGCTTAAATGTTGCTACTTCATGTTTTAAAATGATGGTAATTGCTATGTGAATTCTTAAAATTTTTCGTTGGGCCTTTTTTTTAACTTGGATGCATACAAGCGGCATGTTTTTGTGTTAAACACCTGCTTCCTGTGTGTATTCAAAGTCATATTTTTCCCAACATAGTAAGCAAATAAGACACGTACTTTCAGAAATTTGGGTGTCTGAATCTGTTTAATTGGGGTAAGGTTTTCAAATTTAGGTATCTGAATCATAGACGCTGAAAGTGTGACCTGACTCAGAAGTGCTGAGCATGTACAACTCATACTGGAATTGGTGGATCTCCAGGGGTTGAGGTTTTTCCTGAACATTGGCTGCTAATCTAGATGCTTGATTTTAGGTGTATAAGTTTGAATATTTGTCTTAAGTCTAGATTTTTGTTAGTTCTGCACTGTTGTCAAACCTGAAGTATAGGTGAGGCGAGCTTTGCTTTTGCTTGCACACAACTCTTGACTATAGTTGAGTTACTAGAAAAAAATTAAACCTTTGGTACCCCTGCACAGCCCCACTAAAGGGGATAATGTGGGCTATACTATATGTAAATGAGGGTGGAGTTTTGAAGGGGGTAGGGTTGAATACTTCAGGAAGCAGCATACCTTTGTTTTTTTTGGATCTAATCGTTTGAAAAAAAAAATTGGCTTTATGAAGTCAGGAAATATGGAATCATTGAAATTATTATAAATGGATACCAAGAGCAAAGAAAATACTGCTAAATGATTGAGGCCTAGCTGTGGAGACACAGTGAAGATTAGATGCGTCTGCTCAGGGGCAGGTTACTAACTGCAGTTAGAGTTTGTTATAGCTTGTGGTTAGCCCAGCTGAGTACTTAAGTATTCTAGACTGCTAGACCTTCATCCAGTAAAGCACTTGCATTCATGTGTGACCTTAAGCACACGTGTAGCCCCATTGTTTTGAATAGATGGATGGTTGGTTGATTGATTTCGACAGGCTTATTTTATTCACATTAATATTGTTATTGGTTTGGATAGCCAGTGAGAAGCTTGCAAAGCTTCTTTTTGGTTTCTGATTTCTTTAAAATACCCAACTCCAGGGCCTGTTGCCCCAGTGAATAATGAACGATTCTGTGAAATATGGAGATTGTACCGTGAATGAAGTTTCAGGGCTGAGGTTGTAGGTTCCACAACAACTTGAATTCGTTCCTGTTGTGTACATGTAATGTTAGATGAACTGTTAATTTTATGTTTTAAAATCTGTGTGGAGAATGGTAATTGCAGAAGATCTATATGGCTGTGTGGATTTGAACATAAAGTATTACTAGGGACTGACTTAATATGCAATTTCGTGGATTTCATGGAAATCGTGACATTGGGCAATGTCTGCAAAATCCTTGGGGGGGAAAAAACTTACTGAAAATAAAATAATGGCTCCCCAGTGGGAGCCAGCAGTCCTTATGGCAGCTGTGCCTTGGCTGCACAGCCTATGTGGGGGGTGAGGCTGCTGGCATAAAGTGGAGCAGCCAAGATGGTGGTTGCCCCACCCCTTGCTGCTGGTTGGCTGAGAGGGCTGCCTGTTGTTTGACCCTCCCCTTTCCTCCAATCAGTGATGAGTGTTGGGGCCTTATGATAGGCATCCTTAACCAGTCACTGGTGAGGGGTGGGTCCACTGAGGCCCCTCAACCAATAAGAGTTGTGGGAGGGGGGCACTGTATTAAGCCTGCAAAAATGGTGGCCAGTTCTGCAATCTGCCCATGAAATCAACCTCCTGCCTCCTTAATTTGGGTAGGTCCCTAAGTATTACAGGCATACTGGAAAGTTTATTATGTACTGTATTTATTCAACTATGAGATAACAGTGAATATAAGATGACCTCCCAATAATTACATTCCATATATGG
The DNA here is from genome assembly GCF_001723915.1 of Gavialis gangeticus. NCBI lineage: Eukaryota > Metazoa > Chordata > Crocodylia > Gavialidae > Gavialis > Gavialis gangeticus. Next base: position 68,678,348 of record NW_017729032.1, read on the forward strand.
AAATTATATGAATTGGTTATAATTTTCCAGGTGTAGAATCCATTAGAAGTTTGCCTTGAATTTGTCTCCTTCCCACTGGCACAGCAGGGAAAATAAATCTGGGGGGTCAGGTGGCCCCCATGCCCTCTGCCACAGCCAACTTATTCCCCCTGCAGCCCTCTTCCCCCCCCCCCCCCCCTCCCCCCCCCCCCCCCCCCCCTTACTGGTAGACTCTACTCCCCCTGAGCATGTGGAAGTGAGGGGCAAATTGGAATGCCCTGACCTCAAAATGATCAGACCTGTAGTAATTTGCATGTAGGGCAATTTCTACAGGTACCCATTGACTTAATTCACCCAGAGTTTATGCATTTTATTTTTATTTTATTTTATTTTTTTTTAACTGCTGCAAGTTTTATACAGGTATACCATAAACATACTCTTAAGCAGCACTTTTTTTTTTTTTTTTTTTACCAATGTGTATATAGCACAAACTATGCATGATACTAGTCAAAAGCCAGAAGGCTCATGGTTTACTGTATAGTTCTTTGGCTGGGCCCCAGCAGAGTCAGCAGTGTTTCAAGCCATGGTGACCCTGTAGCTCAGCACTGCTCATTATGTGCATGTGCTGTAAATATTTCCCCTCCTCCCCCAACAAAAGGATCTACATGCCAATTAGCTCCCATGCATGACTGGAACCAGGAGTTCTTGTCATGAATCCTGGGATCCTCCAAAAATGTACTTTCAGATGAGTCATAGGGCAAGCTGCTCTGGCTCTACGTCATGGAGGGTGGAGACACAATCATATGTGACAGGCTGAGAGAGAAGGCAACAGAGGGATTTTGGCTGAACTGTTTGGGGCCTCATTTGGTGGTGTTTGCCAGACATTTAAGGCTGGTGAATAAACAGGAATTTTTGGAAATGGAAAAGAAAGGCACAGCTCAGTTGTGGGAGTGAAGAGGAAGTAGAAATGTATTCAATGTAGTTGCTTACCAGAGCTTGAAAAAGTCTGGTCTGTGGGGAACTACTGTATATCTCATTCAATTGATTTGCTCTAACCCAGTGGTTCTCAACCTCTTTTGTACCGGGGACCCATTCGTAAATATCAGTGGCCAGTCCCAACCCAGTGCCCCTTACTCCTGACCTGCTGCCCCCTGCCGGGCCCCAGACCCCCCATGTGTGGGGCGAAGGGTGGGTGTGTGGGGTGGGCAGGGAGATGGGGCATGTGGGGGCCCCAAGCAGCCCCTCACAGGCTGGAACTCTGCCAGCTGCAGGGGTAAAGCCCCAGTTTTCCACGTGTTTCTCTCTGAAGGAGAATCCATTTTTTTAAAGTTTGTTTAGTGACCCTTTCATATTTTCTTGTGACCCACTTCTGGGTTGCGACTCATCTCTGTGGTAGGTTCCCATCAGTGCCTCAGCCTTTGGCATAGATCAAGAGCATTTTTGGCACCAAAGGAAAGGTGTTGGGGCTGATTCTGACTCTTCAGATGCTGGGCTGTTATTGCAGTTCCCCCATGTTTGGCGCCAGTTCACTGCAGAGGGATCACCTGCCCATTTTTTGTACAGTTGCCCCATATGGGTCATGTTTTTTTATAGTCATGCTCAGTGCTGGCTGCATTTAATCAACTTCAACTTTATAGTTGGTTTCTATTACTGAGCACAAGCTTTTGGCAGCAGTTTAACAACAGACAGTTCATTTAATAAGGTTTCCTTGTATGTCAGTACAAGATGAGGGGCTGACTGGAGGAAAACCTCAGCTCGTATTCAAGTAAATACAGTACAATATATCCAAAATATCATTTTGAATACAAACCGAAATGTAGATTGAATTCCAATCAGTTGTTATTACAAATGCTGAATTTTATTTATAAATGATGCAGCTTAAAATAGGTCATCAACACTAGCTGCTACTTATTCATATGCTAATATTTAAAATATGTTCATGTATTTGTGCCTTCAGTTGAATGTTTTAAAACTGGTAGAATTTGTCCCCTTCTCAAATCTTGTTAAATTGCATGAAAACAGGGCCTCTTTGATTATCTTATTCTTGAGTTAGTGATGAGTGCTCATTTGAACCCTTTAAGACTATGATCTATCATGAAAATGCCCTTTTAGCTCTAGCTAAACTTCCAAAAACTTTAAAAACCTCACTGTGATGCAGGGGGATCAAATCGCCTTCAAGAATGGATAGAATTGAGACTTTCATTAAACTTTGTCTGATCTCTTAGTTTTCCTAGCTGGTCTCACTTTCTTATAGGCAGGGTCCATCTAATGTTAGATGGGATCTGTGATTACTGGTAATCATAACTTACATAAGAGGAAGGGCAGAAATCATAAGAACAAAAAATAATTGTATTATTTTTGCTTTCGTGCATGTACAATACAGTTGGAATGACTGTTAAAACACTAAGTAAATAATTTAAGTAATTAAGTATGAGATTATTACTTAAATGAAAGCCTTCAACTTTTATTTCTTGACACAGAAGTTACTTTTAAGTTCCTTTGATTTTAGGATGCCTTCACCTTCGTGGTTGGTGGAAGTAGAATATCTTACCAATAGAGCAGTGGTTCTCAACTTTTTCTGCACCAGGACACATTTGTAAACATTGGCCACTCCTGACCTGCTGCCCTCCCAGTGTGTAGGGCAGGAAGTGGGTGTGTGGCATGGAGGGCCCCAAGCAGCCCCTTGCAGGCTGCAACTCTGCCAGCCTGCAGGGGAAACCCATAGTTTCCCACGCTGTTCTCCTTTCAAGGAGAATCCATTTTTAAAGTTTGTTGATCCTTTTTTAAAGTTTGTTCACCACCCTTTCATATATGCTAGCAATCCACTTTTGGGTCATGATGCACAGGTTGAGATACTCTGCAATAGAATATAAAACCTGTACTTTATTTTAAACCCCAAGCTGTGACTGTATTGCAGCTTAGAAAACTTTTTGGTCTTTTAAAGGGCAAATGGAATAGCAAACTAAAATTACTGAATCAGAATCCAGTTCTGTTTAATAATTGCTTGATATATGTTTAATTGAATGTAATATTGTGGGAGACCTGACAACAGTATGAAACAACTTTTTGACAATCTTTTCTGACTAAACTTGCTCCTAGAAGTTTTCTGTACCAATATCCCTTTGTCATCAAATTCCTGATGTCATCAGGAACTTTGATCAGAAGGCACAGCAATCATATTGAAAGACCTAGGCCGTAATCCTATAGCTCCCATTGCTGGTCAGAGTACCCTAAATCAATCATATCTTTGTTTAAAGAAGAAAAATTTGGGGATGCAAACCTTTTTGTTGTTTCAGGGTCTGGCTAACTCACAGGGAGGTGTGCAAAACACAGCCTGTGGGCTGGATCTGGCCTGCCAAGTGATTCTGTCCAACCTGTGGTAGGTCCTTCAGCCCCACCTGGCCTAGGCACAGGGGTAGGCCCAGGCCATGGTGCATGTGGTCAGTCTGCCTGCTGTTGGGTATGGAGGTGGCACTTGGCACAGCCCACCCTATCCCTGCATATGGCTCGGACACACTAGGAGCTCTAGTCCTCTGACTAGGCTTCCTGGCAGCAGCTGCCACCCAGGAGCATGTATGTGTCTCGCCACTGCTGGGCCCATGCCCTGCTGCCTGGGCATCCTGGGCCATCTGCCCCACCTCCACTACCAGATGGAGTGAGTGGGTGGGAAGGGTTTCTATGAAGACCGGTTTGGGACCCCAGCGGGCAGTGGGCTCTCAGCTGAGCAGATGGGGTGGTGCCATGGGCGGGCAAGGAGCAGTGCCTGGGAGTTGGATGAGCAGGCAGGGCTGGGGCTGGGATTGCAGGGTGGTGACAGCACAGGACTAGGGCCTGGAGTAGAGCTGTGATCTGCTCCATGCATGTCCCTGCAACGGTTGGGAACTGCAAGGCAGGGAACTGGTGTCTATCACAGGGGTGTGTGGGGAGAGAATTGCAGCTCTGCCCTAGGCCCTGGTCCCACACTGTCAGTACCCTGCGATCCCAGCCCTGCCTCCCTGTTCCGCTCCAGGACACAGCTTCCCACTCACCTGTGGCCCCATCCCATCCCCCCTTGCCCATGGGGCCTCTGGCTGGTCTACATGAATATTGTACCTGCCTGCTCAGTCCAGAACCCCGGTGGTGAGTGCAGGGCAGGCAGACCCAGGTCTGGATAGGATGAATTGGCATTCCCTGCCCCCCCAGCCCTGCCTGCAACAGCACTCTAAAATGCCAAAGTGGTCCTCCAGCCAAAATAATTGCGCCCCTTCTCCCCCGGGCTTAAAACATCCATCCATGGTATGGAGACTAGTAGAAACAGAATTGGTATAGTATTTCAAGGTAGCATGATTATCTAGTCCTCTTCAGAATTTTTTTTTTTTTAATGGAACTTTTGTACAAGAATAACTTACAATCCAAGTTTCTGTTAGGCTAATGTTTTTGTAGATCTGGAATTTTTTAAAAGAAGTTTGACATTTAGACACATTTTACTTTAAGTATGATTCTCCTGAATTTTCTCAAGCTGGCTGTGTATGCTGAGCACATATTATAAGGCTTAGTTAAGGACAAAATACTTTTTGTGGTATGTTAATAAGTATTTTCCTCACTAGGCAGCTGAAGCAGAGGTCAAGATAATTAATTGCTTTGAGGCTGATTCAGCTGTAGCTTAGGAACTGGTGATTCTGATTCTTAACTCTGTTTCTAGACCATGAAGCCACAGTGAGTGAAAACCTGGCCCCACTGATGTCAATGGAAACATACCTGCTTCCTCATTAGAAGGTTAAGGATTTAATTTTAAGCACTTGTGCAGTAAATTATTAAACTGCTCAGATAATGAGTCTGAGGTACAAGTACTCAGTAGATCCATATACTGCACTGCCAACTGCTACCTTTATAGGTATAATATCCCAAATTGAGCAAAATGGAAGTTGTTTATAAATTGTTTTGGAGAAGGTGCAAAATGTTTATTCATTTGCTTTTTGCAGGTTTTTGTTTCCAAGTAAGTGGGATTGTATTTAAAATGTGTGCATTTTGTTGTAAAAAGGAACATAAGGAAAATATTTAAGTGGTGTTTTGAATTTCTGACCTTTCACAGATTCGTGCATTTAAGTACGTACAATTGCTGATAGTGGGATCTTTGAGTACTTTATGACCCTGTTATGCTAAGTATTATACAGGCAGAGTGATGAGATGGTCCCCAGAGTTTACAGTCTGTTATAGATGCTATTGCTGAACTTCTTGGGAAATTTCTGTGAAGAATTAATGGGACCGAAACTTGAACACTAATATTTTGATGTTTTTAGATTCTGTTTTGGGAGTTGTAGCAGGGCACTAAGGTGCCTGCTACTGGAGGCAGTGTTACGAGCTCAGCTGCCAATCACCAGGACAGCACAGGTGCGGGTTGCCATGACAACCGGTCTGGTCAGCTGACTGGAAGGGGGCAGGGCATGGCCTTTATAAACAGCATAGGCTGAGGCCAGAGTCTGCCAAGGAGGTAGGATCTTGAGAAAACCCTGATGGGGAGATGCATGGAAGCAAGCCAGGTTGGCCAGGAATTTATGTTATAGCTCAGGGGTTTGTGTTTATGGTTTTAGTTGTTGTGGTGCGAGAAGCGCGGTGTCACCGGAGGATCAGGCGAGGCTGTAGGGGTGGAGGAGGCCTCAATAGGAGCCCCCCAGTAAGGTGGGGGTGCTCTGAGCGCCAGGGAGGGCGCTGCAGTGGGCGTGAGAAGCGTGGGTAGGAGCCCAGTGCGGGCTATGCAGGCACAGGGAAGAGACCCCGGTGCAGGCCATGCGAGCACAGGGAAGAGGCCCAGTGGGCGGGGGTGCGAGAAGCGCAAGAGGCGTGAGAAGCACGAGCAAGAGGCCCAGTGGGCACGGGCGCGAGAGGCGCGGGCCTCAGAGGCACCGTGCCAGGGAGGGAGAAAGGCAGCCTCCCTTCAATGAACCAAACATCAAAGATGTGGCAGGCGAGTGAGTGAGGGTGCAGGAAACCTGATCTGGCACGGTCGGCGGGGGTGTGAGGGGAGGACACGGCACCCCAGGCCCTGCTCTGTCACAGGAGTCATCAGAATCTTAAAGCCTTCCATTTTCTTTAAGAAAATTAGGAAAAAGGTAAAAACTACTACAATATTCTACTTCTGTTATATGTTCCTGAATGAGTTTGTGCCATCAGATGAATGGCACTGTCTTAGACTTTTGCATAAATGTTTATATTTTATTTAAAAAGGCCACCATTTTGTTGTGATTAGTGTAGTTTATCATGTCTGCTCTTTAGGTAGTTAACTAACTCTCCTTTCAGGCCTGTGTGTGTTCTTGCTGCTGTTTGCTTATGCCAGAATGCAGAGAGATGTAACTGAGCAGCCATGTTGTTTCCTCTTGCACCAGAAACTAACATGTATATGAAAGAAAAATCTTGTTAGTGGGACATCTCAACTTTCACTTCTAGAAAGGTACTGAGGAATGGAAAACAAACATGTAAAAGATAACTGTGAGCAATGAGTGTCTTAATTGTTTTATTAATTTATTTTCTGAATGCAGTTTTTTACATTTCAGTGTTCTTAGATTGTATGCTGTCAGCATCTCTCAGACTTGCAGAACAGGATTTCTTAATGTGAATACTGCTAGGGAAGACGGTATCTAGCTTTTTCTCATTCAGTGACTTCAGATACCCACTGACAGTTATGTAATAGTCTGAAAATATCATGGACAGAGTTTTAGTAACAATACTACAAACTGCACAGCAGAAACTTTAACGCTATGTACATACAGGTCTACACAAAGCAAATTGTATTGAGAGTTTGCCTAAGTTTATCTACTTAAAAAATGAAGTAGATCTTCACAGTTCATCTGCAAAAGACTCTGTAAGTTTAAGAATTTTATTAAGATTATAGGGATACTAACTTAAAAATCCTTTAAAAGTCACTTCTATTAAGCTTTAATATTTAAAAAATTGGAGGTCCTACTTAATTTTTTGGCCAAAGCACAAAAGATCCTGTATTTCCTACAGATATTGTTGATCTAATGTGTCTTTTCCTTTTCTGGTTGAAGGGATATGTTCTCTTTTTAATGTTTTAATTTTCTGAACAGAATGCTTTTTCAAATGATAACAACACTTGTTCCTTCTCCTCCCATTTTCTTCAGTGATTTTTTTTGTTTTTGTTTTTAGGATGCTCCATATCTCTCTCTACATCATGCCTTTACATCAATTGAGCAAGAAATCTTTCATGCATTGTTAAGTGTTGGTCACTAAGTTTTCCTACAGAGAAAAGGAAAATGGAGTATAGGATCTAGTATGTAAACAAAGGTATGACATGTCTAAATGTGATTTAAAATTTAGATTGCTCTCATACTAAATATTTCATCCGAAGTCTTAAACATCTAGAAACATATTTGCAAAGAATTTCAGATTATAAGAGTCAGAAATCTAAAAGATATTAGGACCATAAATACTGGAAGTTCAATTCATATTTTTCAGTACTGATGTGCTTTTAAAGTGATTTCAGGAAAAAAAGTGATGTTAGAAAAGTACTGCCTAACTGGATATTTTCAAGAACAAAAGTGGGCCTGATGTTGCTGTCAGTTCCAGAGGAAAAAGATGATACAGTGTGCAGTTGAAAGAACACTAAGTAACCTGGACTGGAAGATTCTTCTAAAACTGCACATAATAAATTTTATTTCCCCAAAATAAACAGAATGAGGAAAATAATTTAAATACCTTCAGCTTTGTGAAAACAACCTTTAGAAAAATGGACACAATTAGATTTTTTAAATTTTACTTCACATTTTGCTTACAGATCATTTTGAAGGCATTCTTTCTTTGAAATGACTGAAATGCAAATGTTTTAACACTAAGAACTTGAAAGTAAAATTGTTTTTGCTTTTTTAATAAAGCAAATGAAACAAATTAAATATCTTATACACTGGTTGTATGTTGCATTTAATTTAATTTTTAATATTCTTTCACTATGTAATGATCAAAAATATAGGAAACAAAGTGGTCTACAATATGTAAGTTTTACATTGTGTCCTTTTGAAGAACAGATTATTTGACAGGACTTTTTTGTGACAAGCAAAAAACCCCCAAAAACAAAGAAACAAAAGCACTGGCATTACTTGACTTCTTACAGTCTTCATATGAAATTCTCTTTCAGAATGACTTCCTTTAATTGGTGGCACAACAAGAATGATACATCATTATTAGTTGATTGCTATAGAGTAGAAGTACTTGATGAAAATTTGGAATGCTGTCCAAATGAGAAAAGTAAAATGGGTTTGGTCATATGCGACTTATACTGGCAGAATAGTTATTGATGATGATTGGTGTTGGCTGAGGTAGGCACGCAAAACGGATAGTAAGATCAGTGCATGTATTGACATCTGGTTTCTTCTTTTAATAAGACTCCTTAGGAAAAAGAAGTCTCTTGTGATTTTTTTGTTGTTGTTTTGCTTTGATCCTTAGAACTGACCAAGTAGTTTTAATTAAAGTAAATAGTATAATGCAGTTGTATTGTCATAACTTCTGTAATTAGGATATTAATCTCCTATCAGTTTCCTTGAGAGAGACGTTCTTTTATTTTGTAATCCTAAGTATATGCACGTTATAATGTACATAATCACTGTGACCTATTTTAATGCTTTTTAGAACTTTTGTGAATATTTTAAAACTTGATTTTGCTGTGGAAAAATACTTATGCAGAAATACACTTAGTGATGTGTGAGAACTTGCACTGTGCCTATTTTTGCCTCAGAAATCTGTCATTATTTACAGACAGAGTTGTGTTTATAATGAATTATTTCAATTACAGTGATTGAGGAAACTCATGCACAGTATTTTGCTATAAAATGTTTTCAGTTTTCTGACTAGGTAGTTCTTTTCTTATTTGTAAAACCCACATCAGAATTAACTTAAGTTTTTGATTGTTTTTGACTCAGTGTAGCATTGCCATTTTTATCATCAGTTGTCTCTTAGGGCTTGTTCACCAGGGGAAATCAAATGGCATAACTATAGCAGAATAACCTCCCACTGTGTAGTTACTTCCATCTGGACATCCATTTCCTTTCCTCACCCCACTTTCAAAAGTGCCTTTATTCAGGACCCAGAGGATCAGACATCCACCTTCAGCTTCCTCTGTGCAAAATGAAGTTTATTTTCTATCTATGGGGACTTTTGCCATATTTCATTTTCTCAGCCTGAGGAAGATCACGTGCCTGAATTCTTGCAGAAAAAGATAATTTTTTTTTGTGATTTCTTGGTCTAGTAAAAGGTATCATCTCTGAACCAGGAGTTCTAGAGTTCTGTATTTCTAGAATGGTTCCTGCTCTAATTACTCTGCAATGCTGTGTCCATGCTTGGGCTGACTTTTTTGTGATACTTGTGCTTGCTTATTTCCCTCCGTAGGCAAATCAATAACATAGCTGTGTGCTTTTTTAGTTGTGGTGTTTTTCTGACACCCCCCCCCGTAGACAGTTTTTTTTCTCTTGCTCATAAGTTCTTACTTCTGGTATTCAGCATGGCTAAAAATGACCAACATCTACTATCTATTAGGAATACATTATCAAGTACTGATTAATTTGACCTACATACTGCTTAAGAGGGGATGGAGAAAGAAGCCTGTCATGTTTTGGTATAAGTTTCTGTACTTTTCTCTTCTGACTGAGAGTAGAAACGGATGTCATCTGATGTCTCATTTGTGCTGTTATTACAGTTTTTATGGTGGCCATGTGATGAGCCAATAGACATCCTTACACATTGTTGCATCACTTCAGGGACCATAACACAAGGTAGTGTAAAACAATGCCACTTTATTGCAGTAGATGTCTATTTGCACTGTGGTGGGAGAATGTGGTCAGCTTGATGCTGCCTGCACCCTCTAGCCTCCCCAGACAGCAGCTCTGGGCGCTTTAGGATCTGATCCTGTACTTCCCAGGAATTGCCACACAGGATTTCCACCCCCACCCCCAATCCCAGAGACCACCTACTTGGCTTTGCCAGCTTACAAAGCCAAGTCCTGAGGATTCTTGGGGTGACTGTAAGCAGGGAGATTCAGGGTTTCTAGATAAGAGACCTGCCCTGGGATTTCCAGGGGCACCTGTCTAAGCAAGGAAAGCCCATACAAGTCCTGGCATGGAGGCTTGGGACTCAGGTAATCCCTAGCACATTGGGACCTGTACTCGCTGATGCTTCATATGGAGGCACAAGTCACCATGGGACCTGGCAAAGAAGTGTGGGGTGGTTCAGAACCCAGGAAATTCCCCATGACACCACAGTGATTTATGCCTCTGAATAAAGCATAGGTTGGCAGGGTTGACAGGGGACCTAGTATGGAGGTACCTGGTGCTGGGAATTTGCTGGGTCCCATGCTTTCCTGTACCTCTGTGCATATAGCAAAGGATGCAGGGAATCCCTGGACAAGGGGAACATGTCTTTTCTTGTCCCACATCAGACAGTTGCCCGATAAGGGGCAACAGGCAGAGCAGTATGTTTCGCCCAATAAAGCAGATCAGCTTTGTGTGACAGGTCCTGGCACAGATAATCAGTTTTTTTTTTTTTTTTT
>NW_017729032.1:68688912-68690353 GCF_001723915.1 Gavialis gangeticus
GATCAGCTTTGTGTGACAGGTCCTGGCCCAGATAATCAGTTTTTTTTTTTTTTTTTTGTGATATCTGTTTTTACCTTGAGTGCTGAAGAAAGAAGGTGCTGCTGTTGGTTGAATTTTATTTGGCTTGCATTTGAAGACTCATCGCTTGAGGAAAAGGCAAGTGAGGATTGCTTACTCTTGTAGGCATTCAGCTATGGCCAACTTACCTTAAATAAGGTCTTTCACCATATCAGTACTCCATTGTCCCATTATCAATTTTGAGGGAACTGGACTGAAGTTTAAATAAATAAATAAATAAATAAATAAAAAAATGCAGATTCACTGTAGGCTCAAGCTGGTAAAGAAAGGGGCTGTTAACACTACAGGCTTCTGTCACTTTATGCGGGTTCTGTACGTGCGAATTCACTCTTATGCAGTGACTCTATTGATACTAAAAATTCGTTATATGTGAGGTAAATTCAGTTTTATGTGATTGGTGTGGTCAAAGCCTGCAGTTAGCTGCTTTGTGCGGTGCATTGTGAGAGTGACGTGAATCAAAATATACACTCCTGTGTGGATCTGTGCTCCTTGCTCTCTGTCTATGATGTGTTTCTGTAGTTGCCATTTCCATTATGGTAACATTTACCACCACCCTGTTTTTGTGTACTGTCTGTTGTTGGTAAGTACCAAAATTGTCTCGTAAAAATGGATCTGGGGGTCAGCACAGTTGAGGTCTGGGAACTTATCCCTATTTGTTACATTGTAAAGTAGTTCCCTTTATGTTGTACATGCCTTCCTGGAAAATGGCGCATAACTTGAATTCACATAAAGCAAGGGAGAGCTGTATCTGGCAAGGTGTGTACAGATACCTTTTTCTGAGAAAGGAAACTCTTCTCTGTGCAATGTATTACGGTGTGAGCCCACACATAGTCTAGGCCCTTTGCTTTCTGAACAGGTCAAACTGGTTTTGGCATTTTCTGTTCACTTTGGGAGCTTGGGACTGGTGGTAACTACTGTGAACAGATAGCAGTCTTAAACCCAAATTGGCTTTGAAAATCAATAGTAGGGACAAAGTAAAATGTGTGTGTCTGTATGGGGTTAGTTGTTTTTTTCTTTCTTTTGTTCATTCCTGTGTATGTGTAGGTTTGTCCTACCTAGGAACTTTCCACCTTTTTTTTTACCTCCCTCTGCTGTATTGTCTATATTCCACCTCCCTCCCAGAAACTTGATCCTCCCTAAGTCCCTAAACAATTGCTTTCATTTAGCCAGAAGTTTTATCTCAATTTTGTGGGCTTGCATCCTGCTGACCAAAGCCAGTTTGAGGTCAGCAGGAAGCTCAACCATTCTCAAAACCAGTAGCTTTCCTGTTGTATAACAGTTGTGCACTGTTTGCTGGGTGTGTGACTTCTCTAGTCTTTCTACTTTTTGGATTTCTCCCTCGCTCTTTCTTTCCCTGCCCTCC
>NW_017729032.1:68690388-68698110 GCF_001723915.1 Gavialis gangeticus
TATCTTTTTATTTTTTGGCTTTCCCCCTCTCTTTTTTTCCCCCCCCCCCCCCCCCCCCCCCCCATGTACTCTGTTCCATTAAGCCAGTTTAGTCATACAGTACTCATAAATTATTATAGATCAGCTCAGGGGTGGTCTTCAATTTTATCACCAGCTGTGCCTGCCTGTTGGGTTTGATGTAAGGAACTTGGGGATGGGAAGAGTGGGTTCAGGGCCAGTGTGGGGGGGGGGGAGGAGTGGTTCCAGGCCTGAAGCGGGGGGAAGGAGGGCCCACTCCTTCCCTTCCCCAGCTGCTGCTGCGGCTGTGTTGGGCGAGGCTGGCTTTTCCCCCTGCCTGGTTCCCACCCCGACATTGGGCCCAGGCCTGCTCCCCTCCCCTTCCCTTCACGTTGGGCCTAGCCCGCTCCCTGCCCCTTGATACCTGCAGGGAGAAGGGCAGGGGGGGCGAACCCTACCACTCCATCTCCTGTGTCCCCACCATCATGGCTGCAGACTACCTTCTGCCAGAATGCTGCTTTGTGCTCTGTTTGGCTGTAAGCCAATCATAGTTTCATAGTTTCTAGAGTCGGAAGGGACCTGAGTAGATCATCTAGTCCGACCCCCTGCCATGGCAGGGAAGATTACTGGGGTCAAATGACCCCAGCAAGGTGTTCATCTAACCTCCTCTTAAAGACCCCCAGGGTAGGGGCCAGCACCACTTCTCTTGGAAGTTGGTTCCAGACCCTAGCCGCCCTGACCGTGAAGTAGCACCTCCTGATATCTAGCCTAAATCAGAGCGTGCGTAAAATGTTACAGACAGACTTCGGCTTTTATAATATTAGAATCTATTTATATAGATAGGTATATAATGTACATACACAATAATTTAAGATTATACACGTGTGTGTATATGTATGTGTGTGTGTATATATAGATATATACAGGGGTGTGTGTGTGTATGTGTATGAATGACACGCGTGTGTATAGATATATGTATAATCTTAAATTATGAGATTAGAAGTGTATTGAATATTAAACATTTACCTCCATGATTTAACAGTTTGAGCAAACAGTGGTTGATTAATGAACTTGAATGTCTTTTTAGCACCAGTTAGGGTTGTCATGAAGCACTGTTAGCTTCCTCAATTACATTTTTAGTTTCTATAGTTAGGGGCTTTATTCCCCCCTCTGTTTAGTTGAGCCTTTTGCCTCTAGGAAAACGTATTATATAAGCTACTGAATTATTCAATAATTAATTCCCCCTTTTTGGAAGGGATATGAAAAGTCCATTAACTTTTATATTAATTGCCAAGTATTGAGGCTTTGGGGAAAGATTTTTCTGAATCTGTGTACTGCAGGGTTTCTTGACCGCTCCTTTTAAAGCATTTTGGGTCTGGCTGCTGTAGGGGAATCAGTTCTTGACTAGATAGTGCCCTGATCTGATCCAATGTGCCGATTATGCTCCAATAAATAGGTGAAAAGACCACAAATATGTTCTTATTTTTGTGGCTAAGCAATCTTGGCCATCATGAATGGTGATAATTTTGAAGTAGTCACAAATAAATGCAGTTTTGTAAGCAAATATCCTGTGTTGTATTTGTAATCGGCATCACATTGTAGTGTGTCGTTCTTCCACGACACATGACAACTAACATGCTGTATAATCAGGTGATGCTTCTCTTCACACTTGCAGTTTTAAGGAAATGGAATTTGTTCTCTAAAGTTGCTTAATATATACATTTGAAAATCTCACTTGCAAGGCATGAGCAGACCTTGCATTTGTCCCAAGAGAGAGCCTTTTATCCTGTGATCATACAGATGTACGTGTCCACTGTCTTGCTTCAAGTCCTTTTGAAGCAGGTCGGATAAACTGTACTAATGCTTTTCCTGGGCTATCACATTGCATATCTGCATGGTTATTGTACTTCATTCTAGGAACAAGTCTCTCGGGCTCTGTGCTCTCGCTGACCTCCTAGTGGTGAAGGAGAAACATTCAACTTGGGAAGGAGATGTGTGTAAAGTAATGGGCTGCTCCTGTCTTGATCTGAGTGAAACCCTGGGACAGTCCATTCCTGCGTTATTTGAGAGGTGTGTTTATTCACAGATGCCTACATTTGACAGTTCCCTGTAGGCTTCTGTTTTCTGAAAAATTTGGTCTATATATAAAGTTATCAAGCAGTATTTTTAAGTCTATCAATTTGCTGCCAATACAGAAACAGTTTTGCTTTGACATGATACTTTGTGCCACTAAAAAGTGTGTGCACGTGTATGTATATATGTCTAAATGCAGATTTCGTTCCCAGTGCAGCAACTGCTTGTGCATATAGGTAGTTTCTAATGAAAATTTGTTATTTATGCCAGTGGAGTAATATCTTGCAACAAGTTTACAGACTTCGGTTCCTTGTTTTCTAGGGGTGTGTCTACATGGGTTCATTGTTTTTACATGTTAGTAGTTTTGGAAAATTAAGGACTTTTCCTAGTGGCCTAAAAAATAAATCTGAACATTTAATACTTACTTAATTTTAAAATATCTAATCTGAAGTTGTAATAGGAAAGCTTTACAATCTAATTTTATATGGTCTTGACCCATTTAAATGATGCCTCTTCTGATCCTCTCCCTTCCCTCCCCAGTCAGTTGATATTGTTAATTAAATTGTCTTTCCCTTCTGGTATATTAAATATTAAGTGTGTTCTTTTCTGTGGATTGCTGAACCTTTTTATTTTACTTGAATATGTGAATTTTATAGTTTTGAAAATAGAAACGTTGTTTTGTATCTGTTGCCTGTAGTAAAGCATTCATCCTTTATTTAGTACTAGTTATGGGATTTACTTTATATTCAGGGGGTTGGCAACCTACAGCCCACAGAGCCGTAGCTTTGGTGGTATTTGGCGGTGGGGCTCCCCCAGCATCACACGGCAGTCGGCTGCCTGGGCTCTGATGGAGGGGGAGCTCCACCAGCAGTAGCTCTTCCTGTGCTATGCCACAGTCAGCTGCCTGGGTTCCAGTGGAGGGGGAGCTTTGTGCTGAGCTGCAGTTGGGTGACATAGGTGGCAGCAGAGGGGGGCTCTCACTGAACCACATTGTAGCTGAGCAGTGATTGGTGGCTGGGTCCTAATGCTTACCCATTTCTAATCTCAGTTGTGCTATTCCGGTCCTCTCCTCCCCCTGCCCCAACACCACCAGAAATGTTGCCAGCCCTGGTCTATTCTGTCTTGGTGCATGTAGTAGTCTATGCATATATTTGCTTCAAACATGTTTGTCCAGAATTATCCCTGATGTAATTCCAGTGACAGCTAGAAAACCTATATTCATTTTGACTATTAATTCTGCTTTTTACAGAAGCAGATTCTATAAAGCCCCTGTGGTGTTTGCTTTTTGCCTTTGATTGGTGGTTGTTCATTTTTATAAATAGTATAAATATAAACAGCAGAATACAATTCAGACTTGTCACTGTAGATGTTTTTGCTCTTCAGTATTATTTATTTAAAAAAAAAGTTTTGTAGCCAAAATAGGACCCTTGTTATGAACTTGGAGCTGATCTGTTTTCCCATAACTTTTCAAAAGAGGCTCATACAAGAAAAGCTCATCTTACAATTGTTTCTACAGCTGTATCCCACTATTTTTAATAATCTTTTAACTCTATAACAAAATATATGCATTTATAATAAGATTATAAAATTTATACTTACTAATCAATACACTGGCTGTCTTAACTCATGGAAGATTGATACACTACAAGGTGATGTTGATTGCAAATATAGCACTGGATATTTGCTTATAAAATTGGGTGTTATTTTTGTGGCTACTTTAAAAATATCACCATTCATGATGACAAAGATTGGCTTAGCCACAAAAAATGGGTACATACTTGTGTGTGTTTTGCTCTGTGTGTGTGCGCTTTTCTTTCTCATCTTCACCAATTCATTGGAGCATACTGGATCAGATCGGGGCCCCATATATTTCCCTGGAGAGGATCAGTTCTTGATCTGATGGATATCTTTAGCAAATAGAGGTAGAAGTAAGTCTTGTCCTAAAGGAAGAGAATTTGATACATGCTCAGACAGTTAGTTCGATTTATCATCAGGTGTCATCCGCTTTTAGAGTGATATGTTGGGTGTACATTTATAGATTTTACGAAGTTATATTGGTTTTTCTTCTTAAATTTTTGTGCTATACAAGTAATGCTATTGAATAATTTGGCTTCGTAGGTAATGAGTTTTTGAAAATGGCATTTCTGTGCTCTGGAATAGAAGTCAGCAAGTCTGGAAACAAAGGTTCATTAATAGCTCTTCACTGTAAATAGTAGGAAGCTCAATTTTGCTAGGCTTGTTAAATTTATTAAAAGGAAAAATTACCTGTAAGGTATGCATCTTTTTCAAAGTTACCTTCTGTGACTTCTTTTCCCATTTAAACAAAAGGCCTTCCCAAATCGACAAGTTTAATAGACAGTTGATTTTGTGCAAGTGAAACATGCGCTTCACTTTTAGGTGAAGAAGAAAAATTGGACTCAACCTAAAGCAAACCCTAAAAAAAAATGGACGTACTTCACTAAGGCCTATGAGGGTTTGTACCATTTTGAAGTAATTATCTTAATCCCTGTTTCCGTACAAGAGCTGGAAATCTCAAGAGGTATCTTAAATGACTGACTTTGAGATTCTAAACTTTCAATTTTTATTATTCTCCAAAGTTATAGTTTTCATGTTCTTTATGTAAACTTTTCTTCTCCAGCCACCCTTGCAAGATTTCCACCAAGGGAATTTAAATGGTTACAGATTCATTTTGGTTGTGATAGCTCCTTCTCCATTTCCAATGGCCATTATTCTTCTTCCCCATAATTCTATACCTCATCCTTTTGTTGCTGTGTACATTCGTTTTCATTCAAACACTGTTTAAATAATTGTTCCATTGAATCCAGAAGCTATTTGAGCTTGTTGCTCTTAAATGTGTCCAATTTGGAAGCTTAACTCTAAAGTTTGTTGAGAAAATGAGCTTATTCCCCTTTCTTAATGGTTAAGGTTCCTTCCCCATGCAACTCTGTATGTGTTTTAGGTCAGCTTGCACTGTCTCTTCTGAGTCTCCTGCTGTCAAATAGACCCTGAGAATCTGATCAAGGGGCATCCTTGTTTTGGGAAGCAAGCTTTCCTTCATTAAAAAGTCATTGACTAATGAAAGGTTCACGGTGACTGTTCATGAAATAACACTTGCATGCATTGGAAACTGGAGAGTGCACCATCTCTATTTAGTTGATTAGCCCAGAGCATTTGATTTTTCCAAGAAGTTTCTCATTCCTGAGGTGATATTTTTTTTTATTAGACCGACTAGACAGTTGTAAAACAATGTTTCTTTATTTGCAGGGTTTGGGTGACATACGCCCTTCCTCAGGCAAAGCAGAATGCAAAGATTGTAAAATTTATCCCAGGTTGAAATTAGAATTTATGTTTCACAGGCGAACTGGGGAGTGGTTTAAATTCTTCTGGTTGGAAAAGTTTATTTTTATGCAAATTAGGCCTGGATAAAAGTTGGAACAGTTTATGTACCTCAAAGAATTTTTTTTTTTTTTTTTTGCAACTGCCTGTTTGTTTTAATAAAAGATATTGCCTCTAGCACACTGACTGCTTGTACTTTTAGACTAACATGGCTACAACCTCTATCCCTTCATCCTGAGGTGCGTTATTAATAAGGGGGAGAGCTTAGCTCAAAATTTGCATTTTAAATTGGAGTTTGGCTGACTCCTAGCGGAAGGGTTTCTAATTAATAAATTTTTTTACATGAATAAGTCTATTTAAGCTCCTTTTGGATAAGTGCATTGATTGATGGATTGATTGATTGATTGATTTCTCTGTAGCAAAAGTACTTTTTGGATCCAGTGTTTATGAAATTCCATATTTTTTTGACTTCAAAGGATTCCTCTGAACTTGTATCTTGGGTAAACTTAAAAGGGTCATGTTCCCTTTCTGCTTTTGTATAGCAGAAGGCATTAGTGTTGCTTCCTCTAAAGTCCTTTCAGCTAACATCTTTTCCTACATAAAGTTCCTTTTTTGTAATGTCAGTTACTTGTGTGCTTATTGCAGTTGTCCTTGCCTGTGGTGTGTCATTTCATCCTAACTACATGTTTACTCATAATTTTGGGTTATTCTTGTCTGTTTTATGATCCCTCTTGGACGGTTTTTGTTTTAGCAGAGGTTTCCCTGGGCTCAAGTTCTCCGAAACGGTAGCTAATTTTGAGTGCTGCAGTGGGAGAGGGCCTACTTCTCCAACGGGGAACCCAGAATATTCTGCCATTTAAAAGGCAAGGCATTTCTAAAATGATGGTTGGAAACTTGTTCTTCCTTGTGCTTCCCCCTCCCCTCTTCTTTGGTTTCCCCTAATGTAGAAGGGCAGAAGGAAGGGAGATGAGCAAGAAAACATTAATTTTGGAGAAAAATGCTTACAGAAAGATTTAATTCCCTCATAAACATTCTTTTCTCATTTGTTAATAAAGTACTTGACATGTTGAAGTACTTTAAGTCAGAGTTCAAAAACAATATTTGCTTTTACAGATGTTTTTGTAAATTCAGCTAATTCAACTTATACCATAGTTCAAAGTTTCATTATGACAGTACTCAGTATATGGTGTCTGGATTATAGCTTTGAAGATTATAAAGTTTTTTGGGTTTTTTTGAAGAGTCCACTGCTTTAACCATTTAAATCTTGTTAATCTTGTAAGTCTAGTTCCTTAAAGGTTATATACTTTAAAAAAAAAATGAATATTCCTAGTTAGGACTATTAAGCTTAGTTAGGTAGTGTTTGAGCATCTAAAGAAACTGCATTTTCAAAATCAGAAGCATGTTCCTCAGGTAGGATACCTTTTGTATTTTATTGTAGTAATAACTTTCTAGATACCTTTTCAAAGCTCATTCAACAGAATCTAAAGTAAGAAAACAAAATATTAGTGAAGAACTGTTTTCAGTTGATTTATCAGTTTCAATGATATATGAAGATGCCAAAGTAATTCACTTGTCAAGCATAGTAGTCTTTGCTTAAAATGAATATTTGCATAGGTAATCACTATAATGTGAGGCCAGAGTAGAGTTTTTAAATATCTAGTAAATAGGAGGGCATTTGAAGCAGATGTCAGTGTGTGTAAAGGAACTCTTGAGTTAATTCCATAGTTTACAAAATAATGGTTAAAATAGTGAGACTGGCATCAGGCTGTGAACCTAAATAGTATCCTTATAATTCAAGTTGCTTAGATCTCTGTATGCATGTAATTATTAGACATTGTTATGATTTATGAGGAAGACTGAGGGAACTGGGCTTTTCTATTCTAAAGAAGGGGAGACTGAGAAGGGACTTAATAGTGGGGTTTGAAACAGGATGGGGCTAGACTGTTCTCAGTGATGGCAGATGACAGAACATGGAGCAATGGTCTCAAGTTGCAGCAAGGGAAGTTTAGATTATATATTGGGAAGAATTTTCTCACTAAGAGGGTAGTAAAATACTGGAGCAGGTTACCCAGAGAGATGGTGGAGTCTCCATCCTTGGAGGTTTTCAAGACCCGGCTAGATAAAAATTTGGCTGGGATGATCTTGTTCGGGATGGTCCTGCTTTGAGTAGGGGGTTGGACTAGATGATCTCCTGAGGTCCCTTCCAACTTAAACTTTCTATGATTAATAAATTAATTCAAGTTTTTTTATATGCACATGTGCACTGTGTGGGTGGGTGGTGCAGAGCTGTGCCCCCCCCCCCCCCCCCCGCCGGGG
>NW_017729032.1:68698293-68700269 GCF_001723915.1 Gavialis gangeticus
CCCCCCCCCCCCCCCACTGCTGGGTAGGCAGGGGTGTCTTGTCATGGTGGTGTGGGGCACCTGGCAGCAGCATTGAGCTTCTCTACCCTGCTCTGCTGCAGAGGCCCCCAGGAAAGGGTAGCAGGGCAGGGAGCCCTGAGCCTGCAGTGGCTTGCCTGCATCTGCCCCTGCCCTGTGCACATACCTGGGCAGCATGTGCCTCTCCATGCCTCCCTCCCCAGGAGCGTGTGCAGCAGTGGGGAGCCAGCCCCCTTGCCACCCCCTGAACTAGCGTCCCTGTGGGGGCCTCAATCTGGTGCATCTTTCCCCCTCCCCCGCCAACTTACTGGAGGGAGGTGGTGCCCCCTCCACATGCATGTGGCACCCGCTGCCTAACTTCCATCCAGCCCCAAGCAACCCGGGCATGCTGGAACTCTGCCAGCCTGCAAGGGGAACCAATGATTTCCTGCTTTGTCTTTTTTATTGCTGCAACCTCAGTGTTGGGAACCACTGTTCTATCCCTTTGAAAAACAAAACACTCCCCTTCCCACAGTGTTTAGTATGTTTAGCATGAATAGAAAGACGGTCTTTATTTTAAATCGTAGTTAAGTGCTAGGCTTACTCTGAAAGTTTACAGAACACAGATTGTTGTCAATAGTAGTCCTTTCAGACTGAAAAGCAATTTTAAAGGGGTTAACAAAATTACAATTAACAGTTCATTTTGTGAAAATGAGTACAGTCTAGTTTTTCGGATTTATACATTTATAGCTTATGACAGTTTGCTGCTGTGCATCTTAGGGGTATGTGCATAAGCAATCATTGT
Organism: Gavialis gangeticus; assembly: GCF_001723915.1. Classification (NCBI taxonomy): domain Eukaryota; kingdom Metazoa; phylum Chordata; order Crocodylia; family Gavialidae; genus Gavialis; species Gavialis gangeticus. Next base: position 68,699,096 of record NW_017729032.1, read on the forward strand.
TTTATAGTGCTTGGTTTGAGACTTCAGCTTCAGAAAATATTAAATGATTTGAGTTATGGTTTCTACTCAACTTTTTCTTAGTTATTCTTACTTTGTTAAACTCCTGGTCCCTGGCTTGAATGAATGCAGAAATGCTATTACTTCAAGGAAAGCAGTCAGCATTTTTTCATTAAAGTTTCTGGTCCCCCTTTTCTTTTTCATGGTAGTTGCTTTTAATAAGTGGCAAATGCCTATGTGCACATGTATCAAATTATTCAAAGGTTTGAGAGCAAATGAAAGGATAGCAATAAGTATTCTTTAATTTCTGCAAATTTGTTATTTGTTTCCTATTATTGAGTTTTAAATATGCTATCGCACCACTTTGGCAAGATATTAAAGATTTTTTTTTGAGGTTTTGAGATTTAATTTGACATAAGATTGCAAAGTTTTATAGCTGCATCTTAGCAGAGAACATACCAGTGATAGGAAAAATGTATGTTTTGTTTTATAGCAAGCTGAAATTATTATTCTACTTAAAGTTCATAGTATACCTTCTATTTGTATTGAATAGATTTGAAATGAGGATTATTGGTACCCTTTAGCACTGTAGTTGCCATGTCTCCCCTTCCTTCTTCACCCCTCAAAAAAGGTGTGATGGATTGGAATTTCCCAAGCTGCTTCTCCCCTATTTCAGTTTTCAACCATTTCAGGGGTGTGTGTGTGCGCGTGTGTGAGAGAGAGAGTGTGTAATATATCATACACATTCACTTCCAAGCCCAGAGGAAGGTAATCCCCAGGAGGGTCAAAGGGGGCAGGAGAACATATAAGCCTCCATGGCTCACTAAAAACATCCGGGAATGTCTCCTTGCCAAAAAGGAGGCTTACTCCCAATGGAAAGGAGGGATCATCACTAAGGAGGACTATTCAGCAGTTGTTCGGGGATGTAGGGGGATGGTTAGGAAGGCCAAGGCAGAGATGGAACAGGGGCTGGCTTCCCGGATTAAGGACAACAAGAAGTCCTTTTTTAAATGCATAGGGAGAAGAAAGAAGGCCCCAGGAAATGTGGGGCCCTTGCAGGACAAGACGGGGAATCTGGTTGTCACGCCAGACGACAAAGCCAACATATTTAATAACTTCTTTGCCTCTGTCTTCCTCAGTAAGGACCAGAACTGCCACCTCCCTGCTGGGCCCCCTT
>NW_017729032.1:68700407-68702296 GCF_001723915.1 Gavialis gangeticus
GCTACTTCACGGTCAGGGCGGCTAGGGTCTGGAACCAGCTTCCAAGTGAGGTGGTGCAGGCTCCCACCCTGGGGGTTTTTAAGAGGAGGTTGGATGACCACCTTACTGGGGTCATTTGACCCCAGTGCTCTTCCTGCCATGGCAGGGGGTCGGACTAGATGATCTGCTCAGGTCCCTTCCGACCCTAGAAACTATGAAACTTATGCATAAATTGGTCTCTAGTTTTGTGCTGCTCGATTCATGTAGGCAGATCTGTGCAACCAGCAGAATACCACAGATTTTTTTTCGATGAATTGCACCTGGATGTACAGGTTTGCTCCCACAGAGCTTATTGTAAGTATGCAATGCCCACTAAACCACCAATCTTAAATTACATGCTGCATCTTACAGGTAGCATGTGTACTTGAACGTTTTATTTTAAGAGAACTGAACGAAGTCCCTTCCCTTACATTCTCCAAGTAAGGAAGAGGAGCCCTTAAGTTTCCTAATTTTGATCCCTAATAAAAGTAGAATTTTATAGTTAGATATGCTACTTGAGACTATGGCAACTATGAGGCTGACTATCCTAGATGAAGAAAAAATGCTTGGCTTAATGGTACAGTGAAAATATATTGAGGAAAAGACATAAAGTGCATATTGCTAATAGAATTCTTAGCAAACAAATGTAACTATAGTTTTAACTGGCAAAATACTTAAGGGATTTAATTCAAGCAGATAGCTAACTATAATTTAGAATCACTCACAACTTTATTTGAGCAAACAGCTACTTGGTAGAGTAACACTAGTTTTAAAAAAAAGTTACAGAATCATTCTCAAGTAAATCTTACATAATATAAAACATGGTTTGACTTTAGAGCCTTGGAGCATAACCTTGGACATGTGCTGGAGATTGGTTTGGTTTTGTTTCACTAAGTATCCGTAATGCAATTTCCCTTAAGTTAGCTAGATTTCTTGAGCTTAAATTGTCACATGCATTAGGCTTTTATGCTTTCCTTCTTTTGTGGTTGGTAACACTGCAGTACAGATACCAAGGGCCCTTTATATTTTTAATTCCAAAGAAAAAATACATGTTGACAGAATTTAAAATCCTTTCTGTGCAGGGCTTGAACAGAGGAACTCATACTAAATTAAAAGGGGGGAGGGTTTTTCTGCCTATGTAATTTACTTGGGTTTTTGCTGCCATCCAGCTGGTAAGTGAAAGCTAAACTGGGGCAGTTTAAACTTCATCCTTAGACTAGGATTTCCATGCTGTTTACTGGACTGTTTTTGCTTCTTTCATTTTTATTTTAGTGATAAGAAGCTATTAAGTAGAAAATATAGACCTTAGCTGTATGTTGCTTGCCAGTTTAAGTTTTATATGGTCCTAGTTTTGATGCAGGATATTTTTTTCCCTTAAAATCTGTTTATTTTAATGCAAGACACTCAATTAAAAGAAAACTGCAATTTCACTTTAAAATTTTACCTGAAAGGGTAAAAGTGGAGTGGAAAGAAATTTGCTAGTTTTCTAGCTCGTAGCTGTCTCTAAAATAGTAAACCCAGTGAGGGCTTGGGAGTGTGGTGGAGCTAATGCTAATTTTTGGAATCTTCAGAGGATTTTCTCTAAAGAAGTGTAAATGTGTATTGCGAAGAAATATTGGCTTGTCATTTAATCTTTTTTTAATGCAGGAATAATTGTAATCTGAAATGCTAAGGAGGATTTCTGGGAAGAATAGTTTTCAGAAATTCAGTTAAAAAGTCTGTGCATGTAATATGTGGTAATCATCCAGAGAAATGTTCAATACTTAAGAAATAAAGGGTGTTTGTGATTCAAGAGGGCTGGTAGTTCATTGGTTGCATGCTTGATTGGGGGAAGGATGCTTTTTTTTATGAATGCAGGAACAAACCAGGTA
>NW_017729032.1:68707296-68719992 GCF_001723915.1 Gavialis gangeticus
TGTTTTTTTTTTTTTTTTTTTTTTAATCAAGTGGGAAGTTCCTCTTATCTGCCCTAGACCATGTTCATTTTTGTCAGTCAAGGCTTGACTCAAATGGAGGGGGCCCTGAGAGAGAGACAAAACTAAGATATGGTTAATCGTTCTTCAGCACAGATGAGTCAGTGGGGTAAGTTCTTTTCTTTCTCTTTTAAAATTTTGGTGCAAACGTTATTGCTTTCCAATATTTTGTATTTATACCGAAATAAAAAGTATAGGCTAGGAATAGACACATGTACATATTTCTATTTATTTTGCTTTTATATACCTTCAGCATTTTTATAAGCATCCTAAAACGCATGCTAATATTTTAACAGATACAGAAGGACAGAGTCTAACTTTGTACTAGTATGCCTGGGAAGAGGCATTACCAAAGTTAATTATGTCTAGTGCAAAAGCTGGGAGGTCTCACTGTTCAAAGCAGGTAGGTGAAATGCTTGCATGGAGAACAGATCTAGGACAACTAGGAACAGAAAAGAGTTTTATTTAAAATGAAGTGAACAAAAAATTGGGAATAGCCCCCACCTTAATCAACTTATTTCAACCTTTCCTAGTAATAATTCTCACAAGAGAACCTCAGTATGGTCTAAGAGAACTATACATGGATATTTTCATTCCTGACACTAAAATATAAGTAGATTTGCAGGGATAGTTCAAGAAGAAAACAAAACCAAAGAACTTTTATAAAGAAAAAAATGGCTAATTCAAAACAATTGTAGAATTATTTTAAGAACAGCTGAATACAGCTTGGGACTAGGCTGGCCAAATTTCATATGCTGTTAACACATGCTGGGAAAGGCAGAATAAAATAATAAGAGTTTTCCAGTGCAACTGTACTCTGAAAGATACTTATATAATTGTGTAGCCTTTTATTCTGTAGAACCTGTGTCCTGATCACACAATTCATAGAGTGTGGATAAGCCTTTGCAAAGGCCAGGGCCTTCAGTCATTTTTTTCATTGTATATAGCCATCACATGGTAGGCATCAAGCGTTTGCTATTTCTTATTCTTTTTAGCATTCTTTTTACCAATATTACTTATGGAAGCATCAGTTATACAGTAAGATTAAATTCCAGTTTGTGTATATGAGGGCCTGTTGTGGTCTTAGAACCTGTATTTGCTCATGAAGGTAGCAGATAATGCACTTCGATTCTTACAAGGCTAAAAATAAGGTAACTATCTTTTAATTTGAAAATTGAGTTCGTTTCATATGGATACTGGTGCTGAAACTTACAACCCTACTTTTGGGGTCTTTTTCAGAGTAGAACTGCACTTTCAATTTTTTTTTTAAGTTACGTGTTTTTGTGCTAGTTATTTAATGTATTTTTCTTTTCAATGCATGTGTATTACTCTTGACTTAGCATTAATGCAGGGATACACACTTACTGAGAATAGGATTACTGTATGTAAGGGATCAAAACTTTCTTTACCTTTTGCTGTATTTGAGTTCCCTAGAGATTACAAACATCAAAGAAAGTCATGGAAAAGAAGACAAGATCCTAATACTTAAGGAGAAAAGCCTATAAACTTGTCACCTGTGAAATTCAGTTTGAAAAAATGTGGCTAGCATCTTTTGGAGTGGTTGTCAAGCAGTCTTGGAGTGTTTATCCTTAACACTGCTCATCTGTAGCATAGAAAACTGGAAACTGACATGAGCAGAATTCAAACTGGTTGAAAGATGCTGGAGAAGTGTAGGAAATATGACGGAATTCTAGGAATTGAGTGGGAAACAGTGTAAAAAATGTGATATAAATGTACATAAGCTAACTGCAGGTATAACTGAATTAAATAATGGGCAAACCTGTTGCTGAATATTGAAAAAAAAGTGGAATACTCTGCTAGTTTAAAGGAATGGCAAGCTTTAGGTAATGATTTGAAATAAATTCCGGATACTATGACATACTTAACCAAAGTCTTGTAACTTTCTCTAAAAATTACCTCCTTAAAAGAGAAAAAAGGCATGGAGGGAGAAAGGGAAGAAAAAGTAAAACTGAATTTTGTGTGAAAGAGTGGTGTCTTCTCATCAGTTCAAATACTCTTTTTCAGGTATAGAGTTTCTTGATAATTGAGAAGAAGGCCTTTCCTTTTAGTGGAATCATATTAGAGCCACTAAAATTTATTTATCTTACTTTAAAAATGTGTTTTAACTAGGCTGTAAAAGTTTGCTCTATGCTACACTTGGCATATAAAAGCTGATGGAAACAAGGGAATTCTACTTTTCTAGAATTCTTATAAAGAGTGTTTAAAATATGCTTACCTTTTTAAACAAACATTTTTAAAGATGCTGTTATAAAACCATTATATGAAGTAATTGGTATCCATGAAACAGGCCAAAATTATAAAAACATTACAACACTTTATGCACAGCTTTTGTGAAATATGTTATTTGTTATAATGAGAGATAGCATGGAAGCATAGATTATTCTTTTCCCCCCTCTTATGTGTGTGGCTTTGACTTCAAAGTGGTGTTAGTAGCATAACTTAAATGTGCAGTAATATGACTTGTATTTAAAACTGAAAACAACAACAAAAAAGTCTTAACTTCAGAGGCCCTTGGTACAGTAGGTCAAGAAGAGCTTCTTGGCTTTATGTAAATTCACCAAATCAGAGATGGAGGTCATCTGTGAATTAGAAACCATATTGGTCTGAATTGGCCTTCATCTGTCTAAATCAAATGTGTGTTAATCCAGTATGGTTTGTATCACTGGATAGCAGCTTTCCACAGTGGGTAGTACCAGAGCCCTGCTGGAAAGGGGGGGGGGCTTAATGATTGTTCAGACCAAAACGTATAACAACAAAAGCTTTTATAAAAACTAGAAATTTGACATTTCTGGTGTTCTGATGGGCTGTACTGCTGGCTGGATTCTCTTAATGGCAGGCTGTTTGATATTAATCTTTTTAAATCAATTCATAGTAATGCTTGCTTTGCTTCCCCCTTCCCTTCTTAAATTTATATGAGGAAACCAGCCAGCAAAGTAGCTGAAGAATCACTGGTGCCCTAACTATTTGAAAAACTGAGGGCAGTACGTGCATTTAAGCACTAGTTCTGGAGCAGTAATGAGAGCAGATTCCTTGGTTATGTAGTCCATCCCTTGTTAACTTGTATTTATCCCTACAATACATTTCTTGCACTTTTCCAGATAATTTTAAATACTTAATAGTAGTTGGGTATCCAGGTTGTAGCCATATTGATCTAGAGCAGGGGCGGGCAAAATACGGCCTGTGGGCTGGCCATTCTATCTGGCCCACAGGGTCACATAAAAATTTATAAAATATTTATGAGCTCCTGGCTGCCTGTGAAAGATGACATGAGCCAAGGGCAGTAGGACCCAGGGGGAGCTGGCAGCAGGAGGCAGGAGCCCAGCCCTGCCCACCCCCAGCCATTTCCCTGCTTTGAGCCCCCACTCTGCTTCAATACCATGTGGCTCCTGGCTGCATGGCCAGACCAGTAAGCCCAGGGTCCCACTGGTACGGGTGTTTGTGCGCGTGCTCAGGCAGGGGCTGTGTGCGCAGGGGCAGGGGCTCTGTGTGTGTGTGTGTGTGTGTGTGTGTGTGTGTGTGTGTGGGCAGGCAGGGGTGTGGGGGGATGTGTGTGTGCACACGTGGGCAGGCAGGGGCGTGGGGGGGGGTGTGCGCGTGTGTAGGCAAGGGTAGTGTTCATCACAGAACCTCACATAGTGGTGAGAGGCTTCATACCAGCTGTGAATGGACTGCCCAGAGAAGTTTGCCATCTGTTGACTCCTCTGTGAAATCCTATGAAATAAGGACTTTCATTTCTACCCTGGAGAAATTTTACAATCACTTCTCCAGTGCCTGATGAAGGGTGTTTGTGCCTGAAAGCTTGCAATTAAAGACATTTTTTGCAAAAATCTTGTTGGTCTAATACAGGATATTATCTCTACTACAAGTCCTAATAGTAGTTGGGCTGTGCTCTGGGATGTCTCTTTCACAGTCTGTAGGATTTCATTATCAGAATATTTCCCTTGAGAGGAACTAAATTATCCTTTTAAACTTTAATCCCATGCCTCCTTGTTTAACCTCTTTGTCCCACTGATTCCTCCCCCTTCCTTGATCTTTACAGTCTTCATATACTTTTAAATTGTCTCATTTTCTCAGCCGTGACTTAAATAAGGACTCCCTGATTTTTAAATATATTTTCAGGTATTAGTTGCTCTAGTTAATGCTTATGAAGTTGGTCCTTAATTTCTGTCTGATCAGCTCCTTTCCAGTAACAGTGCAACTGTCCTAAACCAGTGACAATATTTTCCAGGTATAATTTTAGTAGAGTTATGTGGAACGAATTTTATTATCTACCTGAGCCAATGAAGCCCACAATTGCATTGCAGTGTGAAATAGGAGGAAAAATGCAAACTCTTTTGTATTTAACTTACTGTGCATACAGCATCTTTTCTCTTGGGTGAAAACACGATGTTGAGAATCTCTTGTTCCACATATAGTTTTATTCTCCTGGTCACTTTTCAGATCAATTCAGACGTCTTATCACACTTGAAGGTCTGGAACAGATGCCTGAGACCAGGCTACTTGATGCATTAACCCATAAAGATCCCAAACTCAGTCAAGGAGATCAGGTTATTAAGACTTGAGGTTTCATTTTAAAGAACAGGAGGATGATTTTTCTAACTGGGATAAAGCTCTAAAGTGACTAAGTTAAGTCTTGAAAACAAGAGAGCACCTATGTCACTTAAGCATTTCTGAAAAATATTATCCCTTTTCAAATTCTCTCTCGCAAAGAATTTAAATCAGCCAAGCATAGCCAACTCCAGATCTCATTGCAAATCCCATTGTTCAAATTCCACTGCCCAAACTTGTTCGAGCCTTCCAACAATAACAAAAGTGAAACCACAAGCATGAAGGGGATGAGAATACAAATAGTACTTAGGTGGTAGGAGCAGTTCATTTAGGGGTTCAGATTCTGCTTGTATAAGGCTGTACATTGGAGTCTCAGAACATGGAATTCTATAAAGAGTTTAGATCAGGGGTGAGCAATCTTCCAGCTACAGGCCGGGTTGACTCGTCCTGGGTCAGAAATGGTCAGGTGCTAGCACTCAACTGCTGCCACTTGTTCCTTTGGTGGCATGTGGGGAGCATCCCACAGCTAGTGCTCTTTCCTGTGGTGGCATGGGGAGAGCGCTCAGAGCCAAATGCCTCTGAAACCCCATGTCCACAGGTTCTGTGGGCCAAGTTCAGCCAGTGGGGTATAGGTTGCTGAGCCCTGGCTAAGACTCTCTTGACAATATTATATTTTATATATATTTATTATCTTTACGTATATATACATGAGTGCATATATTGAATACATACAGATTATATATAGATATATTATAAATATATAAAATAGATGTTCCTATATCTACATGTTCGTATATGTATTATAGATATATATTATGCATGTATATAAAAATACACACACAAACATATCTGTCTGTATATATGAATTGCCTAAGAAAAAAAGGCAGCATCTGTCATTAATTCCCTATGTATATGAGTTAGACCAGATTTGGTTTGCAAGAAAGTAAATCACTACCACAAGACATTTTATGCCAAGTCTAGCCCTAAGCAAGTTTTATATAGCTGTGTTATAAAATCTTCAAAATAGTCTGTTAGCATTTCCAGTAGTTACCTATTAGCTGTAGTAGCTGTACTGGGCAACTATATTATCTTCAAAGAAAAAAGAAAAATATTCATTTATTTCCACAAAAGTAGTGTCAGTTATAGGTGGAACTCTGTGAGAAACAATCATTTCAACATTCATTGTTGACATTTTTGACAGTGACTGTATGCGTCATAGTGGTGTGAATTTTCAGAACAAATTTATTTCTTTAGCATTTACTCTTGCTATCCTATTGCATACTTAGTAACAGCTTGCTTCAGCTGTTTGTGGGTCCACAGATCCTGTGTTGGGTTTTTGGCCTCTAATAATCCTGGAAGTAGAACTAGATCTGTCTATCACAGCAGGGCAAAAATCTCTCCTTCTGTAGAACCAGCCTGTTCACTTCTGGGTCTGCAGCTGGCTTGTGCCTCTTTCTTGCCTGTGTTATCAGTATTATTTTTTATTAACTGAAATAGCTAGAATTTCTTCTTAATCTGAATAAGAGGACTGTCAAAAATACAGTTTAACTGCATATAATATGGTATCAGGTTTTGGTTGCACATTCTTTCACTAAGATATCATAGTATGTGTACACATTTATGTTATTGTCACCATGGCAAACTGGTAGACAAAGAAAGGAAAAGGGAAGTATTGCTGCTTATACTGCCCTTTGTTTATCAAACACATGAATGTGGATTTTTGCTTATTTTTCAGACAGGATATTCCACATTGTTTACACTATGTCCTCTCTTGCTGGGTTCTGAACAGAGCCACGGTTGCAGAAAGATGACCAGCATGTAGCACAGCCAATACGCCAGACTAGTAATAGCTAATCCCATCAGTCCACTTTCTAAACCTGGCTGTCTTGGTACCCAACCAGAATTTTCTCCCTCTGCCATAAGTGAAACTGCAAACTCTCTGCGCAATGAATACATGAGAATCATCTTTCAGATTTGTATACAACCCAGCCCAGAAGCCCTATTCCAGTAATCAAAATTAACATCACAAAAATGATCAAATTGGGGCAAGAAAACACTTGCTGTATAGGTTCATACCCTAAGGAAAGAGTAGGATCCCTGTAAGATTTTCGCAAGGGGGATTCAGGTACATCAGATTCTTTTTTTCCTCCATCTTCAAATCTGAAAAAAAATGTAAACAGAAGCAAGGAAAATAAGAAGCTCTCTTGCCAAAAGGTGCAGAAGAATTTATATATCTCTAGCTCAAAAAGATCTGTTCATTGGAACCCAACCAGAGGAGCAGTTCTATCAAAGATTTTGGTTGCTGTAAGAGGAAAAAACCCAAAAAGCAAAACAGAAGTGCCTTCTTTGTATTCCTCAGAGTTTTCAAGACAGACGTGTGCAATTGAGAAACTGTTGTGGAAAGATAAAAAGCATGAGAACAGACAGCTGTCTTCCTGGGAGGAAGTGAAGCAATTGCCCACTTGAACCAAAAAAGTAATAAGAAAATTCAAATAAGTTATTTTTACCAGAGGGTTTCAGAATCATCCACAGAAGATCATGCTCTTAAAATAAAGATTTATATGTGAACAATCAAAGGAAAGCAACAAAGAAAATTATTAAGTAACTTACTAAACATTAAATGGAAAAGATTTCACCACAATTTCCTAGGATGAACTGAATGGAGAACGAACTTAAATCTGCAATTTTTATTTTTAAAAGATCTTGAAGTAGATGAATCCTCTCATGCCTTTTAATTGTCACCTGTTTCAATACTTAGGGAAGAAAATTTCTCATCTTCTGTCTCTTAATGGAATTTCTGACAGGAGGGACCTGTTCTAAGTTGAGTCTGAGTTCTTGCTACAGAGCCCAGAGCATGGTCCACAAAGCCATCTCAGTCTCTCAAAGCAGAAATATTTCCTTGGCTCACCTTGGAGATGCTAAACATATCTGGGATGCATTGATGACACAGATTGTATGCTTTGAAGATAGTGTCAGTTATTACTGCTCTTTATTTAAAGGCAAGAAAATACCCAAATTGGTTCCCAAAGATGAATTCAACACGGTATATTCAAAGTAAATAAAGCAAAGAATGTAATTCCTGTCAGCCATCAGAGCATGCTCTTACTGAAGGCAGTAAGCAGAACATTGGTAGGATATGCATCAGAGGGAAATAGGTATGTCAGCCTCCAAATGTAAGGTCATCAGCCAATGCTGGTTTTAACCATAGAATATTGCAGGTGGACAAACCTTCTGTTAACAAAAGCAGGCTTAACTATTAATGCACCTCACCTCATTCTTCATAACTCATCTGTACAGTAGTCATTTAAAATCTCACTGTTTAGATCCTACATATTCTGTTCTGATGAATAAGAACTGTCATGCACGTTTGCGTTAGTAAAGGTCCAGTGATCCAGTTCACCATGCAAAAGAAAACTGGTTTAACAGATGCAGTAATAAAGACAGGTGTTCATGTGTTCTCCAGCCATGTTAGATGTGGATATCAGAAGGATCCCTGTTAATTGAAGGTGTTTCAGAAGGGGATTACCTTTCTGGCAAAGATTGACGGGTCTGATTCTGCAAAGAGGCCTTTACTAATGGATCTGTGGATTTCTTCTATTGAGGAGTGGGAGCAGGGGGAGGGACCTCATTTAAATAAAGGACGTTTTTCTTTCTTTTCTTTTTTTAAGGTAAGTACAGATACCTTTTTATGTCCAATTACTTTATTTTTGCGTGAAGCGGTTGGGATAACTGTTTATTCCATTGCCACAGTATAGACGGTGGTTGTGGCTAAATAGCCCTTTTACTCTAAACCTCTGTTTTAAATTGCTGGTAACTGGAGCTTGTCAGAAAACAGGAGGGGAAATTTTGAATGTTCCATTTCACAATTTTTTTTTAAATATGTTAGAAACTTTTCAGATATTTAAATGTGCAACAAGCTTGAATACCTCCTTCTGGGGAGCAAAAAAACCACATTGTTCTTAACTTATGGCGGTTTTAAAATTATTTTGAAAGTTCAGCCACTTTTGCTGCATCAAATCAAGATCAAAATCTGCATGTCTAGCATTGCCTCTTGCCACTGTCATACTAAAATGAATCTGTAAGTGTGTCTCTCAACCTAACAGGAAGTAAGAAGGTAAAGGTACTTATGAAGGTATTCGCTCTAGCACTACTTCATCTCAAGTGTTTCTGCCTTCTTGTTCTGGAAATGTGGCATCCATGCCTCAGTCTACTGCTTCATTCTTTTTCCAGCTGCCCTGAAAGGTAAAGGGAAGAGACAATGGAAGGCTGAAGAAAGAATCCAAGAAATATCAGGACTGAATCTCAAAACAGATGCTCCAGGTCGGAGAATCAAAATACAGTTTCCTCTTGGGGATGGATCTGCTTCCACAACTTGCTGCTTCTTTCCCTTGAGCCAAACGCTTAAGTGGTTGGTTTGTTTGTTTGTTTGTTTGTTTGTTTGTTTAAAGCTGACATTAGTGTCATAGGTTGGGCCCACCCAGGGGATACTCCTTGTCCTACCATCCACTATGAAGAAGGTGAATTTGCCTGCTCCTTCATGTCCCACCTCTAACCCAAGAGGAAAAGAGCTCCTGACTTCTGTTTGGGTGAGGGTGTTTCCTCCCCTTCCCCTCTGTTTCCATGAATATAGGGAAGACATTTCTTTCCCTGACCCACTTTGCTGTATTTTGGAAAGCTGACTCCTTGAGGGGGACGTTTTCATTTCATCTCATCTCCATGCCTAATCCTTGGTGAGCTCTGTAGTGCCAGGTCTCCTACAGTATTTCCTCTGTGCCTCCAAAATGACTGTGACCATCTCTGAACAGAAACATTGTTTAGTTGGAAACTTATGACATGCTGAACTTTATATTGCTGGGTTTAGTAATTCCTACTGCTTTAACTACCTGTATGAGTGGATTCCTAAGGGTAAGACTTTCCTTAATAGAAGGGAATATGCTGCTAACCCATCCAGGTAGCTACCATTATGGCCCAGACAGCAATTTAAAGTGTACTTGGCTCAGTTTTGTTCTACCTTCCACACTTCATATCATGCCATAGTAGCCTATTGGGAGACGTTCCTGCCTCCACTTCTATCACTTGAGGCAGACAGATTATTCTGAGTGTCTCTTGGTAGTTGTTGTATGGGCTAGTACAGCTGCCAGTATTGAATACACAAAAGTTACTTTGGAACTATGTTGCATTAGTAGCTGCCCAGGTGGTTCCTGAGGTGGTCTCCCTCCTCAGTTTTTCCCCAAATCAATTCCTGATCATTTCAACCTTTGGTCTAGGTTGTGAGCCTTCAGTGAAGAGGCGGTCTAAAATGGTAGAAGAAATTATTCTTGCATATTGGTCAGTCTTGACACCCTTATACAAATGAGATCCTGTAAGACAGCTTTAGAGCTAGAATATTTGACCATCTTATGAATAGAAGTCCAAATAATTTTTTTTTTTTTTTTTTAGGAAATATGTATTCATTTAGAAATTTATCTGGGTTTTCCAGAGCCCTTCTCTATGAACAATGTTTAGGTTTGATCTGACTTTGAGATGTGTGGGTTGGATTTAAGTGAATATATCAAAATGTGCAAGCCTGCAGCTCTACTGTCATGAGTGAATCTTTCTGTGTGAAATTAGGCCTAGTTGCCCTCTGCATAAGAGAGCTCCAAAGAGTACATGTATCTACTGTTCCACAGACATAAACAACTTCAAGACATTTATCTTGCATTTCCAGTTCTATTTCTGTAATTGCAAAGTATATTTGAAGGAGGACTTTGAAAAATAAGATATAATTACCTCTCCCTGCCTGCTTTCCCTGAAGCTTTTAGAAAAGATTTGTGCCTGAGATGTCGGATCACCAGCAGATGAAGTTTGGCACATTTTGAAATCTTATTAAAAATGTAGCATTTGGCTCTAGGTGGGCTCTGTCTTAACTGCTTTGCTTTAGCTTAAATGTAAACTTTTTCTAAATATATTTCCAAAAAATATGGAGAAAGAAATGACTTAGTGTGACTTATTCTTAACAGTTTTTGAGAACAGTTCATTGTACAGTTAAAGTGCCTGTTGAACTTGAGAGGGAATCCTATATTCAGAATCAGTTTACTGTAGTGTTTGATCTTTTGAGAAATAAGAAATGTTGTCCTAAACGTTGAAGCATAGAACCAAACAGTATACAGTATAGAAATAAATTGGTTGTGAAGAACAATATTTTTAAATTCAGACTTTTCAAAGTATTTTGGAGATATCTGTAGGGGGAGCCTTGCGAACAGATGAAGAGCACTTTTTTGTTTTCCTGATAATTGCAACTACCAGAAGCAGCTAAAACTAGTTTGGATCAACATAATGTCTTAAGTCAGTTAACCATGAAACATTGGTTTTAACTAATGCCTAAATATGTATTAAATTTACCAGCATACTTGAATCTCTTAATCTCTTACATAGCCTCTGGGTTACTGCTTCATGGCTGTTGTGATTTATGTTGGAATGCATTTCAATCTTAAAATATTCTAAAAATAATTGTTCAGATGATGCTTAAATACATACTTATGTAGTGAGCCATTCTCATTCAGTTCTCTGTCAGATGACTTTTAATGTCTTTTTAATGCTATGAATACATATCAAACCACTACTCTGCTTGATCTCTTCTGTAGTGTTCAGTAATATGCTTAATAATCTGCTACTTTTTAGAAAATTGAGCCTTAAGTGTGTAAAAATGCAGAACAGTAAGAATAACTTTCATGGTTTAAAGAAAGTTCTGTTTTTCAAACTGTAGTAGTGGCATATGAGCAGATTCAGCATGGTATAAATTGGAAGTGATTTTTTTTTTACAGTGGTGGTGTCTTGAAATTGGATTATATCACTTGAGTAGCTTATTTATTATAGGCATCTTTGACTTTCTAAATTCCCTGCAAAGACTTAAATTCATATTGTAGAAATCTCCAGCTTAAATCTTGTTGATCTCAGGAGAGAAGGGCCAAAATATGTGCATTTCTTAATGCTATTAAGAGAGCTCCATTCAAGAAAGCATTTAAATATGTGCAGAACTTTTTTTTTTGTGAGTTAGGCGCTTGTTTAAAAGCCCTTTCTTAATAAGAGTATTATCCAGAATTGGGGTCTTGGATTGCTATTCATAGCACAATAAAGTAATCTAGCATGCTTTTCACATTTCATACCAACTATAAAAAGGTTGTTGAGAACTGTTTTAATCATAATGTCTCTTTAAAGACATTGTTAAATTGAAATATTTCCAAGCTTTAAAAATGACCTTGTTTACAAACCCTTAAAAATAACTTGAAATAACTGTTCATATTTCTCTTCAATAAAATTCATGTTCTGGTTACTATTTTTGTAAATGAAAATGTACTATTAATTTTACGCCAGCATTTTGTAATGTAACATTATAGTGCTCTGAAGCCTGCAGCTGGACTGCTGTTTCTAGAGAAATGTCTCTTGCTTATGTATTAAATATAATAAATATGTTAAAGCAATCAGTTTCTGCTTATATTGTGCATCAGATTTTATCATGTGTTCGGGGTAGGTGATCACTCTTTCTTATGATGCCTAAACTGAAGGACTGTTACAAGAAACCCTGCTCGATGGTTCTAGTTCAGTGATTCTCAGCCAGGTTGCCATAGCACCCTGGGATTTCCTGAGATTCTTTAAAATGTCATACAATATTAGGTGTGCAAACACCTGTAAACGGTTCATAAGCTAAACCCAGAGATCTAAAATAGGGATCCAAAGTGACAAAAACATTCTGAGATCCTTGTAAGAAGATTTGGTCTATCACTTTTCTATAGGCAAGAAACAACTATAAGTTGGGAACTGGCATTTTCTGAGAGATGCCTTTAGCCTAAAAACCTTGAGAGCTGCTGTTCTAGTGTCTCATAGTCTTAAATCTTAGCAAAATTTCATGAGACACCTCCTGAGCCATTCAATTCCCACCCCCCTTTTTTAAATGTAATTTCCACCTTCCCACTTTAGCCAGTCCAGGAGATCTGATGGCACATCACTTCTTTGCACCTCTATCCCTCTTATCCCCCCCCTCCCTCCCAACTGTCTGACTCTACAGTCAGGTCTTAATTTATTTCCCCATTC
>NW_017729032.1:68724992-68733249 GCF_001723915.1 Gavialis gangeticus
CTTTTGTTAAGCCACAAAGCAGGGTTCAGGTTATTGAATGTCAGCTATTTTTTTTCTGACTTGAATATTACTGCTGCTTATTTCAAAGGCATTTGCAAGCCTGCTGTATTTCTGCACAGATACTCCCTCCCAACTGTCTGACTCTACAGTCAGGTCTTAATTTATTTCCCCATTCCCTATCAACTGTTTTCAGTCTGTTCTAACTTTTCGATAAGAGGCTTTGGGAGCCACTTTCTCATAAGGAGCAGGAAAATCAGGAGAAAAGCCTGTCAACATAGTACTTCAAGAACTAATCTTTGCTGGTATTGAAATGCTTTATCAATGCTGTGGAGAAAGGAATGTAGCAGAGGATCTTCTCCTTTCCTAAAATCAATTTTACTCTAAGTAACTTAAACTCCCACTGTTTCCTTATTTCTTTTCACTTTAGAATCTCAGAAATTAACAATAGACAAATGGTGTTAACTGCTTGCTTACAAACTTGCTCTGACCTCTCTAAATCAAGCTGGGCTCTTTTCTTCTTGAGGCCATAATTTTTTAGAAGAAAAGGTTGGACCACTTGTTGGTATGGTTTGCATTTATTTATTAAATAAGTGGACATCAGCAAGTGTATGTATGCATGGCTTTAGGAACAGTGCATGGTTGGACCTTGTTGCAGAGTGATAGGGAAGATTGTATATTGTATTACACCAATAGAAAGCCTTGGGGTGGAGAGAAAAGTAATGGATATCGAATCCCAAGAACATTTTCTGTCGTACTGTACAAATGTTAAGGTAGGTTAAATTTAAGCAAGATCTTAAATGTGTAATGTAATCCAAATTTTTAATGTAATCCAGAAAAGGATACATTAACCACATGTAGATATTATTTGAACAAATATGTTTCTAAAATATATAATGAAACACATTTGTTCTTGTGATCATAAATTAAGAAATTGCAACTTTACTTGAAACTGTAAGTTCAACTTTTGTTATTTTCAGCCTACTAGTCATGTTATGTTTTAAATTGTAGAACATGACTCGTAGAGAATACAAATCCTGAAAAGAGGGGCAGTGTTCATGCAAACCTATTGTTAGTAAATAAAAATTTGATATCTTGGGACTTTGTTTTCCAGAGAACAGCTCAGTTTAATGATGCTTACTTTTTGTTGGAATGAAGTATAGTAGTGTTTAAGTGAACATTTTTGTTGTGGTAGGTGTTTTTAGTAGGGGTGCACCGCTAGAGATTTTTGGGGCCAATACTGATAGTCAATTAAGGAGGCATATCGGCCAATACCAGTCTGATTTCTGAAACCAGCCTGGCAGCTTGAAGAGCAGTGTCCAGCTGGTAAGTCTGTTGTGGTGGAAGGAAAAGGGGGGGTGGGGGGAGAGGGGCAGATCAAGGTCCCTGCAGTGAGGTAGTGAGGCTGGGGCTGGGGCAGGCTCTTTTCTTCTTGAGGCCATAATCTTTTAGATGAAAAGATTGTGCCGCAGCTGGGGTTAAGCAGGACACAGGGCCCTGGGAGGACGTAGGGGTCGGGCATGTGCCCCCAGATTTGCGTGCAGTGGGGCAACTGCCACTGCGGGCTATGGCTGTGCTGGGTTCTTCCTGGCGGGGGGCTGGATTGGGCTGTGCTTGGGGTAGGCGGCAGTAGTGCTGGGAGGGGGCTACAGGGGGGGGTGTGCAGCAACCCCAAAATTCACTGTAGCCCCCTTAACCCCCCCCCTCCCAGTGCTGCTGCTACCCACCCCGAGTGCAGCCCGGCCCGGCCCAGCCCAGCCCAGCCCCTGCTGAGAAGGGCCCCATGCAGCCCTGGACCCAGCCTGCCCCACCCCATGCAGATCTGGGGGCACATGCCCCCCCATGCCCTCCTGGGGTGCACGCAGCAGCAGGAGCCACCCCCAGATGAGCAGCGCCTCAGTCTCGAGCCCACCCTGGCTGGGCAGTTCCAGCCCTACTCCCTCACTGTGGGGGGGCCTTGATCTGCCCCCTGCACTCCTTCCCTTCCCCATTCCCCTTCCCCTTCCACCACAACAAACTTACCAGCTGCATGCAGCTCTCCAAGATGACGGGTTGTTGTGCTCTTTGCTGCCTATGTGCTGTGCTGCAGTTGTGTGCGTGCATGGGGCATTTATTGGCTAACTTATCAGGTGCATCAGGTTGATTTCCAATACAGTCAATTTTTTTTATAGCAGTGCCGATCTGATACTGGACTGATGTATTGGTTGCACCTCTAGTTTTTAGTGAACTTCTTGAATTTCATGGTTAAAATAAGAGGAAACTTTTAAGGGAAATGTTATTGTCATGTAGTTTGTATAGTAATTTTTAACCAACTTAAGTTCCAATTCCTTGGTTAGACAATGAAGAAAGCATCTTCTACAATTAACTGAAGCATATCAGTAGCTCATTTATGTATATAATAATAATTTTATCAAGATAAAAATACATTGTTCAGCTCTTGTGGCTTGGTGGCAGGGAGCACAATTATAAAACATCATGGAATATAGTCTCTTATGTTGGAAAGTTGTGTACTTTCATGGAATCATAGAAGGAATGAGGAAAGACTAATTAGGCCTTGTTTGTTGTTCTCTGACTTTACTGTGCTTTTTGATAAATTACATGCTTTCTAGTACTTAGCCTGAAATGGAAGGGAAAATAACAGGCTTAGCTTTGGGAAATCTTGGCTTCTGGTGCCAAGAACTTAATACAATTTACATATTTACAGAACATTGTAATAGTAATGTTATGTCTTGTACTACTGAAAAGGATATTGTGAAAGTAGAGCGAGAAGTTGAGAACTAAATAAATGGTAAGTAATGTGAGCATATGAAATTATGAATGTCTGAAACAGGTGTATCTGTGAAACCAGATAAACCAGGCATGACCCAGCTAAAGCAAGATGAGTACTCAAAGAAATGCTAGTGTGTGTTTTGTGTTCTTTTCCTGAATAAAGGTGATACTTTAGCACATGCTTGAAATTGTCCTAATGTGTAGCTATGCTATCTACCAGAGGACAGAGATTGGACAAAACTTTGGATGTGTAGCAGATTGTGGATATTAGTGTTGAATCTATGACATGCATTATAGTAAATGCAAGCTATTAGCAAAGATTAAAAAAAACCTAATAGTTGAATTAAAATTAGTAATTTTTAAAAGTTCAAAATAGCTAGAAAGTGGCTTTTCATACTATTTTTTTACAAATGTCATGTATTATAAAATATTACCAGAAAACAGATTTTATTAGAAGCTTGAGTTTTATAAGAGAAAATGGTTGCCAGTGGAGTGGGGTTTTTTCATTTTAATAACATACCAAAAGTTGATTGATTAATGTTTTAAATGTTTCAGTTCAAGTCAATGTCTATTTTGTTTTCAAATAATTTCTTTCAAAATTATTTGCTTGTGAACATAAATTTGTAGAGGAAAACGTATGGTAAGAATTTAGTTATCGCTATAAAATAAAGGGGAGAGCTAAGAGGCAATTTCATGGGTAAAGGTACTTTTGCTCTTATTGCCAAAAATTGCTCATTTCTGTATTATGCTTATGGTAGATAATTTACCTTTTTAATCTTGTAAAGCTGAGGTTGTCTACTGCAGTCACTTTTCACGAAACCTCTTTTCCCAGAAGAAGATATTTGGAGTCCCTCTCTGTGCAAGTGTGGTTACCCTTTTCATGGTCACATGTGTTTGTTTATATTGTAGGTTTTGGCAGATAAAATAATGTATATAATTTTTTAAAGCAAATTGTTTATTCTAAAGTGAATATATGTGAACTAGCTTCCTTTAACTTTAGTCTGTAAATTTAGATAGGCTTTCCCACTTTATTTTCATGCCAGTCCTGTTTAAGGATATTGGTTATTAGACACAGATAGTGTTTTTTCTCTTTTTTTTTTTTAAAACCAAAGGTGGTCTTGATTAGTTTAACCTCAAATCACAGTTAACATCTGCAAAACACTCAATACTTTTGTTTGCCCACCACTGTTTTTAGGACACAGCAGCCTTTTTTTTCCTTTTTCAAGTTATATTGAGTAGAATTCCATATAACATATTTTTAAATTGGTTTTTAGCTCCTTACATGCTGATAATGGTATTTTTGTACTTCATTTCCATCTGTTAATACACTTTTTTGTTTACTAAATATTGTATCAAATAAGTTATTTCCTATGCTACATTGGAGAATGTTCTGATTATTCTTAAACTTTGTTGCCAGCAACCAATACTTCATTTCCACTGAAGAGTGTTTTATGAAGCACCTATGCTAAGAAGGTAACAGCACAGTGCAGCTGTGTTCATCTGCAGTGATAGACTGGGAAGATCAGAAAAAAATCATTCCTGGTATCAGACACCAAACTGCTTCTGACCTTACTAGTGGTTACATGGAAGTTTGTGTGGTTTGAAAAAGCTGTCATAGGAATGAAACCAAATGCTCCAGTGTGGAAGTGTAAACTTGCACAGTGTGGAAGTTTTTCCTTTGTGTGCATGTGTTCATGTATATACATGTTTATGCATCTGTAGAATGATAAAATAAATGACTTGTGCTCTAACTCAGGGCTGTCCAGACCCATGGGCTGAGGGGTTAATTTGACACCCATAGGCTCCTGCCTAGGCATCATTTCTCCCACCAATTCTCTTGGTGTTGCTGGGGTTGTTGGACTCCCCCCCTCTCCTCTGGCTTTCACTTCCTGCTCTTGCTCTTGCCGCTGGTGGTGAAGCAGTCTGTGGGGCCAGGGGAGCCTGGGACTTCCTGTCAGTAGGATGGGAGGCACCTGCATGATATAATACGATGGGGAAGGGTGCTGGTGAAGCATAGCAGGAGGGTGCTCCCATGACAGTTTGGGGGGAGCCACGGCCCATGTGGGTGCGGTCCCTGGCTGGTTTGAAGTTGGACAGCTCTGTTCTAATCCATAGTGAGTAGCAGTAATTGGTGAGAAATATTTGATTTTTTTTTTTCTTACTGCTGTGTATCCATCTAGTCACATTCATGAGACTCCTGTTTTGAGGAATGGTTACAGGGTTGCATTGGACCACTTTGTTATCATGCGCATTGTCAGAGGGCTTCCTTTCTCCCTCCTTCCCTCCCCCCTCCCTGTATTCCCCCATAGATTGTTTAACCCTCATCCATTTTCATGAAACTGTAACAGTTGTTGTTCTCATGGGGTAGCTTGTTACCCCGCAATTCGACATTGTTGGTCTCATGGGGTAACTTGTTACTCCACCTGCATGAACAAAATGGAACCAGCGACAACAGTATAAATGTACCAAAAACTATTCATTAAACATACAGATTGTTTGAAAGAGTGCTTAACAAAGATTTGAATCCAAAATATTATTTAACTAAACTATGAACAAAATCTAAACTTTTTTAGCTTTTAGATTTTCAAAACATGAATGAACAGTTGAAATCTGCAGTTCACGCTGTTTTCAAACTAACAATTACTTCCAAAAACATTTCCTAACTGTTTTAACTAAATATTGCATTCCTCACAAAGCACCAGTGATGTACTGTAGTGCACACAAGCAAATTGCTTATGATCTTCGTGGTGTTTCTGGGTTTTGCAGTCATCTGTTCTTGGACAAAAAGCACAATGTCCACTAATGCTTGCAGAAGGTTCTACTGAGGTGTGTTGTGGCAATTTGTAATTTAGGGTAGTCATACCAGACTTAGATTACGTGTATCCATCATTCTTCTTTTTATTTGTCCATTAAACAACTATTCTGCAAGCTCCTGCAAAAAAAAAAAAAAAACAAAAAAACCAGTCTTAAATGTGATTTTTGCTTCCAGTTTGCATTATGGCCTACCCAAATGATGAGGCTGGCAATGGCATCCACATCCAGCATATTGAAAAAGTGTCATTGGCCACCTGTTGATTTTTTTTTTTTTTTTTTTTCTGTCTGCAGGTGGTCATACGGACTAAGTGGTCAGTGTTATCCACCCCACCCTTGTTTTTATTGTAGTCATTAATGATGTCCAGCTTTCTTTGCTCTCCACCCACTGACAGGTCATGGTGCATGCTTGACAGCAGCAGCACAGCTTTGGACTTCCTTGAAACATAGAAAACTAGGGTGAGGTCTCCATCAAAAGCAAAAATGGATGAAAAAGTTTCCCGTCTTCGATTTCCTTGCATTTTGTTTGGGATATTGGCCTTGTTTTTCCGAATCATACCCATATAGGTCAAGTCCTGCTGTAGCGTCTTTCTGCCATGTCAGTACTTGTGAAGAAATTGTCACCTACAATATTCCTTCCTGTCTTGTACCAGTGATGAACCAGTTTTTCAATGACCTGGGTACAAAGATTACCTTGGCATGGAGCTTCTGGTTGCTTGCCCAGGTAGATGTCTCCAGAGAAGGGGAATGATGTTGCTGCATTATAGTACCACCAAATTTTCAAGCCGTATTTGGCAGCTTGCTGGGCATGTACTGTCTGAAGGGACAGCGGCCCCTGAATGCAGTCAGCTGCTCATCAACCATCAGCTGTATTCCTGGAATATACCATTTCCTGATCTGGTCCACAAATTGTGTCCAAATAGCTTTGAAGGCAGCAAGCTTGTCCACAGCTCTCCTTTCCTCATGTGTCAGTTTGTTGTCAAATCTCAGGTAGCTGGTGATTTGGCAGAATCATTTTAAACTCACGGTGGCATGGAAGCAAGGATGCCCGGTGCATTGCACCCACAACTCCAGTTCCTTGTGACCACCATTGTATAGACCACTCAGCAGTAGGAGGCCAATGTAGGCTTTCAGCTCTGTTTCATCCAGCTTTTTCTTGCCTTTCTATTTTCAGGATGGCAATCATTCCACTCCCTCACTCTTCTTTTTGCCTCTCTGTTTTTTTTTTCTTATGAAAGCAGTCAGGATATCTTGTGAGAAACAGGTGGAACCACTGTGTCTTTATTACTTTCTCTTGTTGGCCCAGCACTTTCATGGACTATGTTCTTGGCTGTTCTCCGATTAATGTATTAGCTATGGAATTTTTTCCCACACTGTGCCATTTTCATCCTCTAAAGGTGTCATCATCTGTAAGATTTTTTGGGGGTGGTGGCAGCGGTTCTGCTCCACGTCCTGCTGTAGCTCTTCTCAGTCTTCCATGGGGGTCCTGGGCTGGTCCTCTTCCCTCTCCCCTGGAAGTGTTGGCATCACTTCTGCTTGTGGCACCAAGTCGTCTTCATCTGAGCTGGATGAAGCTTCCATAGATACATGGTCGTCTTGCTCTGAACAAAGTCAGCATCCTCACTGCCCTGGGATAAGATTTCATCAGTGGATGTGTCACTATCATCCCCAGTTACCTGCGCAAGACAGGCTTCAGCACTGAATATGCGCTACCTTCTCATCCTGGACTGCAGGAAAAAAAAATAAAGAATTGATTGCTGCTGAATGCATATAAATAACAATCAAAGACGAGCCTTTCCACCTATGCTGTCACAGAAGGAATTCTGCCCTGCCCTATGGCAGCTCAGGTAGCACCCTCTCTTCCTGGGCACAGATGCCAGAGACCAGCATCCACCCTTTGTAGGCAAGCCAAATGTTTGTGGATGCTGTTTGGAAACCACGGATGTAGGGGCTTATTGAAAGCAGGTAAAACAGCATGGGGGTGTAAAGCCCTCACCGTTGAATGGGACTCCATAGTGTACACTGTATTGTAGTATGATGTTCTATTTCTTCTCTGCAGTCCCTTTGCTCCTTCTCCTCACTGCCAGCAAAGGCAGGGGAAACTAGCTTGGATGTTATAAAAGGGGCAGGGATAAGGACATAGGCAGACAAGGTTCTTTGCATGAATCTGATATCTTTTATTAGACCAACTTATATAGTTGGAAAATAATTATTAAGCAAGCTTTCGGGTTCAAAAACCTACCTGTCTTGCATGCATACCAGACCAGCCTCTTGCTTCTTTACTTTACTTTTCATTCCATCCAGGAAGAGCACACACCAACTGCTGAAACTTTCTTAGCCTGACTAAGGGTTTTTGCCGGTTTAGCCTGCAAACGAAGTAGTTAGCAGAAAGGATTACCACATCTTCTGCAAAAGCAGAGCAGAGGATGGTCATTCATTAGTTATTATGGATACCTGAAGTGGACATGAATGAGGTGTGAATTAATGCTGACCTTTCAGATGCATCTGCCCAAAGTCACCAAACAGGTCTAGGCCTGTCATTTATACAGAAATAGCACTGGGGTAACAACTTACCCCAGTGCATTAACATGGGCTTGGGGAAGTTGCTATCCCATAAGGAAAAACATTCATGCCTGGGGTAACATGTTACCTTGGACAGTTTTTTTTTTTTTTTTTTTTT
>NW_017729032.1:68733312-68757127 GCF_001723915.1 Gavialis gangeticus
TTGGGGAAGTTGCTATCCCAAAAGGAAAAACATTCATGCCTGGGGTAACATTTTTCCTTGGACAGTTTTTTTTTTTTTTTTTTTTTCATCCATGGAAAGCAAACCGTTCATGTAAGCTGGCTGTTCTTTGGGGATATTGTGCATTGCGGTGCCAGTGACAATATTCTAAAAAGAATTTTTTTTAGAATGAATTAATTTTAAGATACTGTACAAAATATGCGTCTTGGCTAGAAAATTACCCCAAAGGAACATATGAAGGGTTAAATATAAGAAAACCAAAAAAAGATGTCAGACCTCAAGGCATTCTCTCAAATTTTAATCCTTGGCACTGGAAGGAATGAGTCCTTCCCTTAGCAAGCCCTATTGAGAAACTTCCCAGCAAAATGACATGGGAAATTCTCATTCATCCCATTGTAGTCAATAATATAATTAAGCAATGCACTTCTGTCCTTGACCTAATGACATTCATGTTTCCAACATGCTTAAAAGTAAATAGAGGAAGTGCAAGTATCTTTCCCCTCCAGAAACTTTAGTGAAGATGATAAAGTCTTAAAGGACTTGCACTCCACCCACCTCCCCATAGAGAGTGACGCCCATTTTAAGCCAATCCTTAAATTGCTTGGGACCAAACTTTTCATTGGGTGTATGGTGTATTAGTTTTTATTTTTGCAATAATAGGGACTTCAAGCCCTGAATATGCCCTGTAGGTACTACTAAATATTACCCAATTTATAAGAGCCAGGTATCTTTATTTACCTTCAAAATTAGCTTGTCATCCCTAGTTTTCAACTGAAGTTGAATCTCTTCAAAACCCTGTTTGCAGTGAATGAGTCAGTCAGTACATTTACATGTACCATACTTACTGTGCATTAAGTTTAGTACTTGGTTATCCAAGTACTACATCGATGTATAGTAAGTGGTGCTACTGTGCAGTAGCACCGGTGCATGGATTTTTTGCAGATGCTAACTGTGCAGTAGCGTATTTGCATGGGCTTTTCCCTGCATGCTACTGCACAGTGTTACTAGGTTACTGTGTAGATATGTAGAGAGTCACCCAGGCAGTCAGTCATGCAAAGACTTAGGAAGAAAAAAAGCCTAAAACAGGTTTTGGTCTCTCTCGTATTGTATATTGTATTGTCTCGGGGTCAGTTGATTTTGTTATTTCTTTTACGGTTTGAAAAAGGTGCCCAAGGAGGCAAACTGAAAAGTAGATTTAAGAAGCACCAATCAGGTAGAGCAGTTTTCAGTTTACATTTTTTTTTAAACCCCAGGAACCTAGGAATTACCTGATGGAAAAAAATATTTTTAAAAAGGAGAACTTTAAGCCAGTATCTTTTTTGCCCTCCCTCTCCAAGCCCCTCCCTTTGGTCAGAGAATATGTTTTTAATTTCTAATTTGTTTCCCCTTTGTAGCCTGGTTTTTGTTCCTCATCTTTGTTTAGCATACTGACCTTATTTCTCGGGCTTGGCTTAGTATTCCTCTTGGGGTTTTCTGTGAATGTAGCAACAAGATTTTAGTATAAACAGCTGAAAGTTAGCAGTTTTACCCGCTGTACTGTTAATGGCCACTTCAACTTTGGGTGTATGTGTCTGGTGTTATAGTAATTAAATAATATTATTTGAGGGGAGAAGCTAATGTTAGAATATTTAGCATTGCACAGTAACATGAAATATATCATCTTTAATTAGCCAGTGTGAGGGAGAGGTGAAGACCAGTATTTTTAATTAATGAATAGCATGCAAACATGAATATAATTATAAAATGTGTGCAAGTGTATGTATTCTAATAGCACTGAAAATAAATCAGCATTATTACCAGCATTCTCAAACTTCAGAAGAGTTAGTCTTTTGGGTTAACTTTTTATTTTGCATTGAATACACCTTTCTTCAGATGTATGTGTGACAGAAAACTTTCAGAACTTCACAGAAGTACCGTTTTCTATAGCAGTAGATGGTTGTAAAATATTTAAAAAGCAAAACTTAAAAAGTGGTGCATAATAACCCACAGAAAGTAGACTGTAAGATGATGGACTGTACTAAAGTTTTTCTGCCTTTGCCTGCCACTGCTTGAAAACAAAACTACAAAAAGGAATGGACAGAAGCATGCACCGGAAGCTGATGGTTGTATATCACATTTGTGTTGAATCAGCCCAACTATTCTTGGTATCCAGTATAACTACATTATTTGAGAGTGGTGGTGCAAGCTGAGGGCCCTGATCCTGAAAATATTTTTATTCATGTATGTATGCAGCTGAACTTTGATTTCTACCAAGGAGAACTTTTACCATGTCTCCAATGCCTGATGAAGAGAGAAGACCCTTCATCAGGCATCAGAGAGATGGTAGAAGTTCTCCTGGGTAGAAATTGTTCTGCAGAAATCTAGGTGGTCTAAAAAAAGATAATCACCTGTACCACAAGCATCAATTGTATGCAGCTAAGGCATTTTGTAGAAGAAAGGTATTGTTTCTATACCTTAAAATTTGTACTGGTGGAAGGGTGGTACTTGGAGAAAGGGAGTGTGAGGGAAGGGTTGGGTTTTTGTCTATTTTATAAAATTTGTGTTTTTTTTCATTGGCCTGAAATGTTAACTTTTGTATTCTGTAGGACTGTGTTTTACATGTGTCACTGGAAAGATGGAATTTTCAAAATTAAGCCATCAGCCCTGGCTAACATGTCTGAGGTGCAAGTCTCACTATTTCCAGTTCCCTTCCAGTGTGTGGCCTTTAGTGAAACAAGTGCCTTAAAGCAGGTGTTCCCAAATGTTCAAAAACATTGTTTTATAGCACTTCCCAGTTGTTAATGATTCTGCGCTATTTATTATGGTTTTGGTACTGTAATGAAACATGACTTGTTAGTTCTGCTGTACATCTCCTTTGCCACTAGATACTGCTGTTAGTTTAAAGCTTTTTGCCTTTTGCTTCTGTTTTGCTGTTCTTTGATTATGCCTAAATGCTGATGCCCTCACAGGTCACTGAGTAATTTAATCTGTTGTTTTTAAATAACTTGACATAGCTTGGTGGTGGTTTTTTATAAAGTTTGAAAGAATTTGATTACTTTTCTTTAAGATGCCCTTGAATTCAAGGCAAACCCCAAGTTTTTTCCTCAGCATAAAAAAACAATGAAATATTGAATAAGGATGCATCAACTAAGGATTTATAAAGTTAGTGTCCATAGTAGATAAATGGTGCATACCATATTTATACAAAGAAAGAAAAAACTCTACTTTCTCTAATGAAGTTTAGTACAAATATAACAGCACACATCTCTCCTGGTCATTTTCCAAATCTTTTTTTTCCCTATTGCTTGACATCTCATAGGCAATGTTGTCTTCTGTTGAGCTTATTAGAAATATACCTTTTTTCTGAGTACACCAGTCTTTGTACAGACCTCTATGTCTTTAATAATTCATTTTCTCCTTGCTTGAGGGAGAGAAGCATGATGCATTCATCTGGTTGGTGTCAGCAATTGTTGTCACCCTTCACAAACCATTTCTGATAAAGATTTTTAAATTTGTCTTTAAACAGCTTTTTAAAAAATCATCCATCTGGAATGAGAACCAGTCTGCTTTGTGATGTCCCATGTTGTTTTTTTTAACTGTTGATCATGTGTAAGCATCCACTATTATTTTATTTACTCTTTATTGAGCTTTTAAAAAAATGTGAATTGAAAACATTGGGCACCTTTTAGACGATCCATTTGGTTTTAAACAGTCTTAAATTCAAAGAAATATGTTAAATACAGTCTTTGTAATTTACCATAATTTATATGTGCTTTGGTCACAGTCTTTTTTTATTAATTTGAAAAAACTGTCAGCAGGGGGAGTCAAACCTGCCTGTGAAGAGTAATCGTAATTAGGCAGAAAATTGAACATTTTTATTTACTAGCTTAAATATATATGCATACTGGATGACAGTGGCTTAGAATAAGTTTTTGCAATTGCTAGGCATCTTTACTCTTATAAGTCAGAGGCGGGTTGCTGTATAAGCAAAGAAGATATGTAATGAAGTTTAATTTACAAAACTGGTTTGCTGCTGCTTTCTGCTGAATACTTGCTTAGAATGTAGGTCCATTTAAGTTTTGAATAAACTCACTCAGCATGTTTTAGCTAGCAGAATTGGGCCCTAAACCAACTGCAAAGGGGATTTTATTAGTATAAACAACAGTGTAACTATTTCATTGGTGGTATGTTTTTAAGCTACAGGATTTTCTAATATTTGCTGCGTCATAGGCTGGAATCATAACTGATAGTGTTTTCACTCCAAACTTAGTCAAGTGTTTGTGTACAAATCATCAATTTAATATTTCTGTTTTGGCAGGGGGTGGAGGGAGGTGGAAGGAAAGGTTTGATTCTGAAGGCTTTGCTGAAGGATTTTCATAAGAGTCTCTCCTTTGTCTAAGGCAAAGGTGGTGAAGATCCAGCCCTCAAAGCTATGTCACTTAACCCTGAAGGTGGGTAGTCCCCGAGTTGAAAGCCAGAGCATATTTCATTCACATCCTTTTTTGGGAGGGAGGACAAAAGTGGGTATATTTAGTTCACTGCTCCTGTATTTGTTTTCCAAACACTGTATGTTAAAGTTGTTTCCTGTTAACAATGACTTTTTAGAGTGACTGGCTATAAATTCATCATCACGTAATGCGAATCAGCTGTATGGGGATGTGTTCTAGCACGCCTGATCTGCTTCATTGGGTGAAACATGCATCACCTGTTGTCCCGCATATTGATCATGTGGGACAGTGGATGATGTACTCCCCACTTAAAGCTGCACCCCCAGGAATCACCTGGGCATGTTTCTGTAAGAGGGGAACCCTGGCTTTCCTTGCACTTTCCCTCTATAAAGCAAGCAAATGTCCACCACAGTGAAGTGGCACAAATTTATTACTACCTTTTGTTGTGGCCCCAAATTTGGGTATTTGTGGCTCGGCAGAGGGCATGGATGTCTTATTTGTTTTGCTTTGTGCTGCCATAAAAATTGTTATGATGACACAAAAACAATGTCGGTTTCCAACTGCTGTTGCAAAGTTGTCTCAGGTTTTTTCCCCTCTATCTTTCATGTGGAGAGTTGCTACTCAGGATTGCCAGGGTCCAGTAGCTTTATACCTTTAAAGAGTTTTACTTGCAGTTGGTGTTTTCTGTATACATCACTTCACTGGTCTAGGAAGGTTTCACCCAGATCACTGGTAATGTTTAGCTGTATTAATACAAATATGAATTAGCCTTTCTATTTCTGCAGGTAGAAATGTAATTGTTGATTATTAAATATTGCTTGATGAGCTTGTGGTAATACTAGAGAGGCTGGGAGAGCCTTCTGAATTAACTGGTTGTTACAGAAGAGGTGCAAGTTCATAGGTGTAGTTTTATTGGATGATGTCACTGCTTGTTAGAGTGGATTGAAGGAGCACAGGGAGAGGAGAAAAGGCTTTTGTAGTTTTTATTCATGTGTATTTTTTGGAGTGGCGGTTTCACTTTTGACCCATACTTGTTCACGTACAAGAATCCTGCAAAGAGAATAACTGAAAGAGTGTTAATGTGATCTGACTAAAAATACTAGTTAGCCATAACCTTTATGATGTGAGCGGTGAAATCATAAAGGGTGTGGCAAACTACTTAAAAATCATGCTTCTCTGAACATCAATAAAATTTAAATTAATGGCATTCTGAGGATTTCTGAGCTGTCAGGACTGGTACGTTTAAACCACATGACAGACTTACCCAGCTTTTGAAAATAGCTTTCCTTTCACTTTTAATGGAGGTCTGTGTCAATAATCAAATTGCTGCATTAAGCACAAGGGTCAGATTTCAGTCTGGCCTGCAAAAAAAAATTGTACAGCCATTATACCTACTGGATCTGTAGACTGGATCTTCATCTCTAATAGTCAAGATGTTGAAATTCTTTTCAAGTTCTATGAACAGCACTCCCAAGCTTAATTTTACAATAAGTATATGGTCAACTGTTGTCAGCTGCCTTTAAGAAAGCAAACTTTCATTTATGTCTTTTCAGTTGAAATGTGACTTTGGATGTTCTGTTTGGGGCCAGGATGGGGCAAAGAGAAAAATATTACAATTTGTTTGCTTTATGGAAAACTTATATATAGTGTTTTTTGTTCATTTACCTTTCATATTTTATGTATTCCCATCATGTCTGTGCAAGGCTCCCCACACACAGAGAAAGGTAGTTCTTGTCCCCAGCAACATGAAAATGTCAGGGAACTTTGAGACATGTGTTTTATCCTGTTTCCCTATCGAGCTTTTATCTGACTAATTTGTCAGGAGAAGCTGCTGAGTATATGATGGATATGGAGGTAAGTAAACTAGTATGCTGTGTAGAAGGCAGTCACATGTTGGTTAGAGTAAAGAAAAAGGTTATGACGTAATACATTGTTTTTTCCCCTCTATTGAACAAAAACATGTTTTCTTGCTTACTAAGAAGGATACAAAATAATTCACTTTATGTTCACAGAAGCTGATTCTAAAGTAATTTTTCCTGCTTCAAATGAAATTGCAGTGACTGCAGTGAAGCCAGAGGGCCAAACCAGGTGTAACTTTACCCATGGCTAAAAATATTCTCCAGAAAACGAATCTTTTCTTGTAATTTAAACTAAAGTTGAACTTGACCGGATAGTACCAAAAGCAGTTTAACAGGTTAGCCCATGTACCTCTGGACTGACAGTAATAATTTATTGCTTGGTTTCCATCTTCGCGTCTTATGCCTGTGTTACTGCTTTATTGGATTTATTTTTCAGTGTTTTTAATTAATTAAACTTTAGTCATCATGCATAATTCATATAGTCAGTTGGATGCAGTCTTTGGTAGCATGATGTCCAAGCAACTGTTCATGACAACCTCCTTACTACATAGTATAGTATGAAGCACTTGCCAACAGTTTCATGTGGCTGTACAGTGCTTAGCTTGATGAGACATCAATCCTGATCAAGGCTTCTATTTTATAACGATACAGATATTAAATAATACAAGTTTGACAGGTTTTTAGCTTAAATTCTGAAAGATCAGCAATATAGGCCTTTTAAAATACGAACTGCGTTGGATTTAAATGTTAAATGACCATTTTTTTTGAGGATGGGGTGGAAAAAAGGCACACGATATCCTGACTATTGTCTAGTCCTAGTATTTGTTCTTTCCAACCGCCTTTGTTCAAAATAAAAAAAAATGTACTTGCTGTATTCACTAGTAGTGTACAACTCTCTCTTTTTAGTCTCATGTTGTAATGCTTTCTCAGGTTATGCCTTGTTTGGGATGCGTATTTCCAAATCAGCAATCCTACTGCTTTCTGTTCCACAACATTTGTTTTTAATGTTAATTTTGCAAACTGATTGAAACTTCATCTGTGGCCAGCTCAGAAAACCTGTTTCCTGGTTTGATAGACTTCACAAGAGGCAACAACAGTAAGTCACTGCCCAAATGTGC
Source organism: Gavialis gangeticus (assembly GCF_001723915.1). Classification (NCBI taxonomy): domain Eukaryota; kingdom Metazoa; phylum Chordata; order Crocodylia; family Gavialidae; genus Gavialis; species Gavialis gangeticus. Next base: position 68,740,735 of record NW_017729032.1, read on the forward strand.
ATACTCTTAAAATCATTTCAGACTTTTGTGTGTAGTTCCTTTTGACTATAGCTAACATTAATTAATTTCTGTCCTGGTGAACTTTGCTCTAGGCTGTAGCAAACAATGGTAGAGCAGCCATAGTAGCAGATAACGATCAAAAGCATTGTAGGAGAGAGCTTAACCAGTGAAGACCAAATAAAACTAGCTAAATTTGCACGTTGGATGCGTGTGTGTTGCTGTGGAGTTTTCCTTTCCACATCCTTTGGAAGACCTGCATAAGTTATTTTTTGGGTTAACTCTAGTGAGTAAAGTGTTAGATTTGAGCTTATGGTAATCCAAACATTTAGTAGTCCCACCCACAATTGTATATTCATAAATTCATTTGCCTGTTTTAAATATCTTACTGAGGCATTCTAAAATTACCTACTTTTCTAGCTTGACACTTAACAATATGCGAGTTCTTCCTGCTGCTGTGCAGCTAGCATGTTCCTGTTCACAGTGTCATCAATGCTGCTATTGTACAGAGAAATGTTGTTGCATCCAAAAAGTTATGCTGGATTCTTCCTGCTCATATGACCCCTCCACAACTGTGATTGACGGGGTTTTCAATTAATCTTTGGGAGCAATGAACATACAACTTGCCTGTTTTGGCAGAAGCTATTCTTTAAAATCCTTAGGTGACATAGTTTAGCTGCTAGGCCCCTGCTCCTTGTAAGTGCCTTGTCAGAACTAGTCTGCTTGCTATCAGTGGAACTAGTCAGCCATGCTCCCTTATTCAATATTCCTAGTCAAGTTTGCTTCCCACCAGCATGTGAATTTGCTGTGGTAAAGAGATGGTACCATTTAAATGTGAATGGAATGAGGGCAAGGTGAATTTAGATCCTAAATCTGTATAGCGGTGGTCTTGCCTGAAGCCATGTTGGACAAGAGGAAACAAATAATATAATTTAGAAATTACTGGTGTTGCAGATTTACAAGTTCAAAAAAAAATAAAACCTCCCCTGACTAATTTGATTCCTTATTTGCAAGTTAAAAATTGAAATGAAGGGGATAGAAGACTCTGCTCTCTGCTTATAATAGCAGCCAGTTAGGGTGACTGGGGAGCTGGTATATGCATGAAGAGGAAGAGGGGAACACTTTAGTTCCAGTCATATTGCTACGCCTAACTTGGTCTCTGTTTGTGTTCCTCTTCTGTTTCCTGGATGATATTTACTTTCTGTGCATGTGCAGCTCAGTACCAGAGTGGCTGCCGGAGCAATCCCTAGGGGTGTGCAGGGCCCAGGGCATATCAGCCTGTGCAGGGCTGGGGTGGAAGGGGGTGATGGTGAGTGGCCCGACTTTGGGGGAGGGGGGGAGGGGCGGCGAGTGGCCGGATCGCAGAGCCAGCAACACACAGTAGCTGCAGTGGGGCCTGGGGCAGCCGTCCTACTTGCCCACCCCTCGGGATGGCCCTGGTGGCTGTTGTGGGCCTAGTCATTGGAGTAAAGGTTTCCCTACCTTTTTATGTAGAAAGGCTGTTCTCAGTTTTCACTGCTTAGATTTCTTTACCTCTGAAAGGTATTACAACCACATACAGATATGCTGTTTCTACTGGTAGAACAGTGATTCTCCTGGTAGAACCCAAACATGTGCAGATGTTCAAGCTTTTTCTCCTGGAGCAGAAATGTCCACCGCAGGAGAAAAACAATCTAACAAGAAACAGGTAGAAATCACTCCTGAGAGTTTTCTCCCAGCAGACTGAATGTCTGCTTACTTCCCCCTGGCTTTAACTTCTCATGGGTATTAGATGAGTGGAACCAGAGGTGAAGCTCCCCTGCCCTCCAGAGATCAAGGTCACCCCAGTTTGGAGAAAGTGTGAGGGGTACCTGCTCCTACCTATCCAGTAGACCAGGAAGGGAGGAGCAGCCACCAGCTGCTACCTGCCTGCTGCTTGCACTGAAGTTCCTGGTGTGAGGATTGGGCAGAAGCTTTGCTGTGCCATCCCTTCTACTCGGCTGTTGGGTACCTGCATGCCTGTCACACCAGAGTTCCCAGCTGAGCAGTGGAGGTGATGATTTAAAAGCCTGTGGGGGGGCAAGAGTTGGACCCACAGGCAGGTTTTTTAATTGCCACCCCTGCCACTCAGCTGTGTTGGAGGGAGTCAGTGTCAAAGGAATCTGACCAGAATGGGAACCAGGCTCAAGGGAGACTCTCCCTAGGGGGTGGCGTAGTCCTGGGTGTGAAGAGTGGATGAGCTGAGGAAGCTTTACTTCAGGCTGAGCTGAGGAAACAGGACTGTTGGTCTCCTGCCTGCTTCTCACACTGGAGTCCCTGGGAATGGAGGACTGGAACAGCCCATGCTTTTCCCCAAAGCAGGATCGCCCCAGTCCTGGGAAGACACACAAAGTAGGAGAGAAGGAGTGGTTGCAGATTGGATGGCTGTACTGCTCCCTCTCTGTATGTGGCCTATGTGACTTGGAACTTGGGGAAGCTTCCCCTAGCCAGTGCAAGCTTTCCATATTTTGCAGTCACTGCTGGTTGTACATGGATTAAACTTTCTTGTGTTTGATAAACAGAAATGACTTATCAAGAGTTCTGTTTTGGAGGGAAAAAGAGGCTAATTCTAATGTTGAAAACTCACTTTGGTACCTGTTGCAAATTCACTTACGGAACATAACTAGGTCATTTGCTGAAACACAGGCATACAGTGCTGTGCAAATACCGTACTGGGAGTAGTTCAAGTTGCTTAGCAATTATAACAACGCTTGTGTCGTGCATTATAACAGTCATAACATGACGATCTGTAACATGCAATCATGTTTTTGTTATATAAACAATTAACTGAAAACGTGCTAATGGAATTAGTCAAGGGCAAGTATTTGATTTACCAACAGTGTGTATTTTAAAACTGGCTTCAATAGAGCAAATGTGATTCTATGTGCTTTGTTTTTTCTTATTTGTATTCTCTGGAGGTTATAAGGTGCTTTGTTAGATGCCTCCATTATAGTTCTCCAAACGCACATTTGCATTATGGATGAGTCCAGAAGAGAAACCATAAGCAAGTTACTTTTAGACAGATTTTCTTTGTGATTTTTTTAGGTTCCTTCATGCTTGGATACCCAGCCAAGCATGAAAGGTCCATGCCTCCTGGAGGCTAGGGGGGCACAGTGACTGCCTGCAGGCAGGGGTGTGGTGGTAGTAGTGAGTGGGGAGCTCCCACAGGCAGCCACAGCAGCGTTCGCGGTGTGGGGAGGTGATGAGTGGCAAATGCCTGCAGGTGCCGCCAGCAGTGTCAGCGGCACTTCTTTCGGGGTGCACTGCCAATCTCAGGGGATGCATGTACACCCACGTGCATCCCCTATGCATTGCTGATGCAACCAGAGATGCATTAAGGTGAAGCCATGAGGCTCTGAGTTTGGTGATACTTAGAAATTTGAAAATTGGGCCTCTTGTAGGCACCCAAAATGATTTATTCCTGGAAATATTGGCTTTTGTACTTGAATGTTCTGCAGTTATTACAAATTGGAAGAGAAGGCTAATATAGAAAAATACTGTAATTAAAGAAATGATGATGATTGCTATGGCTTGTATAGACTGAAATCCAAATTTTCAGAGTTTAAGTTTTGAAAGTTGCTTATACTGAGGAACCCAGAAGTACAGTAAGATCAAGAGAATCATTGTATAGTGCTCAGGAGCATTGGAAGCTTTTTTTGTAGACACTTGTTAAATAGCAACTGAGGCATATAGGGTGTGCCTATATATGTGCTTTACTGTGCATTAGCCTATTTTAATGTGCATTAAAGCATCACTGAAAAACATGCTATTTAGTTAATGTGCATTAAAATAAGCTAATGTGCATTAATCATAACTTTAAAACCATAGTTGCCTATACACAAGCAGGGAGGCTGCTCCGATGTGCTGGATTTCCAGTGCATCGGAGCTGACTCAATTAATAGTCTGCTGGAGAGTGGCGATAACTATGCTCCATCAGCCTCCTGTGCCTTGTCTGTTGATTGAGCTTTAATTTAAGCGCTCTTGCCACCATTTTTAAGCGTGGGGATGCTGATGCACAAGATGTGGTGGCGCTTTAATTGGAGTAGCTTTCAGAGCTGTTCTAATTAAAATTCTGCTGCTCCCCTCCCCATGCTCTTTAGTTAATGCACATTGAGACAAGGTAATGTGAATTTTCTCAGTACCTCACTGGAGCTACTAGATTTAATGTGCATTAACTAAATAAAGTATGTTAATGCACATGTAGATGTGCCCATAATGAGGAAGTGGTAAAGAGTATAAATTACTTTGTGTAGTTGTTGGGCAGTATATGCCGGGGATGGAAAGGTGTCATCTTACTTTAAGTGAAGTTAACAAGATAATCTGCTAAATTTTTAGATGCACAGAAGTTTAGATATGTGGTATGTCTGGAAAAGGAGTTGCACTTACTGGCAATGAGAGCAGGGCATAAAAGGAATTTCAAGGTAGGACTGAGTGCTTGATGTAAATATTGTTTCATTTGCTTGTGATTTCCTCAGGAACACCTGCAAAATATAGGATGAAAAATTTCTTACTCAAGTTGATTTATAGTATTAATGAACACAGTAAATTATTGAGAAGGGGGGTGTGAAGTTCTGGCTTGAGAATTGTCGTCTTGATGGTTCCTAAGTTATTAGCAGGCTGTTTGCAACACTATGGGCGTGTCTAAATGTGTCACAATGGTGATGTTACTATGCCATAATTTAGTACTTCTTTTTGGAAGTCCTAAATCGTGGTGCAGTAACAGCTTGTACTGTGCCGTGTGCCCTGTGCGGTTATTTTTAGCAGCTACTTTACCATAGTGGCATGCTATAATGGGGGAGTGTGTTGCTTCAGCAGAGTAGCTGCTGGTCATGTGTAAACCTCTGTGGATGCTACGTCCCCATAGTGTCCCATATAGATGAACCCCATATGGGATAAAGTACACCACAAATGAAGCAGCTGATGCAGTTCAGGAGGGCTTGCAAATCTCTGTCTATGAATGTTTCATCTTTGAGGGCCTTCAGAAGATCTGAGGTATCTGAAGCAGAGAGTTGGTGGATAAATTCTTAATATCTAGATTTTTGTTGCTATGATCTTGATAGTCAGATATAATTCTAAGTATTTACTCCAAGCTGCCATTTGTTTTTTTTTAGTTGTATACTTTTTCCTGTTGTGCTGCTTTCATGACTTGCCAAGCAGGTGATTTATGAGTTGACTTGTATTTATTTCCAATGACTAAACACAATGGCTTCATGTAAAGTTTAAGTCTTTGTTGATTTATGATTCACAAGTCACTAGCCTGATTCTCCTTGATTACTTCAGACAAAATATAAAATGGTTTCAATGTTATAATCAGTCTCTTCCTGTGAGGTATGACTTGATTTTCAAAGTATGCTAGAATTTTAATCGCATACTATAACACAAGTGGGTAGCTCCTATAAAATACCACAATGCTACAACCTTCAGAGTAAGATGAGTATAGGGCACCTCAAAACCCTAGCCCACGCTACCTTGTAGGTACTCCTTGGTTGGAGAGAGGCTGAGGGACATCACCCTGACAGAAACAACTTCACTGAGGTTTTCGACAGTCAGCAGCAGCTCAAATCTGTTGCCCTCTGACAGAAACTACAGCCATCGAAACACAGAACATCTGGACTTGGTCTGGCCTTTGGGACTCTGTGTCAGTGGTGTAAAGAGGGGAGGCAGGTAGATCTAGGGCAGTCTCCACTCCATGTCTTCCACGTCTCTTTAATGGATGCAGTTCATTTCCTTGATCTATTGCCTTTTCAACTTAAGAAATTAACGCAAAAGAAAGCCTCTTGTGATACCCTAACACTTACAAGCAAAGTAACAGAAAATTGATAAACATTGGAGAGAATATATCTGGGAGACTCAGAAAACACAGCATGATGCAAGTAGAGTAGGAAAAGAAATTCTTAAATCTGTTTTTCAGTCTTTTCTTAACACTTCCATTCAACGAGTGGAAATGTTGGATCCTTCAAGAGGATTATTCTATTATAAAAATAATAGAAATAACTTCTAGTAATTGCTTCTGTTTAATGGAAGCAACGACTGCTGCTTCTCCCTCATGTATTATATGTTTTATAATTAGAGAAAAAGCAGACAGTTTGAGGCAAATCTTTACTTAAAAATGTTAGATGTTTCTTTCCACAGATTAGCTATAACATTGGAATAATGGCTTTTATTTTGTAGTAAAAAAATACGTATATTTGCATAGTTATGTGATCTCCAAATACTCTATAAAACTGGAATAGATCAGTTTGCTAATTCTAGGCAACCCCATTTTTTAAGAGGTGATGAAATGTAATGGTAATATGAGGACTTCACATTTTAATGTTAAACACTTGCAAGATACCTACTTCCTCTAGTATTGTCTTTGGACTGAAAAATTTTGTGGCTTCTAGGACAACTAAAAGCAGTGGGAACTCATGTACTTTGTAAGAATTTCAAAGGAAAAATTGGGTATATTTTTCTAACTCATAACCTGAAAAACCATCCACTTCAGTTGGCATTTAAAAGCAACCCAAGATCTACTGTGTGTGGGGGCCCCCCCCAAGCAGGTAAATCCATGGGGTGGGATGGAGGGGGCAAATCAAGGCAGAGGGAGAAAAATATAATTTGGGGGCATATCCCCCCCAGCAGGTAAGGGCGATGGTGGGGTGGGGCATATTGAGGCCTCGGCCCTAGCCCCTCTTCTTCCCTCATCACTGGGGCCTCAAACTGCTTCCCCTGCCCCCCAAGGTGGTGAGGGAGGGAGTGGGGCTGGAGCAGGGGCAGGCTCTGCCAAGCTGGGGCATGGGATGGAGCCACGAGCAGCTCATCGGGGGGGCATGCACCCCGGGAGGACATTGTGGGGCATGTGCCCCTGGATCTGCATGCTGGCTAGGCCAGCTGCCGCTGCAGGCTGGGCAGTGGCTCTGGGAGCAGGACTATGGGGGGGGTGGAGGGGTGGCCTGCAGGCACCCAAAAATTTGCTGTAACCCTCCTGTAGCTCCCCTCTCCCAGCACTGCTGCTGTCTGGCCTGAGCACGGTATGTCCCAGCTCCCTGTCATGAAGAGCATTGCACTGCCTCCCCCCCACACACACACACTCTCTCTCTCTTCCCCCCACCCCCCCCGGGATCTGTTCTGGTGGGGGAGGGCTAGACTGGGGCTGGAGGCAATGCCATGCTCTTCATGGCAGGGAGCTGGGCTGTGGTGTGCTCAGGCTGGGTGGAGGAGGGGGGCTACCATGAATTTTCAGGGGCCTGCAGGCCTTGCCCTTGTAGCCCTACTCCCAGTGCTGCTGCTGCCCAGCCCGAGCACAACCCCAGCCTGCAGCGGCAGCTGGCTAGGCCAGTGTGCAGATCCAGGGGCACATGCCGCCCCTACCCTCCTGGGCTTGTGCCCCCCCAGACAAGCTGCTCATGGCTCTGTCCTGCGTCCTGACTGTACAGGGCCGACCCCTGCTCCAGCCCCACTCCCTCCCCCATCACTGCTGCAGCCCGTGCTGCCCAGTGTTTAGGGGGAGCACATGCCCCCCATCTGTGCACGGTGGAGGTAGTCTCTCCCCAGCAGTCAGCCCCCCTCTTCCTGCCCTTCAGCCTCAGATTGACTGGAAGAGGCTCCAGAATTAACCATTTGGTGACCACTGCTGTAGAGGCAGCCTTTGCACAGTAGAAAAATGCCATGGTGTAATTACATCTGCTGAAAATGATTCTGCTGAACCAATGCAATGGATACACTTAAACCAGTTGAACCCTTGTTTATATCCCTTTAACTCTAAAGCCTATCAGCAAGGCAACCTAAGATCCAAGCAGTGATTAACCTACTCTAAGCCTGTCTGTATCAAGGGTATGTAGTGGTTTAAGTAGATCAGCTCCTAAATTGGTTTCATTAGCTTGATGCACTCTTCTGGTATAGGCAAGAACTTAACATTTAAAGATACAACTCAGCTTCACCTCTTTGTTGCATGATGGAGAGAGTGTGCGATTTCAGTTTTGTATTCTCAAATACTGTTTTTAAGCAGTTTCTAGAACTTATTTAATACTGTTTGCTTTCTGTGTTTGAGTTGTAATTTTATCTTACTAGGAATAAGAATTCTAAGCCATCCCTATGTCACAGTTACACCTAGCAGCACTGCATGTACACTTTGGTCTCCTACGGACTAGTTTAGTGCCCTGTCCTTTAGATCCAATGTTGCTGTAAAAGCCTGGGGTTTTTTTGACTACTGAAATGTTCTTCTCTTACAAGACAGAAGATTTGTTGAACTGAAAATAATTATGATTTAAACTTGTTCTTCCAAAGTTTGTTTTGTTTGTTCTCAGCTTGCCTTAGAGATTGCTTCTACTTCTCTTAGAGAAGCACAGAGAATGCCTTGCACATGGGCACTGCTTGCTAAGATTTTTAGAAAGTTTTGAATTTGATCTCTTTAAAGTGTCATGGATGGATATTTTATAAGTTATTAGTAAGTATTGCAGAGTACAGATTCTCCTGAAATCTGATTTCAGTAATTTGTACACCTGAAATGGTGGGAGTTCTGTTTGGACAATTACTTTTTGCTGCTTGATTTTTTTTTTTTTTTTTTTTTTTTTCCCCCAAGTGGGGTTTACAGGAAAACCTCTAACACCATCAAGGAAAAAAAAAAAAATAATTAAAAAAACTAATAAACATCTTTGTCCCAAAATAACCAAACTAAAAAAAAAAAATAATTAAAAAAACTAATAAACATCTTTGTCCCAAAATAACCAAACTAAAAAAAAAAAATAATTAAAAAAACTAATAAACATCTTTGTCCCAAAATAACCAAACTAAAAAAAAAAAATAATTAAAAAAACTAATAAACATCTTTGTCCCAAAATAACCAAACTAAAAAAAAAAAAAAAGACCCTTTTTTATTATAAACTTTTGGGGAATGGATGATTTCTGAAAGGCTACTACATGTCAACTGAGGGATTCAGTATTAATCTTCGTCTTTTAGACTCAAATTTTGTGTGGTAAAGAAAAGAGACGGATGATTTTTACATTTATGCATAATGCAAAAGCCCCAACATCCATGCATGTACCAACTAACACCCTGCAGTCAAACCTCCCTCTTGCTGTGATGCTAGTCTCCCAGTACTTTGTAAGAGAATTGATTTATGAAATTTGGTTGGCTCACCCCCTTAAAACGTGTGCTTTGCATGTCTGGATAGAAAAAGTTTGAGGGTAAGTGGGTGCAGGTGCCAGAAGAATGTGGCTAGTTAGATTCTGAATTTAGACATGCCAAGTTCAGGTGACCTTGTTCATATTTTGCTTGCTTTAGCGAGCATCTTTCTATCATAAACACTTCTAATGTTACCATAACCTCACCATCCAGTAGGCATCAGTTCAACCTAGAGTGCAATTTTGGATATTTAAAAATAAAAAAGAAAGCATCGTATCAATCTTTTGTTCTTACTGACTCTTAACACAAGGACATGGGGCACTCAGTAACATTTTAAAAGTGAATAATGGAAAACTGTTAAAAGGCAATACTTTTCACACCACATGTGATTTTAAAATGTGGTGGTTGCTAGAATTTATTGAAGCCAAGAACTTGTAAAATTCAAAAAGAAACATTGCATATTCATAGATTTCAAGAAGATCTAGGATTATAATATAACCTCTCAGATCTTAAAAAAATATTAAAATGTCTCCTGTGGTATTTAAGCTGGCATCTTTTTCTCTCTCAGTTGCCTGTCACTGGGTTGCTCTACCTTCCTCTGAGGCATCTATTGCTGACCACTGTCAGAGGCAGGATGCTGATGAATGAGTCTGATCCAGTAGGGGGGAGATTTGTATGTTCCTAGTAGTGAAGATTCCAGTTACAGTGCTTCTTGCACTCTCAAAAAAGCAATTGTTATTTGTACACTTTGGTGTACCTCTTTGTACTAAGAAATCAAAATTCTTTGGCTTCAAAAAACAAAAAGCTTTAATGAAATGTTTTGAAGAACAGAAATTGTTGAATATCTGGCTCTCCTGACAGCACTACTGTGTAAGGAGAAACTGAAGTTGGTTAATGAAACCAACTCCCCATGAAAGGTTGGTGAAAGTAACTGTTGCTGTGGTCTTTTAATTATAGACTAGAAATGTCCCTTTGGGCTCCATCCAGTTTGAACCTTGCATTTTGCAGAAGTATTTGTTGAGTGTCCTTCCTGATCTATCCTGGAATACTGGCTGCAATGAATATTCACTTGGGCTGCTCAGTTGCTGTTAGTATTACCAATGTATCCTAATACTTAGCAAAACTCTTCCTTTCTTAGCTTCAGGACACTGATGCTTCTGCCATCTGAGACTATGAATAAATAACATATGCATGAAAGCATACATTTATGTAATACATATTTTATCTCCTTCATTCTTTTTTCCTCTACTCATAGACATGCATACTCCTATATTCTTGCATCTAATTTAAATGTTTGTATTTCTTTTTTCCTTCTTGGTGTTGCTTTTGACCCTCTTATATATCACTAAATTGTAGATAATAGGCAACCCATCAAAGTGTTTCAAAATAATTCTTTAAATATTTAGAATATTTACATATCTTCACTCTAATGGCCTTTGCTACTAACTCTGATTTGGTTATGGTAGTCCTAAATTGAGCATGTTGAATTAAACCTCGCATCACCCAGTGACAGTTTTAAAGGAATGATTCTGGGTCACATGGAAGCTACATTTTCATAAAGACAAAAATTTGACCACTACTGAACACCAGTAAAACAGAGACCCTCCCAGTTTACAATTTTCCATTTGTGGGGGGAGGAAAAACAGGAACAGGTTTTTGCTTGGAACATTTTGCTCTTAATTTTAATCCATGTATGACACTTTTTCTTAAATATTATCTGAAGCCGTCTGTTTTAATTAACGGATTTTGAATAGTGCATTTGTTTTTTCAAATGGCTTATCACCTAGTGAGGCTTGTATGTGCTGGTCAAGAGAACAGTGTTAGTACCATTTTTAGGAAGAGCCATATTTAAGTACTGTTTTGAATTATTGGTTCGAACAAACAGACCAGTTGTACCTAATTAAGTGGTGGGGGTCTTATTATGTGCAAGTTGCTCCATGGTAACTGTTCTGTGCATCTGTTCCTAACATGCAATAAGTGGAAGCTAACCCATGGTAACCTAGCTCTGTATAATTTGTCTGTTTGTACTGTGGATTCCCTTAATAAGATAAATGGTATCATATCAGTCTGAACATAGTTTTCACATTCAGTTTACGCTACAAAATAGTTATGGTAGACCCATTAATAGCCCAGTTCAGTTGACTGGGCTATTTTAAACACAGTTTGAACATGTAATGTAGATGGATCTAATTAAAGCTACACCTCCAAAGCTTTAGTTTTGAACATCAGAGGCTTTATAAAATAGGAGTAAGTTGTACTTACACTGCAGAATGCAAGGACAGTGTTTCAGTTGGGACAATAATGTAACTGCACTACAACTATATGATTCAATTTCTACTGAAGACTCTTAGACATTCAGTAGATACAATGTATAGCCTATTAAAATTGTTTTCTGTGATTGGTTTCTTGTTCTGTTCAGCTTCTTGTTCACTTTGTAAGCTTTTAAATTAGTTCAGGACTCATTTGGAGTAGTATAATAGGGTTTTTAGATGTTGCTGTCATAAATTGTTCATTGTCTATTATAGTAACTGTTATAATTTAGATGATATTTTGGGAAGGTGATTGAATTTCACTCTATCTGATGACTTGTGTCTAAGACTCAAAGGCAGACAAGGTTCTTTGGGTGAATCTGGTATCTTTTATTAGACCAACTTAAATAGTTGGAAAACAATTTTTAAGCAAGCTTTCAGGTTCAAAAACCCTTCGTCAGGTTAAGGAAGTTTCTGCAGTTGGTGTGTGCTCTTTTTGGATGGAATGAAAAGTAAAGAAGCCAGAGGCTGGGCTGCTATGCATGCAAGATAGGCAGTCAGTGAAGATGTAGATTGAGGAGTCGGTGGGTGAGAGATGGGCTGAGTTGGGCTGGGGGGGGAGAGAAAGGGGATGAATAATGGAGAAGTACCTGGGGAGTCAGATGTCATAAATCCAATGTCTATATTTAGTCCATGATTTTTAGTATCCTGGAGGTTGATGAAGTGGTGCTCATAGGCTCGTCTCTGAAAAGTGTTTTGTAAGTTTCCTTTGAGGATCAGGACTGAGAGACTGGAGAGAGAGTGGTTTTCTTGTGAGAAGTGTGCCCACACAGGTAATGGGGTATTCCTGTCTTTGATATATTTCCAATGTGCATTCATTCTGGTGCACAGTGGTTGTTTGGTCTCTCCTACGTATTTTCCATTAGGGCATTTTGGTGCATTGGATGAGATGCATTACATTTCTGGAGGTGCAGCTGTAAGATCCTGGAATGCTGATGGTTCTGTTGGGGGTGTAGTAACTGTGGGGGTGGCGGAGATGTGTTGGCAGGTTTTGCGTTTCTTGTTATGGCATGTTCTGGGTCTGAGGAAGCTTGCTTCTGCTGATGAAGTTAGCAAGGTTCGGTACTTGTTTGAAAGCTAGGATGGGTAACTCTGGGAAGATCTCTTTAAGAATAGGGTCTCTTTCTAGTATGGGTTGCAGTTGTTTGAGGATTTTCCGTACAGGTTTGAGGGAGGGGTGATATGTCATAACCAGCGGTGTGTGATTTGTGGGAGTTTTTATTCTGTACTGCAGCAGTTTTTCATGTGGTATCCGGGTGGTTCTTTCAAACATGCAATCTATGTCTCTGGAGGAGTGTCCTTGTTGGGTGAAAGCCTTTTTAAGATTGAGGTGTGCACTTTAATGGAATTGTTGAAGTTGGAAGGAACTGTGTAAGCTTTTCAGAAATTAGGTCACAGAAATTGTCAGTAGCAGTTGTTGGTGTCTGATATGCAAGTCTTTAACATACTGAAATTATAGATCAATAAGCAAGCTTGTTTTATTGGAGGTCCATGACTGTTCAGAATAGTTGCGTTAGCATGCTGGCAAACAGCTCTTACAGCTGATTCTCAAGTAACAGCCTTTACTACTTTTTTCCTCAGTATGATGTATTTGGTACTCTTAGTAGCAGTAACATTTTGAAATTCTTATGGATGCTGGGTATGAGTCAAGGTATGAATCAAAATGTAGCTTCTAATCTGTCACTGGTTTTGATCTTCTGATGAGATGCAGGAGACTTTGGTTTAATACTATTTGTATGTCCCTTAAGGCTTTAGTCAAGTGCCTGGCCTATATCTAAGGGGGGGAGGGGTTGTTCTAAGGTGATCTGAGGAGACCTCAGAAGGAATTCCATCTACAATTTTGGTGACATTCAAAAAAGAAAAATTCAGTGTCACAGGTACAGTGAGCGACTTCCCAGGTGACTGGGCAATGGAGAGCCTATGTTACAAAAGGAGGCCAAATGTGTTATCATTAGCCTACCATGGCCAATCAGAAGTGTGTGTCTGGGGGTGACCATGTTCCACCCACAAAATGGCTGCCTGGGCCTGCATTGTGGCCACAAAATTGGGGGGCAGCCCCCACGAATTAGGTAGCTCCTTATATATTAGGAGTAAGTGTTTGGATTCTGAAGACCAAAGAAAGCACAAGTCTGTTACATAATAGGGAGGGGGAAGTTCATAATAGGCCATGTGAAGAAATAAGTGGATGTCTTTTTCCTACTCCCCCTTTTCCTTTGCCCCCATTATTCTTTATTAGCACAGTTAACACTGAAGCTATTCAGCTTAGAACAGGGGTAGGCAAACACCGTGCAAGAGCACGGCATGCAAAGGCATTTTGGTTGTGACCATGCACCTTGGGGCATATGGTGTGGAAGGGTTTTGGTCTGCACTACCACAACAAGGATCAGGCCTGTCATGACTCTCCACCATCTACCTCTGGCACAGCAAAATCTTACAAGGGGAGGTAGCGGGTGTGTTGGCATTCTGCCCAAAAACATTGCTGACCCCTGGCCTAGAACATGGAAAGGACAAGTTGAAAATTCTTTAGATAAATTAGATGTTTTCAAATCGGCAGGACCTAAAGGAGGCTTACCAAGGACCAGGGAGCAAGCGAGCAGGGCAGTTTGCAAACAATTTACAAGTTAGTTTGTAGCTCAGTTAGCCACCCTCCTCTTTGAAGGGGAGACTTTAAGGTAAGCTCTTTCCTTAATTTTTTGGGACCAAGCAGCAACAAACAGGCCAGCTTACGGGGGGTGGGTAGGGGGGGCTGTTAGGGAAGGTCTCCTTGGAAAGAGGGGCAGGGAAACAGAGGTGGCAGATTAAGAGACCCAGAGACACGGTTGGAGGACATTGCAGTGCCAGAGCCACTGCACTGGCAGCTGTTCATCTGCTTGCACCTGTGAGGTGTCTGTCCAGGCAGGACCCCAGACTTCCACCCAGGTCCTGGTTTGGTTCTGTGCAGACTGTGGCTTGCAGTTTCCTTCCAGTGGCAGCCAGCTGGGGGAGTGCCTTCAATGTAAGCAGTGCCTCCTGGTGGTACTCCTCAGGGACCAGGCAAGAGAGATCTAGGAGGAGGCGGTTAGGCTCCAAAGCATCCTCCATCGTGAGGATTTCATTGATTTTGATGCTGGAGGAGACCTCTAGGACTGTGGAAGGAGGACTGCCAGAGGTGGTGCTAGAGAAGGGAGAAGACATGGACTCCCAGAAAAGTGAAAGTTGCATGTTTGTGACCTCTGGCAACAAGCAGAGGTCTTCATCTTCATCTGCAGCAGTTTGCCTGGAGAATAGATAGGGAGTCCTAGCAACAGAGGAGAGAAGCATATTCCATTGGTTGAGGTCAGGCCAGGGTTCCCCTAGGGTAGGAAGGATTGAGACTACTGCCAGCAAGAGGAAGCGACAGATAATAGTGGTTGGAAACTCCATTTTGCGGGGGGACAGAGGGATCCATTTGCCAGTCTGATCTGTTGTCTCAAGAGATCTATTGCTTGCCTGGAGCCCAGATCCAAGATGTCACGGAACAATTATCAAGGCCCAAGGAGATCAGAAGTAGCTACAGGACTCTGGGTGGAAGGATGAAGGGGGCAGGGGCTAAGGTGGTGTTCTCAATCCTTCTGGGTCAAGAGGAAAGGCCTGGGAGGAGTGGAGGCATCCTGCAAATTAGTGCATAACTGTACAGATGGTATTGCCAGCATGGCTTTGGCTTCAGCCATGGGAAGTTGTTTCAAGAAGGATTGCTAGGCAGAGATGGGATCCACCTGATGAGCAGGGAAAAGCATCTTCGCAGGCAGGCTCACTGAGTGAGGAGGGCTTTAAACTAGGTTCACTGAGGGATGGAGACAAAAGCTCTGAGGTAAGTGGGGGAAGCAGGTGACCTGGAGGAAGCATGAGGAGGAGGGGGCAACAGGAGAGGCCTTCTCATTCTTCCTGAGAAAGTAGGGCAGTTGGCTAGCTACTTCAGGTGCCTGCATAGATGCATGGAGCCTGGGAAACCAATAGGAAAAATTGGAAGTCCTTGAAAAATCATGGAACTGTGACATGATTAGCGTAATAGAAACTTGATGGGCTAGCTCGCATGACTGGAGCACTGTCATGGATGGGTATAAACTGTTCAGGAAGGACAGGCAGGGGAGAAGAGGAGGCAAAGACTAGGAAGCAGAGCAGAAGACCAGCTTGGCCTAACAGGAACTCTTCAGTGAGCTAAAACACAAAAAGGAAGCTTACAAGAAGTGGAAACTTGGACAAATTGATTAGGGAGTATTATAACTCGGGCATACAGGGGGATGAAATCGGGAAGGGTAAAGCACAGTTGGAATTGCAGCTAGCAAAGGACATAAAGGGTTATGAGTTTATACACGTTATGTTAGCAACCAGATGAAGGTTGTGGAAGGTGTGGGTCCCTTACTGAGTGGGGGAGGCAGCCTAGTGATAGATTATGTGGAAAAGGCTGAAATACTCTGCCTTTTTTACTTCAGGTTTCACAGGCCAGGTCAGCTCCCAAACTGCTGTACCTGGCAACACAGTTTGGGGGGAAGATGAGCAGCCAGCAGTGGCAAAAGAACAGGTTAGGGACTATTTGGAAAAGTTGGGTGTGTGTAAGTCCATGGGAACACAATGCACCCAAGGATGCTGAGGGAGTTGACCAATGTGATTGCAGAGCCACTGGCCATTATCTTTGAAATTCATGGTGGTTGGGAGAGGTCCTGGATTATTGGAAAAGGGCAAATATTGTGCCCAGCTTTAAGAAAGGGAAGGAGGAGGATCTGGGAAACTACAGACAGGTCAGCTTCACCTCAGTCCCTGAAAAAAATCATGGAGTAGATCCTCAAGGAATCGATTTCTAATCACTTGGAGGAGAAGGTGATTAGGAACAGTCACCATGGATTCACTAAGGGCAAGTCGTACCTGACGAGCCTGGCTGCCTTCTGTGATGAGTAGGGATCATGGTTTCCACTGATTTAAAAAAAAAAAAAAAAAAAAAAAAAAAAAA
>NW_017729032.1:68757137-68779702 GCF_001723915.1 Gavialis gangeticus
AAAAAAAAAAAAAAAAAAAAAATCCAACAAAACAAACCCCCAATTTTTTTATTTAAAAAAGTAGCCCAAAATCCACATTTTTCCATTATTAAAATGAAATGCCACTATATATCCATATATTAGTGGTGTTTCATTTTAATCACGGAAAAATATGGATTTTGGGTTACTTTATTCAATCTGAATTTTTTTATCAGAAAATCAGGATCCCTGATGATGAAAGAACTTGCTCTGTTGATGCAGGGAAAAAGTGGTGGATGTGATGTACTTTGATATTAGCAAGGCTTTAGATACTGACTCCCACAACATTCTTGCAAGCAAGCTAAGGAAGTACAAATTGGTTGGATGAATGGAGTGTAAGGTGTATAGGAAACTGGCTGGATTTTCTGGCTCTGAGGGTAGTAATCAATGGCTCAATGTCTAGTTGGCAGCTGGTATCAAGTGGAGGCCCCTAGGGGTTGGTCCTGGGATCTGTTTTGTTGAATATCTTAATCGGCAACCTGGTGGTTGGGTTGGGATGGAGTGCACCCTCAGCAAGTTTGCATGTGACATCAATTTGCAGGGAGTAGTAGATACCCTGGAGGGTAGAGCTAGATTTCAGAGAGACCTTGACAAATTGGAGGATTGACTGACAAAAAATTAATGAGGTTCAGTAAGGAGAAGTACAAAGTCTTGTGCATGCACTGGTACTGATTGGCTATGCAGCAGCTCTGCAGAAAAATACCTGTGGATTACAGTGGACAATAAGGTGAATATGAGCCAACACTGTGCCCTTGTTGCCAAGAAGGCTAACGGCATACTGGGCTGCATTGGTAGGAGTATTGCTAGCAGACTGAGGGAAGTGATTCTTCCCCTCTTTAGCACTGGTGAGGCCACATCTGGAGTACTGTGTCCAGTTTTGCGCCTACTGTTACAGAAGGGATGTGGGCAAATTGGAGAGAGTCCAGGATAGGCAGTGAAGATGGGACAGTGGAGGGGGCTGGGGCACGTGACTTCTAAGGAGAAGATGAGGGAACTAGGTTTATTGAATCTGGTGAAGAGACGACTAAGGGGGAATTTAATAGCAGCTCTCAACTACCTGAAGGCTCATTCCAAAGAAGATGGCGCTAGACTGTTCTCAGTGGTGGCAGATGACAGAACAAGGAGCAATGGTCTTAAGTTGCAGCAGGGGAAGTTTAAGTTAGATATTAGGATATTTCTTACTTGGAGGGCTGTAAAGCACTGGGACCAGGTTATCAAGAAAGGCTATGGAATCTCCATATTTGGAGGTATTTAAGACCCAGCCTGAGAGCGCCTTGGGTGGGATGATCTAGTTAGGGATAATCATGCTTTGAGTAGGGGATTGAACTACATGACTTGCTGAGGTTCCTTCCAACCCTAATTTGCTACGTTTTTATGACTCATTCTAGAGTACTGACTAGTGACAGTGTCTTTGTAGCCAGTTACTTTTTGAGAATTCACATAGGTTAGGTTTGCCATTCCAGAAAACTGGAAACAGCAAATATAATGACCATTTTCTAGTATAGGTGGGGGAAAAGGAGCCAGAGTATGTGCTATAGTCAGTCTACTTGTAAGCCTTAAAGGCTACTTACAGATGTTAAACAAACAGACAAACAAAAAAAGGTGCTTTACTTTAAACTTGGTGTTCTTTTGCTTCTGCCTGAGCCCAGTGCATGCCTGGAAAAGACATTGTTAGTTTGACCTGGCTCGTGCAGTGTCTGTATAGATTGGGTGCTTTAGTTGGGCTTTTTGGTGCTCTCATCTAATAAGTGACTGAACCAGTTTGGTAAAAGTGCCAGAAAGACCTGCTGAAGCTCCCGATCTGTAAAAATGCTGCATAGCCAGGTTGAACTAATGCACTACTTCTTCTGGTAAAGCATGGCTTTTGTTGTTGTTTTTGTTTTAACATCTATAAGTAGCCAAAATGTTTATAGGGGGATCAGGAAAAACCAACATAAACTTGTCAAGGCCAAGTCATGCCTAACCAGCGTTGTTCCTTTCTGCCATAGGGAAATGGGCCCTGTGGGTGGGGAGGAATAATGTGGATGATACACCTGGACACCTGTAAGGCATTGGATAATATGCATAACTGAGGCAATGCTACTATGGGGGCAGTGTAAATATTTGGATATTATGTTTGAAGAGTAATTCTCAATTGCTCCTTCTCAAACTGGTAAGAAGTAACAAATGGGGTTCCTCAAAGGTATATTCAGGGTTCAGAATTATTCAGAGGCTTTATTAATGACTTGGAGAATGCAGTTGAATGAATACTTAAATTTGCAGATGGCATCAAACTTGAGTGGGGTTGCAGGCATGGTGGAAGATGGGACTAGATTTCAAAATGACTGATGAATTGGAGCAGTTGGCTGAAATTTAAATGGGGTATATAATTCAATAAAGATAATGCAAAAAATACATTTAGGATGGAATAATCAATGGAGAACCATAGCTTTGTAGGCTGCAGTATTGTAGAAAAGAACCTGCTGGGGGCTATAGTGGATCACATAGTGAATATGAGTCAATAGTGTAATGTTGCAAAAAGAGCTAATGGCATACTTGGGGTGTGTTAAGAGGAGTGTTATGCAAGTCAAGGGAATTCCACTTTATTCATCATATTTGAGGGCTTACTGGGAGTAGTGTGTCCATCTTTTGAGTACCACTCTTTAAGAAAGATGTAAACAAAATGGAGAGAGCCTAGAGCAGGGCAGAGGTAGGCAACCCTTGGCATGGGTGCCAGAGTGTGGCACACAAAGGCATTTTGCCTTGCACATGCGTTTTGGGGCAGACAGCAGGGAAGGGGCTGGGGCTGTGCTGCCACAACAAGGATTGGGCGCCTTGTGGCTCTCCTGCCATCCACCCCTGGCATGCCAACTTCTTACAAGTCCAGATTGCAGGTGGCTTTGGCACTCTGCCCAAAAACATTGCTGACCCTGGCTTAGAGGGAAACAACAAAAATTAAATGTTTTGAAAACCTGACGCAAGGAAAAGTTGGAAGAATTGGAATTATTTAGTAAGTCTTCAAGTATAAATAGGGTTGTTATAGCAATAATGATCAGTTAGTCTCTATCTAGAGGGAACATTGCCAAAGGAAGAAATTTCTAATTGTGAAAGTGGTTTAAGCACGGGAGCAGATTTTGTACAGAGGTTATGGAGTTTTCATCAGAAGTTTTTGATGCACATCAGACAAATTTGTCTTTAGTGAAGGTGTGGTGAGGTGCTGGATGAAATTACCTCCTAGGGTCCCTCCCTATTTTCCTATGATTGTGTGAATACCAAGTTCTGTCTTTCATCTGCCTATTTTTCCCTTGCAACAGGGCCACAGGAGACCTAGGTTATGGTTCATGAGACTACTTGGTAGCGTGAATATGATTTGCAAGGCATTAAATCTATTCTGGTAGTTTTAAATCCTGGTTGAATGGTCTTACTTCTCAACTGACCTGAGAATAAATATCTGTGCTTTAATATTCCTTTCCTTCTACAGCACTAACATTTTCGTACATAATCTAATCAAGGTAGTCTGTTGGAGAAGAGTTCGGTTTAGAATTTCTTGCCAACAGAAAAACTTGATTGCTCACATGTAAGTGGCCAGAGAAGCAAAGCCCACTTGCTGAAGTAATCATTTACAGTATTGGTTTGATCTTATGAAAGAAACACTTGAGAGAGTTCTCAGCATGTGTGCAGTGTTAAAAGCATAACTAGTGGACAAATGTATACATGAGCATGATAACAAAGTGTAGTATTAGCTTTTGTTGTGACAGGTAATCCATTATTAAATGGGAGACTTCATATTTATAAATTGATATAGTGTCTCATCCACTGGATTTGTTTTCAATGATGTCAGTTCAGAGCAAGATGTCAAGTTCTTTGTTAAAATCAGATGGCCTAACTGGAAAAACATTGCAGTACTAAGTATCCTTTTGAGATTACCACTGCTTGAGGGTTTTGTGAATGTGATCTGAGAGTGTACATATGCTGAGACAGGATAATTAAAATCTTAGGGCAACGATATATGTGACGGAGCTCTGCTCCAATGTGTGCTAATTAGCACACATCGGCGCACTCTCAAGTAATAGAGCCTGCTGCAAGTCTGCTAGAGTGTGCTAATTGGCACACTCCAGCATCCTCTGTGCCACCATGTATTCATTGTCCCCGTGCTTCAAAATGGCAGCGGAGGCGTTTTAACTAAAGCTCATTTAGTTAAAGCACCTCTGCCGCCATTTTGAAGCATGGAATGCTGAATATACATGACACTGGGTGCTTTAGTTAGAGCGGCTTTCAGAGCAGCTTTAATTTAAAGTGCCCCTCCACCCCACTCCAGAGGACATTTTACAGATGCCCTTAGAAGCATAGGTTTGGAAGTGACATCAAGAGTCATTTGGTGCAACCCCACATGAACATGGGTGTGGTTTCCTTAACTATCCTTATCAAATACCTATCCAGATGCCTCTTGAAAACTTCTAATGAGGGCAGTTGTGCAACTTCTCTGAGCTGCTTTAGCAAAGGAAGTTTTTCCTGATATCTACTCTGAACAATCAAGTTAGAGGTGAATAGCCCTTCTCTTTTATAGTGTAGTTGTGGCAATGAATGCTTTTTGTCTTGTGAACTTTCATACTGCTGCAGGGACCAAAATAATAATTTTCATTAATGCCTGGTGGCAATGTATAGATTCTTTCTCTGCTAACAAAATAATGTGAACATGGTCAGGTGTATTACTGATGCTTTAGTCAGACAGAGTAACTCCTTACTATGTTTGCCAATATTCTGATTCATTAAAAAAAAATCTTAGCCAGGGGAATCATAAGACTGAATTAGGTACCTCACGGGTCATCTAGGTCAACCCCTTGTTCAGGTGGGGTTGGCCTAGAACAACAGATGGATGTTTTGTTGTTCCTAAAATGTCCCAGATGGGTGCCTATCCAGTTTCCTATTTGAAAACCTCCAGTAAAGGAGATTCTTTTTAACTTTCCTAAGAAGCTTGTTCTGTGGTCAAACAATAACTGCAAGGACAGTGGTTATGGGGAATTTGTTCTAAACTCATTTTGCTGAACTCCAAACTCATTTCTGTGCGTCTTGTTGCAAGGGAGACCAGTGTTTCTCCCTTGTCTTAATGGTACCCTTTCAAGTATTTGCAAACAGTTATTGTGGCCCATTTATTTGTCTGTCTTCCAAACTAATTGATTTTTAGAAAAAATGGAAGCAAAAATGCCAAACAGCAAGGTAAAGACTACTAAGATAACTGTTTTTTTAAAAATTCTTTTTAGTTTGATTTATCAGAAATACTGGAGCACCACTAAAATTATAAATATAATGAAAACTGACTTTAAATGGCTTGCTAATGACTCATGTATATATCCTCTAATTATGAACACTTAAACATACTAGACATTTACTTTCAAATATGGCTCTGTAAACAGAGAATAGTTAGGCTTTTGGGGGTTTTTTTTACATCCATTAATGATTCATTTTACCTTCTCTGAATGATTATTCCTGTGCATTTGAAAGTCATTGGTTAGGTTTCAAATCTAGAATATTAGAATTAAAATAATTATCTCAGTGAGTAATTACAATTTCTGTGGGGAAGACATCATTATTTTTAAATAAGCAGAGAGGTCAGGTTTCAAATGACTTGATCTTCTGGTGGTACAATATGAGAGACTGCAGAAAAGGATGAGAAGAACTATTCATCAATACAAACTTCGTAGAGAAACATGCAACATTGTAGGAAGCCATGGCCATGTTTGCTCTAGAATGCGCTGATGGCCTCCTGGAAATTGAGTGTTGCAGGAGGCAAATTTAATCAGCCATTATAGTTGATTCTTCAAGACAGTACTGGTGGGGAAACTGGTAATCCGATTAATCAGAGTGCCTGTTTTAACTTTGATATACTGAGAAGTGATGCTAGCTTTGTTGTGAAGAAGGGAGAAATGATTTTGATATATAGTCCTTTTGTCATTTGACTATTTTAAAGTGAAAAATGAAGTTTGGTGTTGATGTGCCTGCCTAATTTTGAGAGATTGTTTCCTTTTGTTCATTGGGGTTTTTTTCCCCTTTTGCCTCTAATACTGTTCCAGTTGCTTTTGACTTTAACAACACTTGGGTTCTTATAGTAGCTTAGAGCCTATTTTTGCTCTGCCATAATTGTGTGGCATTTGAGAAGTTAACTTTCCAGAGAAGTCATGTGCTCAGTCTGCTACAGATCCATTCAAAATGAAGCATAATCTCAAAGACTATTTAGTACGCAAAACTGTAATTGCTTCCTTCTGTCATTCCAGGGCTGTGAATTCAACCAGATCATCTCTATTGTGCATGCACACAGGTTTAAATTTTAGTTCAGAGGGAAAGCCATGGTAGTTCTGGCCCATAGGGTTTTTTAAACACCCCCTCCAGAGCTGATGTATGCAGTCTGTGAGCCATTGTTCAAAGGTAACAACTCTTTTATGATGTCATTACTGATTTGGAGACTGTGCCCATCTCAAAGCAGTTATTGAAGGAAGCCTGCTGAAGGCTTGTGCTCTGTACTGAATTCCTTCTTTGGGTTTGATACAGTCCCGCTTCTATCCTCTTGTTTCTTTGTGACTTTTTTTTGTCAGGGAGGAATAGGGGATGCTGTCTTGGGAAGGTTTTCCTTTGCTGTCTCTGCCAGATGATATTGAGATTGGCTCTGTTGCATGTGGAATAAATATTGGGCAACGAGATGAAGGGAAAAGGAAGTTGGTAGGTCAATACTTGGAGCCTTACGGACAATCAAAATACTTTCCTGGGAACAGATGTATGGCAAGGACCTTCTTCCAGGTGCCATTTTGCTGTGTTCCAAGGGGACCCAGGGATGCATTTTAGTATGTAATTTTTTTTTTTTTTTTGACTGAAGGCTGCCTTTCAAGGTATGTGAGTTATAGGAGGCGCAGTTTGGGTTGCAAATCTGCCTGGTCCTTATTACGTGAGCAGTGTAAAAGAAGATGAATCTCTTCTTAAGTCCTCCCCTTATACCTGTGTAAGGGCCAGCAAAACCTGGGCCTCTCAGTAAAGATCCAGCATGTTCTTTAAGGATGCAACATGTACTGGAGAACTGACGGGCAAGTGGAGTAGACTCTGCCTTGTTTGCTTGCATGCAAGGGTTTCTTTTTCCTGTTGGTTTTCAGGTGGTGATTGAGAAGACTGTAGAAAAAGGTATGCTTGAAAGAGACTTGGGAAACTCTTGTTTTAGGCATTATGGAGTGAGTTACTGATGTATATAGAGACTGAGATGCAATTTTGAGTGTTAAGAAATTCTCAAGCCACATTGCAGTGGAATAATGTCGTCCTTTTCCATAATGTCCTCCTTTTCCATGGCACTTCTCTGTTAACCTTATCAAACAGTGCTACCTAGTGGTCAGTGGAATGTTTGCAATTAAGGCACTAAGATTATAAACAGTTCAACAGTGTAGCACACATCTTATTTCCTCTGTGCTTATTAGCCAGGGTATATCCTCAATTGTATTTACAATCAGGTTGGAATAGTTGGCTAAACTAGGGCATATTGTAAATTAAATTTAGTTGTTAGGTGATTTTTTTTTCCACCCCACCCCTCCCAAAAGTTGACTCTGCGCTGTGGATTAATATCTTGGATTCTTTCTGAAACACAGTGTAGCCAATATGTGAATGAGGAATGAGTCTTAACTATTACCCAGTGTTTTAGAGAAGAATTTGTTAAGGTACACTTTCAGAGCTGCAGTGAAGGCACCAAAGTGTGTGTGTAGTTGATTATTCTTGTCAGTATACCACAAGGTGGCAGGATTGGGTTTTTTTGGTGGGGGGGATGGCTTTTTTTTTAAATAAATGCCTATTGAATTCTATGCATACAATGTATATATATGAAATCTTTATGGCTACATTTAGGTAGATGTTGACACTTTATCTTGCAAAAGTTTATTTCTAACATCCTTAAGAAGCTGCTGGTTGCTTCTGATTAGATTTTTTCTAAATGGAAGCCTTTTCAGATCACTTCCAATCTTGTCTTGAGCAGGGGACTGAACTAGGTGACCTCGTAAGGTCTGTCCCAACCTTATTTTGCCATGATCTTACGATATTTAATTTCTACTTCACTGTTTTAATGTATGCAGGAAAAAGCATTTCATAAAACTTTCAAATGCAGCTGGCTCTCTTCTGTTCTCTGTTATCGTGGGTACAACAGCCAAATTAAGTGACAGAAGTGTGCTTTGTGGTGAGAAGGAAGTTGAAGCCATTGATTTCTTGAGAGGGCTGTGCAGTTCTGTACTAATAACCTTAGTAATAAAGATCCAAGACCAGATAAATTTGATAATTTGACAGGCCAGAAAAAATGTCCGTGAAGGATTCAGATATTATTAAGGAACTTGATTTGTTGGCTTTAATGAGAGAAGGATTTGTGCTGGACAACCAGAAGCAAAATGACAGATGATAGAGGCTCTTTGGCATTTGGACTGTAAACATAACTTTCTTGTTGTAAATAAATTATGCCTTAATCATGTTCCATATTAAATGGCATACCCGGATCCAGACTGGGGAGGAGGTAGTATTCTTTCAAGCTGCATCTGCAGCCCAAACTCCACTTGCTGGTGAATTTTGATTAATGCTACCTGGAAGAAATTGTGCAGGTCATTGTAATCTGATAATGTATATTCTCATGGGCTTTGATCAGCAGGGAGATAGCTAACAGTGTTGACATTTCAAATTACCAACACAGGGTTAGTGTTTAATGCTCATCTTAAGATGAACAGTTCACACTGCTAGCTATTTCTGCAGACTCAAACAGTTGTCACTGTCAGCTTGCATTCAGTTCACACTTTGAGGATTTACTTCGTAGTTCTTAGAGCTAGACTTCACTTAGTCAAGTTGTATTTCAAAATAGCGTGATGCCCTGAGGAAGAATGGGTAAATGATTATCTCTGTTCCTCAGTTCTGTAATAGGAAGCTTACTCCGAATAAGATGCACCAAAATACAAGCAGAATCTTGTCACGCTATTCACGTTAACATAGAAACACTACAATATTAAGTAATAAAGGAAGTGTGACTTGTCTCATGTTTAAATGAAGACAACTTCAGCCTGACCTTTAGAATTAATTTAATAATTTCATAATATGAAAAATATTTTAGAGGCAGAATGTTAGGTTTAGGAATGTCCAACCCATCCAGTTATCTGGTTACATAATCTTCACAGAGCAGTGTGGCATATTCTGATACATATTTACTAGAGGTGCACTGATACATTGGGCCAATATCAGTTCAGCACTGATATAAAGAAAATTGCCTATATCAGAAATTGGCTTGATGTGTTATGTTCCACTGGATCTGCATGGGGTGGGGGGCATGATCCCCCAGATCTGCATGGGGGTGGAGTTGGGCAGGCTACAGCCCACTTGGAGTGCAGCGCAGAGTGGTCCTAGGCCCCAGCCCGCAGCTACAGTCCACCCTCCCTGCCCTGTGCAGATACAGAGGCAGGTCTTCCCCAAATGAGTGGTGGGAGTAGTGGTGGGAGCGGCTTCTGGACCAGTGGCGTGCAGTGGCAGGAGCTGCTGCCTTCTTCCCTGCATCCCCCAGATGAGCCGGGGCTCCATTCCATGCCTGCCCCACCCCCACTCCTCCCTCACCATGAGGGGCATTGATCTGCCCCCCCACACCCCTTCCCTTCCCCCTCCCCTTTCACCACAACAGACTTATCAGCTGCACGCGGCTGTATCGGAAATCAGATTGGTATTGGCTGATATGCCTCCTTAAAATCAGCTATTGGTATTGGCCCCCAAAATCTCTGTTGGTGCACCCCTAATACTTACTTGGAGTGATCTGTAAGGGATCTTTTCAATTATGCATATTTCCTCTCACTACTTTTTCTTTTTCCACCCTACACAGAGTCTTATGGCAATTAGTCTTTTAAATACTGAAGTGCTGTTTACCTTCCCTATTACTGTTTTTTTTGTTTGTTTGTTGGTGTGGTAATTTTCCTTTCTTTTCCTGAACAAGGGAACAAGTTTTACTTTGTTATAAAATTCAGTTAGTGAAGAAGTGGAAGAATAAAAACTTCAGAAATGCTTTCATATCTTGGATCTTTACAGAACAGTTCATTTAAAAAAAAAAAAAAAAAGGTGTAACATTTACAGATGTTATGTTACATAATCAGAGGTCTGGGTACCTGAACATTTGCCTCATCTAAAGCGCTGATTCTGAACCAGGCCTGGGGTGCCACAAGATCCTTTTAAGGCACTCATACAATATTGGCACTGTTGGGTATGCAGACACCTGCACATGTTTTACAAAAGAAACCTAGAGATTTCAAATGGCAATCCAGTGTCAAAACATTCTGACCTGTTGTGTGGTCTTTTTGAATTCTTCACAGTAGAAGAATTGCTCTGTTTTTCCTCTCTCCAAAAAACAAGTGAAAGCTAAGAGCTGGCATTTTTGAAGACAAGTTTTGAGTCTAATGAGATTAAGAACTACTGATCTAAAATCTAGTTTTATAAAACTAAAATGTGCCTGGTGAATGGAGTCAGTGTTGCATGTAAACATGGGTAACCAGTTGCCTTCACATTGGAAAATGGAAGTGTTTTATTATGGAATTACCTTTATTTCCAGTAGCAGTTCTTTTCATATCCCTGTCTGAATACAAGCACAACAATATTGTGGTGTGTTGGCTAAGATCCAATGTGAAACAGGCAAAAAATAAAAAGAGCCAAGATGAATGGAATGTGACAAGTAATTAAGGCAAAAGCGATGAAACAAAATAGAGTTTGTAAGCCAGACTTCCTAAGCCACTGCCATTAAGGCAGTTGAATGAGACGACAGATTTTTTTCAAAAGATTTTTCATATCCAAAAGCTGTCATCATGATCTCTCAGAGTTGCTGGGTCCTAAGCATTTCAGGGATGTGCTGAAATGACTGTTTGAGTACCTTTGAAAATCTGACCTTAAAAATCAGTATTGGCATGTACCAGAGGGAATTATTATTTTTTTTTTCTTCTTGACCCCACCAGGCACATACATCCTCCCTTTTAAATTCTGTAAAAAATTGCAGATTACTCCTCAGCTTCTGCTATCATGTACAGGTCTCTTGAAAGAAAGGGTCATGTTAATCCTTTCTCTGAAGAAGCACCAGTATTTTTGAGCGTGTCAGGATTTTACGAATAGAATATAGGGTTAAAAGAGGACAGTTTCTTCATATTGCAGCTGTGTTCACCCCCCACCTTTCATCTTCCCCCATGGTAATTAGGATTACATTGTACTTAGTGTTGTACAAATGCATAGGAAGATGGTCCTGCCCCCAAAATGGCCTGGTCAAATTTGAAATAAAATGCAACAAAAGGCTGAAGAAGAATGCATGCCGAAAATGAGGAAAGCCGTACTAAGGCTGGTAACCATTAATTAGCTGATTTTTGGTAACATTAAATCATGTGGAAAGCTCCAGCTGCATTCCATCAGGTTAGAGGAGAAACACTGTGCAGTTGGAAACTGGAGAAAGATGGCACAAGACATGAAGAGTAGAATAGGAAGGACAATATCTATATTATTTTCATATTTGGTAAGAACAGCTATGCCAAACCCAGGAATACAGCGCATCTGTTTTGGTAAGATTTTGTTTTTGGCTCTGAGACTTTGGTTCCCACAGCTAGGGAAAGTGATCTTTGGCACTTGCACATAGCCCCTTCACCCACTAGAGACTTGGGTGATTTGGAAGGCCCTGGCAGAACTTCTTGGCCTAGAATCTGGAAGCTTCAAATTCCTGAGGTGCAGTTACTCTTGATCTAGCTGATTTCCTGTGCAACTCCAGGAAGGTTTTCATGGTGAAAAGGTAGATTTGGATTTCCACCTAACTTTGACTTCATAAAGGGCTGTTTAGAAGAGATACAGGAGTCAATGTGCATTGCTCCCGAGATGCTGGGAGTACTGGTAGTTTAGTTTTGTGATTTGGGTTCTCTTCGTTTGAAGAAGTTGGTGTACATAGGATCCTGTGTATACCCAGCTTGTATAGACAAGGATAGACAAAAGTTCTCTTTCTTTTTAAGAGCCTAATATATTATAGAAGGGATGAAATATGACAAAGTTCAAGTACTAGTAGACGGTCCTTAATAATCTCTTGCCAGGAAAAGAAAACCCAATCTTGGAGGTTTATTCAAATCCTGCAGTCAGTGAGTGGTCTACCAAGTTCTTTAGGAGTGACCTGCTCAGGAAGTACAGGCAACCCCTGATTAGCGCTCTTAATTGGTTCCCGAAAAACTAAGTGCTAAGGGAAATAGCATTAAGCGAAACAAACTGCCAGCTGTACGAGCCTGTGAGCTATAACGAAACTCGCTGAGCGCTAAGTGGAATCGGGCATCAATGTAAAATGAGCGTTATAGCGAAATAGCACTAAGCAAAACGGCATTAAGCAGGGTTGTCAGGAACTGTTTTCCCCACCTTTTTGAGCAGGGGAAAGATGATGCAGAAAGAGAGAGAAGAGCTACACACAAGTACACTTTCCCATTTTATTAGAAGGTACAGTCCTAGTAGGTGCCCCTACCCTCTTCCTGCATCCCTTCTCTAGAAGCACTTTTCTCATAGAAGTCAGAAAATAAAGTTATAAGAGCCTAGCAGTCTTGTGGTACCTCTCCCAAGTAACTGGATCACAGCAGGGCCCAGGAAGTAGAATATTAATTCAACCGTGGTGTACTTGTTTAATACCTTCCCTGCTTTTCTTGTTAAATGAGTGTTGCTATGTATATTGCATACAGTAGTAAAATGTGTGGGAAGGGCAACCTGATATTGTTCATTGTGATGGGACAGATTTTAAGATTGGGGATTGCGGATTTTCTGACTTGTTTTCATGTTTTTTAAATCTTTAATATTCATAATTTATCTTTGGTTTTGTTTGGTTTGGTTTTGCCTCCTGACTTCACAGAAGATTGCAATGAATAGGGGGATGATTTTGTTCCAACAGAATGTTTCATGGACAATTTTCAGCTTGTCTTTAAAACTTCAGGATTTAATTGAAGAGCCATTTTTGCTTCTCAGCAGCTCCCCCCCCCCCCCCTTATCTTTTGATTTCTGTACATTTTTTTAAAAATGATTTGAAAAGGTTTTTTTATGTTGGAAAAGACTTTGATGGAGAACTTTTGACTGGTTCTAATTCTAATATTAGCTGGGCATCCTGGTGCCATTTGAACTTAGATTTTTTTTTACCAAGTTTTATGGAGAAATACTACCTTTCTGCTCTTTATGCGTTTCCCCCACTCCCTCTCTCCTTCCCCTTTCTCTCTGCTGCTCAAGAAGTTTAAATATCAGTGGCTTTTGGCTCTCATCCCAAGCAGCTAAAACTCATTATTTACCACTGTTATTACTTTTGCAACATATGTTGAAGCCACTTAACTATGTTCCTGTTCTTTTTCTTCTAAGGGGTAAACTGAATAGAAGCAGATAGCCAAATTAACTTTCTAGTCTTGGCCTTTTTTGTGTTGCTTTTTGTTTTCTGGTAGAGCTGGTGGTTTAAGGGATTTTGATTTTGTCTACTGAATGGCTACATAGGGTTTTTCTTTAATTTTGGCTACCATAAATGCCTGGAGCTTATGTAGGTGACTTTTTATTAATAGACATAAGCATTATTGAATTTTTAAAAATCAATGTGTTACTGAATACAGAGTGAGAGAGTGCACACATGCTATTTTTGCTATTAACTAATGCCAAGGTGGCCAACCTTCAGCACGAGTGCCACATGTGGCATAGGCAGGTCAAGGAAGGGACAAGCAAGCATGTGTAGCATGTGATAGGTCAGGGAAGGGACAAGGCAGCATAATAGCAAATAGGACAGGAAGCAGAAGGCAAAGCAGGGAGCACAAAGTAGGGAACAAAGAGCAGCAGATCAGGCAGAGGAAGGGGACTATAGTGGCACTTAGGAAGGATGCGGGGCTATTTTTGTGGCAAACCTGCCAAGAAGGTTGACTCCCCACTGGACTAGCACAAGGTCTCCTGGAAGTTAATGTAGCACCGGGGAACAGTGCACAAAAAGTATCAGCTCTCCTTGTTTTCAGATGCTTCTAGAGTTCAAGCTCTACTATGCAGAAAGCTTGGAAAATTAAATGGAGCTGAAGTTAGGCTAACCCAAATAATCTGTGTCCACTAGAGGCTAATATTACATAAGAGAAGGGGAAAATAGATACTTTTGGTGATCCCGTTTTTTCAGATGTGCTGATACAGACCAGATAGCTGACCACCCTGTAAGGAAGCATGGGAAACGTGATATAGAAACATGCAATTCTGAGTAAGGAATGGAGTAGCGGCAGTACCTTGACAAGAGGACACAGTGAGAGAAAACAGCAGCCGGGAGTGGGAAAAGGAAAGAGGAGAAAAAAGATGATTCAGCATACTCATTATATCAGAGATGGTGAAAGTTCATTAAGTACTTCCTTAATGTAATTTTTCATATCTGCAGTACATTATGATGATGATAGTACTTGATTGCTAATTGGAAGGATGACATTCACAAGGCACTCTTATGTTAAGACGTGGTCCTGGCTTTGAAAATAATTATGGACAGCTGTTATAAACCTCTGAGGTGAGATATAGCTCTGTCTCAGTTTGGATTGCAGAGTAGCTAACTGTATTAGTCTCCAGTCAGACAGAAGGTAAGGTAGCATCTTTTAGAGATTGACTTGTTTGGAAAGGCATAAGCCTTCATAGGGACCGCCTACCATTTCTGGGCAAGTTAATATCTAAGATGCCACCCTGCCCTGTCTTGGTTTATAATAAGGAGTGTTTGTAGTTTAATATTTAGTGTAGACATTTCTATGAATAAGATTCAAAGCCAGAGTCCCTAAATTGATTAAATAGTCTGCTCATCTCAGTGGTTTCTTCTTGGTTAATCTCAGAATAGTTGAAGTTGAATGTTTTTAAAGTGATAAATGTCCCACTTACTTGGTACATAAAAAGCAGTGATATACTGATAAAGTAATACTCAATTACCTTTGTAGGTATAAAAGATTCAGTGTATTTTCAATTACAGTTTATGTGCAACTGGGCTGGACATATTTGTGTATGCTACTATACATTGAAGTTTGGATTACAAATTAATCTTTTTTTCCTTTTTCTTCCCATGTGCCTGCCTTTCCTCTTTTGGAATGTGCTTCATCAACAATCATGATGTACTTTTGACACAGGTAATGATTTTTTTTTAATACTTATACATCAGTATTGGTTGAGGATAGCTTTTGCTTGGAGGCTTTTATGATGCATAGCACATTGAACAAGGGTGGTCATACTTACAGGAATGTCATTATGAGACTTGCCTAGAAAGGTGACCTGCAAAAGAAGATAGTCTGAAAGTTCCTTCCCTACCCATTCTCCTCTCCTGTGCTGCTTGCCTTCCCCCACCACCCCTCTACTACCTCACCTCCCTCAGCGAGCCAAGAAAAAATGAGTTGAGATTTTCTGCATGCTTGTTTTATGTGGGTGCAGTTATTCAAGTATAGAAATATTTTTACAACAACATGGCTTATTTTATTTGAGGAACTGGAATAAACCACATTTGATGTAAATATCTTTGTCAGGATAAGTGTTGGCAAAAAAAATCACGCTCTAACCCACGTAGTCATGTTTGGAAGCTTAAACATGGAGTTGACCTTCAAAGGTGAGCAGTTGAGAGAATAGATGTTTTGGTTAAAGAATGGCTTAGTTCAGTGGAGACCAGATTTTTTGGCTAGCATGCCACAAAACACCCTGCACTTTCCCTGAGTGCTACTCTGATCCCTTCCCCTGCCCAATCTGCTGCTGTACATCTTGTTCCTTTCCCAGTCTGGCATATGCCATATAGAGGCTGCCAGTACAATTTCTGGCACCCATGCTACAGGTTGGCCATGCCTGGCTTAGTTAATGACTTGTATGCACCCTCTTCCCCCATCGCCTCCCTTCAGCTGAGTTGTAAGAACTCCTAAAACTCACAGACATACCCCCCCGCTCCCCCTCCAAAACGGATGGTGCTATATTTTAACCTCTGCCCACCCCTGTGCAAAACCCAGCAGGTGCCCAGAAGAAGCATTGCATTAGTTGGATCCAGTTTGCCCAGTATTTGTATAGATCAGGCACTTCAGAGGGGCTTTTTTGGCACTTTTATCTAATAGCTGATTGAATCAGCAGTTACATAAAAGCCCCAAAAAGCCATGCTGAAACCTACAATCTATACAGACTCTGAGGAGCCACGTTGAACTAATGTGTTGCTTCTCCCACATCTTTCAGTACCCATAATGTTCATACTTGGAGAACTTGAAGAGCTTTTCCAGCAATACTAAGAGAGTTCAGAAGTGTATCTCTTAAATTTTAAAATGATATAAAAATTTAAAACCATTGGACACAGGTGTCTGGGTAGATGTGGTCTTTCCGGACTTCAGGAAGGCCTCTGACACTGTCTCCCACCCCATTCTCATTAAAAAGCTAGGCGACTGTGGCATTGATGCCTACACAGTCAGATGGATTGCAAATTGGCTGAGGGGTCCTACTTAGAGAGTGGTGATGGATGGGTCATATTCAACCTGGAGGGAAGTGGGCAGTGGAGTCCCCCATGGCTTGGTCCTTGGGCCCACGCTATTCAATTTCTTTATTAGTGACTTGGACGACGGGGTGAAAAGCATCCTGTTTAAATTCGCAGACAACACTTAGATTAGGGGTGAGGTGGGCATGCTAGAAGGGAAGGACAGATTACAGCAGGACCTGGACAGGTTACAGGGGTGGGCAAATGAAAATAGCATGGGATTCAATAATGACAAGTGCAGGGTGCTGCTCTTAGGTATGCTGCTGGTTCCTACTGCCTATAGGTTGGGGAACTCCCTTCCCAAAAGCACAGTGGCAGAAAGAGATCTTGGAGTCATTATTGACTCCAAGATGAACATGGGCCAACAATGCGAGGACATGGTCAGTAGAGCTAACCGTACCTTGTTGTGAATCCACAGATGCATCACAAGCAGGGCCAAGGAGGTGCTCCTCCCCCTCTATACAACAGAAGGCTGAGGGGGGACCTGGTAGCCATCCATAAACTTACTAGGGGGGACCAGTGAGGATTGGGAGAGACGTTCTTCCCCTGGGTCCCACTCAAGTAACAAAGAATAACAGCCATAAGTTGTTAGAAAGTAGGTTCAGACTAGACATTAGAAGGCACTAGTTCACAGTCAGGGTGGCTAAGATCTGGAACCAACTTCCAAGGGAAGTGGTGCTTGCTACTACCTTGGAGGTCTTTAAGAGGAGGCTGATCTTTACCTAGCTGAGGTCATTTGAGCCCAGTTTTCTCTCCTGCCCAGGGCAGGGGGTCGGACTAGAAGATCTACAAGGTCCCTTTTGACCCTGCATCTACAAATCTATACAACAGCCTTTGTCCAGGAGGTGGGAAGCTGTGGGGTTTTGAAGGCCATCTTTGTGTGGTATAAAGACTTAACAAATACCTCTTGTACTACCCCATTATCACATGGAAAATGGATCTTGCCTTCAGGAATAATAGTTGCTTTTCAACTAGTGTGGTGGTTTCTAGCTGTTTACAAAGATGAATTTTTTTTAACTCATATTTTAAATATTTACCAACTTACGCAGTGGAACACAAATCACCTGAAGGACCTGTTTAACCCTACAGGTTCCCATGTTCAGGTGATTTAGCTGTAGATGTTAGGTTGTTGGCATACTGAAGCTTTCCTTGGGACAGTGGATGAAGGAAGACAACAAAGGACTCATGTTTTGAATTTCTAAACCTACAGATCATTTCTTTTTCGGTGGTTGGTTAGAGCATTTGAAACCTAACTCTGAAAAGTGTTTGTGGGGAGGAAGGGACACTTTGAAGGTTTCTTTTAAAATTTCTGTAAAACTGGATGATCATAGGGCCAGAAGGGGTCTGTGAGTCTGCTAATCCGTGCACTTGCCATAGAAATAGGTTTTATGATGGTACTTTCTGGCTTTGCTAGAGTGTTCCAAAGAGAGAGATGTTGACACAAATTGTGAGGTTCTACAATTGTTCATATAGCAATATCAGTTTTTGTTTTGCTGTATTCTTTAGTTAAATGTGGTTTAGGGGCCTATTTTCTCCTCTTTATTTCAGAGTTCAGTACAAAATATTGAATATAGTATGAACTGGTCATATTGATAATCAGTTATGAGCATCATTGCCACAAATTTGAAAACAAAACATTTTAAATGCTGAATGAACAAATTACTGAAGGATTCTCACATGCTTCTAATTTGGGTTGCTGGTAACCCTATCTGGTAAAAATAGATTTTCAGCTGTCTAATAGTTATACTTAGCTGAATTTATTAAAGTGTGTGTGTGTGCACGTATATGTATGAAACCAGAAAGATGCAGATATCTGAGCATACAAAATGATGCAGTATGTCCAAATGCTTCCTAGACCAAACATTGATTTGCATTATAACTTGGTTTGTGTATTTAATAAAACAGGAAATGTTCATTTTTCATTAGCAGATAACCTAGTGACTTCTGTAGGCCTGCCTGAACAGCTTTTTGTCTTTACCGTATACAATCTAGTCCAACAATCTAGTGATTGTGAAAGTAATACTTTTGGATGTTTTAAGGGTCCTTGGAACCCCTGCCCCCTTTAAACTTGATGATAAATTGACATTTATAAAGCATTGAAATGCACATCCCTTCTAAAAGCATTTCAGAATCTGAAATCCTTATGTATTTTGACAGGCAAGGTTCTTTGGGTAAGTCCAATTTATTTTATTAGATCAACTAAAATGGCTGGAAAATGTTTTTGCAAACTTTCAGGTGCAAACCCCCTTCTTCAGGCAGAGGAAGCATCTGCAGTTGTTTTGTGCTCTTCCTGGTTGTAATAGAATAGAAGCCAGAGGGCAGTATGCAAGAATGCCAGTCAGTGAAAATGCAAATTGTGGCAGAGGATGGGTGAGAAACAGGTTTGGGGGTGGGGGGGAAGGGAATGTAGACCTGGGCTAAGTACAGACATTCAAAAAGCCTGAGCCTGAATTGAATCATGTTGGCAGGTCAGTCTAACCTGCGTGGAGTGAACCAATTGGCAAGTGAATAGACATTCACTTCTGATTCGGGAAATGAGCCACATGCCTGCAGTGACTCGGGCTAGATGCTGGGGTGGAGAGGAGAGAGTTGTGTGGTCAGGCCCTGCAGGACACTGAGTATAATTGGGGAAGGGTATAAACCCCAACCCTAGCCTGCAAGGACCCCAGCCAGGGTGTCCCTGGAGGGGGAAGCAGCCCCTGCCAGGCATTTCCCACCCCCACCCTCACTGCTTAAGTGGCAGGAGGCATGGCCAGCAGCATGAAGTTAACGGAGATGGAGGGTGGTGGTTAATTTCCTCTTACATCCCCTGTCCCACGGGCATGGACCTGAGCCAGGATCTGCCTGGCCGGAGCGGAGCAGCCCATGTCAGGATCATTCCCCCCTCACTGCTGCTTGGCCAGACACTGGCACAGCATGGCCTCCTGAAGTGAAGGGGCAAGGTGAAGGTTTATTTTCCCCTTTGTCCCATCTCCCCCCGGGGACAGCTGCCAGCAGTAGGACTTGGAGGGGTGGCTATGGAAGCTAAGCTGAGTTTTGGGGTGGCCGTAGCCCCCCAAACCTTCCCCTCCCAGTGCCATCACTGCTTGCCCCACTCAGTCTGAGACAGCTCTGCCTGCCCTACTCCCATCCTCAGGTCAGTGTCCCTACCGCAGGGGCGGGCAGTTATTTCAGGCAGAGGGCCGCTTACCCAGTTTTGCCAAGCTGTTGAGGGCCACATGGGTAGCTCCGCCCCTTGACAGGCACCTCATCCACTGGTCACTATTTTGGGACAAATGTCCCAATGCTTTGGGACCAATGTCTCAAGGCCAGCACCGGTGGGGCCCAGAGTTGGGTGCAGGCTCACAGGGGTCTGTGGAGCCAGGTTGGGCTGCACCAGCAGGCAGCTGGCCCTGCTCCATAGAGCCCCTGCAAGCTGGGACCCTGCAACCTTGCTGCCCAGCTCTGGACGAGGCCGGGGGGGGAGGCGTGGTGTGTTAACCTGCACGTGGGAGTGAAACTGGAAGTGCCGGCAGCTTCTCTTGCACCACTGCCGCATACCCCCTGGGGCCTTCCAAAGTACCCCCAGGGGTATGCATACCCTTGGTTGAAAACCCCTGTTATAGTCTATCTAATTACAGCAGAGGCGGGCGATTATTTCAGGTGGAGGGCCGCATACTGAGTTTTGGCAAGCCATTGAGGGCTGCATGACAGGCAACCAGGGGCAGATAAATATTAATTTTCTAAATTATTAAATAAATATTAATTTCCCCACAGGCTGGATAGAATGGGCTGGCGGGCCGCATTTTACCCACCCCTGAATTACAGCCTGTCTTAGAGCTTCGCAGTGCTGAGTCAGTTGTAAAATGGAGAGGACAGGCTTCTTGCATTTCAGCTGCTCTCCTCTGTTTTACCTCTATAGGTTTAGATGATGCAGTTTAAAACCGTAGAAGCTGCTAGGTTACTGTCAACAGATGTGCTTCAGTTGTTGACACGGAGTAGCAGTGCTAAAGTTGTGGAGCAATGGTAAACAGCTCTGAAGGTCTGCCATGTCGTGGCACAATGCATCCATACTTGCTCTAAATGTGTTTGGAGTCAGGTATAGCCTTTCTCAGTAGGGCAGATTAGCCTGTCCAAAAGAGCTCTGTGCCAGCACTTCTTCCAGTGTCTAAGCTTGCTTGGGTGTCACAACCTTGCAGTGTACGCAGAGCCGAAGAAAACAGTCTCTAATGTAGGTCAGGCCTTCAAAGGGTTTACTTCTGAACACAGCATTTGTTTTGTTTGTATTAACAAATAGTCAGTTACTAGATTTCTCTTCTGGGATGTATTATTACATTCTGCATTCTGATCCAATTATAAGATAGCTAGTTGTTTTCCTTTTCAGTGGGAGATTTTAATTTTGTACTGCCTATATGTGTGTATGTATGCAGCTTTTATCCCTTGATGCTGTCACTATACCCAGCAGTGAATCAAAATGTCAGTCTCCCAAGGGGAGCTGTGGGCTTTGCCGGCCATTCATAGCAAGAACGTTGCTCCTCTGCTCTTACCTTTTCCTTTCCTGAGCAACAGTAGTTTCTGCCTGACAAAGCACATCCTATGAGCGGAAGCATCTGACCCTGCAGATCTTCATTGCTACAGTAACCTTACTCCAGCCAACAGGTGAAGCTCTACTGAAGATCACTTAATGTCCCCCAGATCAGTCCTTATTCCAGTGATTCCCAGGTTTTTGGGGTGTTGGGGAAGGTGTCTCAATTTGCAGTGCATTTGCAACTGCATCTTTCTTTTTTTCTACACAGTAGCATAATTAGGGGTGAATAGGAAGGGCATCCACCCCAGGTGCCAACTTAAGGGCTCCAGAATTGTCCCCCACTTCTCACCGTCTTCACCCTGGCAGTACACCCATGCCGGAAACTCGTGGATAAGGCTTCTTATCCCTTCTCTCCTGCGGGGTTTGCTCTGGGCACCAATTCTGCTTGTTACACCACAGTTTCTATATTGAGTCATGCTGTATCCTGGCAATCAGTGAGTAAACTGCACTGGATGAAGGGGAGCTGTGGCTACACCTGTTCAGAAGGAGTAGGATGGTACTGCTTCTCTAAGCCAAGCAGTGTAGGGAGAGTTTGCCTTTTCATGAGAAAGGGGAGCCTAACCCCTGTGGGCATTGCAGCTGCAACTTATCTTTATGCCCATAGCTCTAGTATTCCTTGTTTTCTTTCCACTTTCCCCTCTAAGCTGCCTTCTATACTTGCTGTGCTCAGTTCTCTGTCCCAGTGTCTTACTTTCCCACTTTGTATGGTGTTTTCTCCTCTGGATTAACAGTAAGATTTGTGATGAATACAGTGTAGTGAACTGATCGATCCCTTTCATATTAACTATAAAGCAGAAAAGTAACATAACTTCTATTAAGCATAATCATATTGTGCCATATCTTGCCAGAATTTCTCCCCTATGACCTCATCCAATGGGCCTTAGATAAGCAGTTCTTTTGACTGCCAGCAAAAAGGGGGTGGGGGGGGGCGATTTGTGATTTGAAAAAATAATTCCTGGCTCAAAAGGAGAGAGGGCTTTCAGTATATCTGTAAGGCTAATAAATCCAAGCTTTTTTGGATGAAGAGAAGAAGTGAATACTGGAGTCAAAGAGCCTTTTCAGCTCATGCATTAACAGGAAGTGCTATTTAATCTCAAAACTTTCCCATTTTATTATATAAGAAAGCAGGAAAACAGAAAGTTTTAGTGTCTCTGAACTTTTGTGGATAGAACTATAAAGAAAGATGCAGAAATAAAAACTTTGTCTTTAAGCACCAAGGAGCTCCCTAGCTTGGATATATTAAAAATAATATACCTCTTAAATTAAAAACTACATAAACATTTTAAAAAGTATAGAATGTGTTGGATCAGCAAAGTACCCTTGGGGTTAATAAACTGAAGTGGTATTTAAAGTTGCAATCTGCCTTTTAGGTATTATTGGTGCATGTGTTATTAGTGAACATCAGCTGATATGACATGAATATTCATGGTGGAACACTGTCATTTATTTGTTCAGTATAGGAAAAGCGCACATTTTGTTTGAATGGTTAAATCCTTCTGG